>NC_142885.1:1319318-1634772 GCF_051225735.1 Oryctolagus cuniculus | reverse complement strand
CAATAACCTGGAGGAACAAATAGCTAGAATAATATACAGTTGGACTCCTAGAAGGCAAAGCAGACCAGAGAGAAGCATGAATTTATCACTGACCCAGGTCCAAATCACCAAGAAGCCAGACAGAGATGGAACATCCCCCAGAAACTCTCCCTCCACACCCTATTTTCTACAACACATGGTTTAACTTCTATCCACAGCAATGGACTGAGATATGTTAATTCAAGTTGTGATGTTTATAAAAAGCAAAGAAAAAAGCAGTCTGAAAATCAGAAACCAACACAGTGCTCTGATGTGCTTACGCTTTATACTGCAGAACTAGTACTAGGCGTCAGCTGACTACATCTGAGCGGCTTCTCATGGCCACTCTGGAAACACAACTAATGGAAACTTGTGCTATTAAAACCATGCTTACACCAGAGAGGTGGGGAAATAAATAAAATCGAGCAAATGAAGGGAAAAAGGAAACTACCTCAAGATTATCTGTCTTTAATGTTAAAATGATCTCCTTAGGTTCACATTAAAATGAGTTTATGCTTTCATCCCTTCATGAATGACAGAGGGAACCTCATATAATGTTTGCAGTCAATAATGCAGAAGGGTTGGTATCCCAAAGAGCAAATGCAAATTCACAGAGAATAAAGAAATGACTGGAAAAATCAAGGATGAATAGATTTATTAATTCATTAACAAAGGCAATGTTTAAAAATAAAACTACTTTGGGCTGACATTGTGGTATAGCAGGTTAAGCTGCCGTCTGTGATGCTGGCATCCAGTATGGGCACAAGTCCAGGACCTGACAGTTTCATCTCCAGTCCAGCTCTGGGCTAATTTGCCTGGAAAAACAGTGGCAGACGACTCAAGGGCTTGGTCCCCTGCACACATGCAGGAGACTTGGGAAAGATCTCTGGGCTCCTGACTTTGGCCTGGACCAGTCTGGGCCATTGTAGCCTTTTGGGGACTGGGCCAGTAGATCTAAGACCTCTCTGTCTTTCTCTGTAACTCTCATATAAATTTTAAAATCTTTAAGACAACTAAAAAAAGAAAAAGTCACCTCTAAATCTTGAAATTTACAGTTAATATGCAGTGGAATTTGATCCTTCAACTCTCAAAATAAGCAAGCTTCCTGGGTTTTTCAGTGACCATTTTTACATTCAGTGTTGCAAAGCTGACATAGAAACAGAAGCTCACACCACATGACCTTTCCTAAGGTTCTCCATGGAGATGGGAACTCAGTTTTGCTGAGACATAAATGTGCACGACTGCACTGCTCTGCAGGATGCACCACAAAGGGGAGGACTCTCCACACCTGTCCCGTGGCTGTAGGAACCCAGGGAGTCTCCACTGTAGAGGAAGGCAGTGGAGGGCAGAGCTGGGGATCGCCTCTGGGGACCTCAGATTCAGGGAATGCCCTTCCAGGCTTCTCTCACTTCCTACTTATCTCCCAGCGCAGATGTGCACTGTGTCCCCTGCAATCCATGGTCTCAGGGAAAAGATTGCACGCTGGGAAATGAGTGAAGATGAAAGTGGAATGGAGGCATTTAAGGTCTGTGCCTCTTCACACAGGCTCCAGGATATGCGTAGACTGGAGAGGCAGGACATGTGCTTCTGATGGTGTCAGAGTACCAGGGAGAGACTTACCCGGTGCCCATATGGGATGCTGGTACTACAGGTTGTGGTTTAACCCACTACACCACAGCACTGGCCCCAACTTTTATGTATTTTTACTAGAAAATCGCTCATGGCTTCTAGGTCTCCAGCTCTATGCCATGTTTCTCTTTTCTGACTTTCCTCACAATGGGCCTGGGGTTATGGGTTTTCAGGAAGTAGATCTCAACAGTAATTTATTGCCCGTGGTCCTGGACAGCAGACAAAGATTGAAGCTCTGGAGATTTCTGGTGCAGACCTGCTCTTCCCTGATGGGTCTGCAGCTGTGGCCTTGAATGGCGGGACGGTGAAACAGGCTCCCTCAGACTCCTTTTTTCTTTTTAAATTAATTTTTTTCTCTTCCTTCCTTCCCTCCCTCCCTCCCTCCCTCCCTCTCTCTTTCTTGAGCTACAGTGACAGAGGAGAGACAGATCTTCCATTCCCCAAATGGCGACAATGGTGGGGCGGGCCAAGCTGAAGCCAGGAGCCTGGAACTCCCTCTGTGTCTTTCATGGGCGTGGCAGGGGTGCAAGACTCTGGCCACCACCCAAGGCTTTCCCAGGCACATCAGCGGGGAACTGGATTGGGAGTGCAGTAGCTTGATCTAAGCAGCGCCCATAGGGAATGCCGGCATTGCAGGCAGCCACTTAAGCGGCTGTGCCGCAACGCCTGACGCCCGAAGCCTCTGTTGGCCCTGTAAGAAGGACGGTGCACTGCTCGTGTGCATTCCACTTTCATTCCGGCCTGTGGATTCCACACAAGCGCCGTCTCCCACCACGCGTCGTGAGTGTCCACGCATCTGTGACAGATGCCCTGTCGTGCTCTGCACTCCACACTCTAGGGCTCCATCGTTCTGAGGATAACGCGTGTGTGTGTGTGTCTGTGTGTGTGCGCCCTCGGGGAACGCAGGGAGATGGAGTCCTTTGAAGCTTGCCGCTGGAGATGGAGTCTGCGGCGAGCGCCTGCAAGGTGTTCTGGGAGAAGCGGTCCTCTGACGTGAGCATCCTGCTAGGAACTCTGGGAGATGGAGTCTGAGGCAGGTGCTCACAGGACCCTGGAAAGTTAGTCTGAGATGAGCGCCCGCGAGGTGTTCTGGAAGACGTGGCCCTCTGACGAACAATGAGCGCGGGGACCTCTGGGAGATGGAGTCTGAAGCGGGAGACCACCGTGCATTCTGGGAGACGCGGTCCTCTGATGTATGATGCCCGCGGGGACCCCTGGGAGATGGAGTCCTCCGAGGCTTGTCGCTGGCTGGGCTCTGGTAGTTGGAGTCGCGGGGGGCGCCCGCGGGGCTTTCGCAGATGGCTTTCTGAGGGTTTCATGCTCAGGGGGTCTGGAAGCTGGGGTCCTCAAAGAGGGCAGCCCAGCAGGGCCCTCCGTGAGACGGAGCCCTAGGAAGCTGGACACCCACGGGGCTCTGGGAGATGGAGTCTGAGGCAGGCGCCCACGGGGCTCTGGGAGATGGAGTCTGAGGCGGGCGCACCCGGGGCTCTGGGAGATAAAGTCTGAGGCAGGCGCCCATGGGGCTCTGGGAGATGGAGTCTGAGGCAGGCGCCCATGTGGCTCTGGGAGATGCAGTCTGAGGCGGGTGCCCACGGGACTCTGGGAGATGGAGTCCTTTGAGGCTTGTCGCTCGCTGGCTCTGGGAGTTCGAGTCTGAGGCGCCCATGGGGCTCTTGGAGATGGGGTCTTAGGGATTTGCGCAGAGTGCTCTGGAAGACGGAAGACGGGCTCCTCAAAGAGGGCACCCCCGCAGGGCCCTCCGTGAGAGGAGTACTCGGAAGTCGGCTGTCCGCGGGGCTCTGGGAGATGCAGTCTGAGGCAGGCGCCCACGGGGCTCTGGGAGATGGAGTCTGAGGCGGGCGCCCACGGGACCCTGGGAAATGGAGTCTGAGTCCAGAGCCCGTGGGGTGTTCTGGGAGACGCGGTCCTCTGACGCAGGATGCCCGTGGGGACCACTGGTAGGTGTAGTCTGTGGCGAACGGCCGCGAGTCCTGTGCCGAGTCCTAGAAGCCACCAGAGGGCGCGCGAGCCTGCCTTTTCTGACTGTAGCCATCAAAGATGTGAGAAGTGCGCCAGAGGGCGCGCGAGCCTGCTTTTTCTGACTGTAGCCATCAAGGGTGTGAGAAGTGCGCCAGGTTCCCAGCAAGGATGAACTCTCAGATCTGCACTCTGTAAAATGCTTCCAATCTCTGGCTGACAGGTCTTCAGAGTGCTGGACACAGAAAGGTCTGGGGGGACGGGGGGAGAAATTCCACCTAAAGCACAAGATATCTACCAATAAGATATCCATGGCTGGCGCCGTGGCTCACTAGACTAATCCTCCACCTGTGGCGCTGGCACCCCGGGTTCTAGTCCTAGTTGGGGCGCTGGATACTAGTCCCAGTTGCTCCTCTTCCAGGCCAGCTCTCTGCTGTGGCCCGGGAAGGCAGTGGAGGATGGCCCAAGTGCTTGGGCCCTGCACCTGCATGGGAGACCAGGAGGAGGTGCCTGGCTCCTGGCTTCGGATCGGCGCAGTGCTGGCCATAGCGGCCATTTGTGGGGTGAACCAACGGAAGGAAGACCTTTCTCTCTGTCTCTCTCTCTCACTAACTCTGTCTGTCAAAAAAAAAAAAAAGTTGGCCACTGAAACTAGTATGAGGCCTGGACAGTGACCTGTAATACTGATTTTTAGGTCCGCATGATGACCTGTAATATGGTGTGATATCTGATCTCTGAAACTAACTTGATGTTCCCTGTGTGGCTTCCAGTATTACTCTATCATGTCTGCATAGTGACATCCTACAAGGTTGATTGGTTTGGCAGGTGGCTGCACTGGACTTGGTGGGCTTACTGTGTTAAATAAAGTTGGATGGTCTCTGTTTTTCCTGCATGGTGTTGACATGATTGTTTTCAAAAGCAATTTCCTTCTCAAATCTACAGGGAGGGTGGGACAGTGATGAATGCAAGTTCTTATTGCAACTGCTACTGTTTCTTTTAAAAGATTTTAGCAATGGGCCAGGTACAGTGGCATAGTGGGTAAAACCGCTGCCTGTAGTGCCAGCATCCCATATAGGTGCCGGTTCGAGACCTGGCTGCTCCACTTCAATCCAGCTCTCTGCTACAGCCTAGGAAAGCAGTAGAAGATGCGGATGGAAGACCTCTCTGTCTCTGCCTCCTTCCCTCTCTGTGTAACTCTTTCAAATAAATAATCTTAAAAAAAGATTTTAGCTGTTTATAGATACACATTCTGATATTCCTGTTTTTAAAAGGTTTGTTTATTTATTTATGTATTTATTTGAAAGGCAGAGAGAGAGAGAGAGAGAGAGAGAGAGAGTTTTCAATCTGCTGGTTCACTCCCCAGATGGCTACAATGGCTGGAGCTGAGTCTATCTGAAGCCAGGAGCCAGGAGCTTCCTCCAGGTCTCCCACATGAGTGTGAGGGCCCAAGGACTTGGGTTATCTTCTACTGCTTCCCCAGGCCATAACTGAGAACTGGATCAAAAGTGGAGCATCCAAGACTCCAACGGGTGCCCGTATGGGATGCCAGCACTGCAGGCGGTGGCTTTACCTGCTATGCCACAGTGCTGCCCCCCTATTTTTTTAAAGAGACTTATTTATTTATTTATTTATTTGAAAGGCAGAATTACACACACACACACACACACAGAGAGAGAGAGAGAGAGAGAGAGAGAGAGGTCTTCCATCCACTGGTTCACTCCCCAGTTGGCTGCAAGGGCTGGAGCTGTGCTGATCTGAAGCCAGGAGCCAGAAGCATATTCTGGGTCTCCCATGTGGGTACAGGGGCCCAAGGACTTGGGCCATCCCTCAGCGCTTTCCAAGGCCACAGCAGAGAGCTGGATTGGAAGTGGAGCAGCTGGAACTTAAACCGGAGCCCATATGGGATTCTGGCACTGCAGGCAGCAGCTTTACCTGCTACACCACAGCACTGGCCCCGTTTCCCTCATGACAACTGTTGTCATAATTTCTTTTTTTAAGATTTAAGTATTTGGCTTGTTTTCACATTTGAGTATTTCTTAAGCAGCTAAGTTAGATAATTAATTAAAATTTATAGATATTCTAATTTTTTGTGGTTACCCTAAGGACTTATAACCACATAAGTATAGGGTAGAGAATTATTATTGTGTTTATCTTCAGAGTATAAAACTGTATACAAGAACTTGATTTAGACATCAGTGAACTTGAACTGAGTTCTGAAAAGCCATATTTCAGATAGGTGAGATCTCACTGCCAGATTAACTATAGGGTAAAAAGTAGCATAAGAAGGGACTGGGATCAAGGATGGATTAGTCTCACAGTGGGGGAAGTGTTCACTGACATAGCTTGAATGGGGATGGGAAGAATGGAGAGAATAACCACGGATCAGGAAGCACAAATCAATTTGTTGGGAAGGTGTCCTCCTGATGAATTCACATTTCCAACTCTTGATTTTGCTTCTGTTTTTTTATATTGTTTTGCAGATTTTTTTTTGAGGGGCAGCAAGACTGACAGACAGAACTCTCATGCACTGGTTCATGCACCAAGTGCCTGCAACAGACAGGCTTCGGCCAGGCCAAAGCCAGGAGCTGGAAGTTCAACCCAGGTCTCCCACACCCAAGTATTGGATCCCTTCTGAGAGTCTGCATTAGCTGGAAGCTGGAATTAGGAGCAGAGACAAGACTTCAACCCAGGCGCTCTGGTACGCAATGCAGGTGTCCCAAGAGGCAGCGTAGCCACTGAACCAAATGCCTATGCTGACGCTGATTTGATACTGTCAACTGATAAACATAATCTTCCAAAGCAATAGCTTGTGTTTTTATTGAATATAATTACAAAATAGCTTAAATGTCTATCCATCTTCGGAGTGATATAATTTGAAAATCTTTGGAATTTTTTGAAGATTCGGTTATTTGAGCAATGTCTTCTCACCCAAATCTTGTTTCTTGTGATGTCAACAAGTACTGAACATTATGTAGGATAAAAAGTGTTGATAGAAATATTTATAGAGTCTGTATACAAGGGGGCTTCAAAAATTGTGGAAAAATAAAATTAAGATATGTATCTTTTGATGCAAAACTGTTTCAACTCCATGCATAGTTTTTTCAAAATATGCACTTTCTATGAATTTTTGAAGAGCCCCTCATATTTTTAAGTCAGTAGCTTTAGAGTTCTTTTGAAGGATAAAGTTCTCCATTTTGAATAATGCAGAATTAATATTTTCTGACTCTTATGCCGGAAATCAGCTACATTTGTTGCTGTGGATTCATTCTGAGAGGAGGAGCATGGTGGGGGCAAGAGGCGTGGAGTCACCACACAGACCCCGGGAGTCAGGTGAAAGCAGGCCAGAGGCGAGCAGCCCACAGACTCGTCTATTTCAGTTGCAACAGCAGCTTAAATTGCCTAGAAAGCCTATCTGGTTAAGGGGTGGTTTATGCCCTAACCAATCACAGCCTGTTGCCAGGAAGTATCCAAAGCCATCCAATCACAGCCTGTTGCCAGTCATGCTCTGTTGCTGGGGGGTTCCCAGGGGGTTTCCTAAGCCACTCCTGAGTAACTGACACTCACTTGCCAGTGGCCATCTTGGCATGACCTTCTCATTCCACCATACATGAACATCTTTCAACTATAATTTGTCTGAGAAACTGTTTTTAAAACATTTCCTTCATAAAATTTAAATGAAAATCAGTAGGAGTTTATGGGTAATCTACTATATAACTTAGTGTTCAGGCTATAGCGAATGCCACTACTGTAAAGGCCAAGTGATTTGACTTGGCCCCTGGTTTGATCTTGGGCTACCCTGCCTGCAAAGTCATTGCTCTTTCAGAATGCTATGAAGTTAGAAAACACTAGGTGGGGGTGCTGGCATCATGGTGTAGCAGGTAAAGCTGCTGCCAGCAGTGCCGGCATCCCATTTGGGTGACGGTTTGAGTCCAGGCTGCTCCACTTCCAATCCAGCTCTTTGCTATGGCCTTGGAAAGCAGTAGAAGATGGTCCAAGTCTTTGGAGCCCTGCACCCACGTGGGAGACTCAGAAGAAGCTCCTGGCTCCTGGCTTCGGATCGATGCAGCTCCAGCCATGGCAGCCAATTGGGGAATGAACCAGTGGATGGAAGACCTCTGCCTCTCTGCCTCTCCTTCTCTCTCTGTGTTATTTTCAAAAAATAAATAAATAAAAAGAAAATGCTAGGTGGGAAAACATGAAAAATGACTACATATCAGGCACTAAGATCAGAGAACACCATTTCAAGACAAACCTCAAAAGCAAGTAATCAACTATTTCTAAGAAAACAGAGCTTGTGAAGGTTCCTCTGGCATTTTTGCAAAGGAATACAGAGTTTAAAATAAAGGCAGGCATAAATAAGCTTTAGGAAGATAAGCTGACAAGTTTTCCTTCAAAAGAATCTGCTGAAGCCAAGAAAATGGTCATATTAGAAACAGATTATTTGAGAGGATAGTTGACACCTGTATTTTTCTAAGAAAGTCAATCATTAGAGATGAAATGGTCAAATATCAGAGAAAGTAAGACTGTGTGGTGATAGAAATAAATACTAAAGTGCTCTTTAGACTCAGAGCTTCTACACAGAACAAATAGGCTTACGATGGCCCCCACACAATCCAGTGAATGTAACTGTTGTGCAGGACAGAGAAACACAGAGTAGTGGTCTCAACATGGAAGTCAAAGGGTTTCCTCTGATCTCTCCAGAGAGTGCAGACAGCACATTGCCAGAGTGAGGTGTTCAATTGGGAATAAAGTTCTACGGACAGTTTGTGGGACCGGCGCTGTGGCACAGCACTGTGAGCTGAAGCACTGGCACCCCATATGGGTGCTGGTTCTAAACCTGGCTGCTCCACTTCCAATCCAGCTCTCTGCTATGTCCTGGGAAAGCAGTGGAATATGGCCCAAGTCCTTGGGTCCCTGCACCCACATGGGAATCATGGAGAAAGCTCCTGGTTCCTGGCTTCAGATTGGCACAGCTCTGGCTGTTGTGGCCAATTGGGGAATGAGCCATCAGATGGAAGACCTCTCTCCCCCTCTCTCTGCCTCTCCTCTCCCTGTGTAACTCTGACTTTCAAATAAATGAATAAATCTTTTAAAAAGAGGGCAGTTGGTTTAGTTCCTTGTCATTACACACACATATAAATGCTATTTGAAATCTCCCTGCCCATCCAACAAAATCCCACAAACATGAACACAGGCACACATGTCACATACCCTAGCCCACACTTGAATAGGCCTGAGCCACACAAATGGACACACCACAGTGCACATCTAAAACACACACACACACACACATACATGTGCATAGTATTTGATGTGAGTGGGTATACACAAACATATATTTCATAAAGGTACACACACACTCATACACTTAACCCTCACACACTTACATAGTACACACAGGTGAAGGTACACATGAAGATATACAATAACAACACTAACAGAGATGTATACATATGTTAGACAAGCACGCACATCACAATGCATGCATGTGAACACTAACATATACTCATGCACATGTGCACACAGATACAGACACAGATGTACAATCAGAAGGTTCCAGAGAAAGTAAATTTATCTCTACAAGATGTTTGAGAATTTTAAAATGAAGAAAAGGAGACACTAACACAAGAAAGGTGGAATAAACATATTCCCAAGCCTCTGAGAAACAGGGGTGCAGATACTAAAGCCTACGTCTTACTGCTCTCTTGTGGTGGTTCTAAAGAACACCTTTCTGATCACTGAACAGTCTCTCCTTCCTTCCCAAATGTCTAAAAAATAATAAGCCTCTCCAAATGTTTTGGAATCCACTATGAGAAACTGATGATATTTGACAATTATTACAAAACCAATAATGCAGTATCATTTGGTCAGAACTAATTACCTCCTGATGGCCATGTTCTGAATTCAAGGACAACCATATACCAAATGCTTGGGTTGGTTTACATTATTATCCCCTAAGAATTCCCTCACCATATTTGTTATCCATTTGCATTTCTTCTTTAGAGAACTGTCTTCTGAGGTCCTTTCCCCATTTCTTAACTCGACTGGTTGTTTGTTGTTGAGTTTTTTATGTTGCTGATATATTCTGAATGTTAACCCCTTATCAGATGAGTAGCTCACAAGTATTTTTGCACTTTCTGTTGGATGTCTCTTCACTCTACGTTTTCCTTTGACATGCAGAAGCTTCTGAGTTTTGATATAATACCATTTGTCTAGTTTTGCTTTTGTTGTCTATGCCTTGGAGACCTAAACCAAGAAGTCACCATCTACACCAATGTCTTGAAGTGTTTCCCCTATATTATCTCCTAGCAAATTTAGTTGTAGGCCTTAAATTCAGGTCTTTAATGCATCCCCAGTAAGCTTAGGAGCCCCAAAATTATTCAGCTATCTGATGGTAATAAGGTATATAACATGCAATATCTTTTAAGATGATTTATTTACTTTATTTGCAAGATAGAGTTAGAGGAAGAGAGAGAGAGGGGAGAGAGAGAGAGAGAGAGAGAGAGAGAGAGAGAGAGAGGTGTCTTCTATCTACTTCACTCCCCAGATGGCTGCAATGGCCAAAGCTGGGCCAGACCAAAGCCAGGAGCTGGGAGCTTCTTCCAGGTCTCCCACATGGGTGCAGGGGCCCAAGCACTTCTGCTACTACCCGAGGTACATTAGCAGGGAGCTGAATTGGAATTGGAGTGGCCAGGACTCAAACTGGCACCTGTATGTGCTGCAAGCACCTCAAGCAGTGGTTTAACCCACTGCACCACAGTACCAGCCCCAAAATGCAATCTTATTGTAAATACATCCTTAAGATGAACATTTTCAGAGAAAGAAAACAACTAGGAAAAATATTTTAATTTGGTGCAATTGCAGCATACCACACAATGAAAAATGGCTCTCAGATGAAAGGCAATCTTCCCTCATCAAAGCACAGACAAACCAAAGAGAAATTGTTTGTTGATATTTCTCATTTCTAAAGTAAGTGCACTCCGAAGTCCCTTGTATGTTGATTTTCTACCAGTGTCTCGCATCAATCTCTTTGCATGGTTTGAGCATCGTATGCAATGTTCATCTGTGAGACAAAACCTCCGCATCACATGTCTTTGTGAACACTTGACTCTCTTTTCAGCAGGAAGCATGGACTCATGTGTATACTCTTGTCCATGCTTCTGCCATTCTTTCTTGGGCTCACCCTAATTGGGCATTTACCACCGTTCTAGGGACACTTCCTGTATGGTCACTAACAACCATGAGTCCCATAGCGCCATCTCAGCTCCTGTCCTGTCCAACCTGCTGCAGCCCTGGAGCTAATACTAAACTCTTGGTTGCCTAATAGTAACTATTGTAAAGGATTCAGCCTAGGTATTGTCCATTGTGATCCAATATTGTTGTTTCAAAGTATTTGGTATAGCATTCCTTATGTTTTCCTTTAAGAACTCCCCCTCCTTCAGACCCTTGGAGTGCACTCATAGTCTATTATGACACATGTTCAACCATTGCGTTGCTCTACCATTCCCAAATGAATATCATTCTTTGCAAAACCTGATTATTTTTGCTTTTGAGATTGCCATTGTCCTGGGGATATCACAGAAAACCTGGCCAGGTGGCCCAAGGCATCATGTTCTCTCCCAAGAGGCCCCTTCTTTTCCTACATGCCCCAGACAGGTTCCAAGAGGCCTGACTGCTGGCCTTGGAGCTGTCACTGAGATCATATGTGAAGTGGGGGCCAGGATGAGCCCATTCTGGTCTTGAAGGTGCTGACCTTTTGAAAGGATAAAGAGAGGCTGTTCTCTAGTCACTGAACTGCAAGGGGCATCTCTACTCCTAGATTCAATTAATCCATAGCCTGGGGGAGAAAAAAAAACAATTTCCTGCAGCCTCAGGCCCCCATAGGCAAAAGTCTCTTCTGGATCAGTCATCCTGCCCTCCCTGTGTACTCTCAGAGCCTCCAGAGGTTTTGTGGGGAGTCTCAGAATATCCTGATGCTGGTCAATGGTGGTGAGGCAGGCCTGAGAATGGATCTTAGGCACCCAGGGTGTGGGGCTGTGTGAGTGGGCAGAAATGAGTGCAGGCATCCTCAACTCTAGCCAAGTACAAAGCACTAGAGAGAATCCTCTTCCTGGATCCAGGCCTTGGGGACCTCCAGGCTGGTCTATGTATCAGTGTGTGCAAAGCTCATGAGTATTCACGTGGGGCCCAAACCACCTCATCGTTAGAGAAGTAACACCAGTAACTGGAACATCTCTTCTGTGTGGTGTGGATACCTGTTCATTTGTCAGGCACCCCCCAAGTGGCACCTGGAGACCTGCTTGGACTGGGAGCTGAGTATGAATCCTTGGTTAACAACATCCAGGTGCAGAATGCAGTTTCTTTCTGAATAAAGGAGAGAAGATAAAAATTTGGATGGGGGAATGAAGTAGCAGGGTAAGACCCTTCAAGCTAATCAAGGGTGGGTTATCAGGTAACTAACAGGAGCCACCCTGCAGCTTCTCTCTGGCAGGTGTGTTCCTGCAGGGCTCCTGGAGCTGCATCCAGGCCTGGCTGTCCTCAAAGAGGCACCCCTGGGCCAGAGTGCAAATCTCGAGTTTTAATCCACATTCTGAGGCAGCCCCTGCACCCCCCCTGAACTTAATTGTTACTGTGGATTCGTTCTGAGAGGAGGAGCGTGGTGGGGGCAAGAGGCGCGGAGTCACCACACAGATCCCAGGAGTCGGGTGAAAGTGGGTGAGAGGTGAGCAGCCCGCAGACTCGTCTATTTCAGTTGGTACAGCAGCTTATATAGTCGAAGCAGTGAATCCAGTCAAGGGGCAGTTTATGCCCTAACCAGTCATAGCCCGTTGCCAGGCAGGCTCCATTGCCATGTGGTTTTGGAAGCCATCCAATCACAGCCTGTTGCCAGGCAGGCTCCATTGCCAGCAGCCATCTTGGCATGATCTTCTTGTTCCACCACATTGTCCCCTTTTTGTTTATTTTTGAGCAACGGGAGGCATGATTCTTGGCCATACCATTGTTGACCCCATTTCCATGTGGTCTCCATTCATGGCTGTGCCTGTCTTAGGTTGTCCCCCAGGAGATCTTAGCCACTGACTAACCAGCGCTCAAAATGGGAGACCATAGGAGTGCTTGCTCAGATGGGGGTAGGAATGAGGAACAATGGTAACCGCATGCAGGCTGTGGGCCATTTGAGTGGCTGACCAGAGCTAGTGGGAGTATAAAACAGTAGCAAATATGGCTATGGGCAGTTCCTCAGGGTAGTATGATAGGGCAGCAGCTTGACAATTGGTAGCAGGTGCGTCCACTAACAAGGTGGACTCTGTCTTGTTCAGCTGGTTCTGGTTGACTATCAGTTGCAGGCTTGATGTTTCTGGCTGGTACCCAAATGGGCTGTCCCACATTCTCTGGATAGACACAAGCATATCCTTGGCCCTTGGTCAGCAAAAGCCTTTCTATGGGTGTTGGAATCCAGGGCCTGAATTCCACATCTGCTCCTACATTTAGGGCAAACATGCAGGTGGGATGGGGTCTAGCAGCTGCTCTGAGAGCCTGGGGTACCTGGGGACTGCCACAAACATGGATACTCACTGGGTGCGGATGGGATGACCTCACATGGGTTATTGCCTCAAGGTCATCTAAGTTCATCCCATGGGTATCTGGGAGGTGTCTGACTAGGCATTGCTGCGTTGTCTGCTGACACATCATTTTCACTGTCAGAGCGCTCTCTCCCGAAGTCATCAACTGATGTCTGTGAGACAGGGACCTGGAGAGACAGGCTCTCATCACTCACAGATTCATTATGTTTGGTCATCTGTGTGGGTTTCTGAGAGGGGGTATCTTTCCCATGTTTGAGTGCTTAAGAGCGGCACGGCACGCCAACTCTAGCCAAAGGAAAGACATGCACAGCACTGCTGCCATAACAAAACAAATTCCTAGCACCTCAGTGGTTGATGGCATTCTGCAGAGGTTCCCTACGTTAGACGGACAGACAGTGGTGTATCAGGTCGTATGTTTGTCCTGTGCTTAGTGGGGGACTTCCTTGATTCATTAGGTCAAGGCCGTATGCCCACACGGTGTCTCCAGAGCGTCAACTCTCTCAAGGGAGGGTAGATGACTTGGTTCTGAATTCTGGGATGATCAGTCCCTTATGTGAATTCGCCAGGCGAACTGGAAGTAAAAGGAGGAGCCGAGAAGCGGCATTAGGTTTCTGGGCAGTGTGTGCTTAACCTGGGGTCACTTAGACTGAGGACAAGGACAAGGAAAGGGGCGTAGGAGGGGGTTCTGTGCTCACCCTCACAGAACCGAATAGCACACAAAACACCGAGGGGCCTACTTGCCAAAATCAAGGGGGGACTTCGCCGAGTCTGACACACTGTCTCTCTCTCAGTCACGTTGGTGCCAGATGTTGCTGTGGATTCATTCTGAGAGGAGGAGCATGGTGGGGGCAAGAGGCGCAGAGTCACCACACAGATGCCGGGAGTCAGGTGAAAGCAGGCCAGAGGTGAGCAGCCAGCAGACTTGTATATTTCAGTTGGTGCAGCAGCTTATATAGCTGAGGCAGCCAATCTTGTCAAGGGGCAGTTTATGCCCTGACCAATCATAGCCTGTTGCCAGGCAGGCTCCATTGCCAGGTGGTTTCCCAGGGAGTTTCTGAGGCAATTCCTGAGTAACTGATGCTTTCTTGCCAGCAGCCATCTTGGCATAGCCTTCTCATTGTACTGCACAATCCCTTGAGGGTGCAGGGGCCCCGACACGTGGTTCCAGTGCCCCCTGACCCATGAGGGTGCCAGTGCCCCCTGAGCCATGAGGGTGCCAGCATCCCCAGCCCCATGAGTGTGCCTGAACTACCAACCCCATGAGGGTGGCTCCTGCCCCTGACCCTGTGAGGATGGCTGCCGCCCGACCTGGTGAGGGTGGCTGTGGCACCAACCCCGTGATGGTGCCCATGCCCCCTGACCTGTGAGGGTGCCTCTGTCCCCCGACCCATGAGGTTGCCAGCACCCGCCAACCCCTGTGGTGCCAATGTCCTCCATCCCCCATGAGGATTTCTGAGTCCACCCAATGGGGAGAGGTTGTGTACGAGCCCCCCCCCCACAGTGGCATCATGGCTACCCCCAGCCCTCCCCCACCCCAACCACAGCCCACAGGTGGGCCTTCCTCAGTCTTCCTGAGCAGAAAAAACTCCAGGAGGCTCCCGAGCTGTCTTTCAGAATCTCTCTCAGTGCCCCCTGAGGAGGGTCAGCCAAGGTAGGCACCTGCCACTCTGCCTGTCTCAGGACCATGTCTGCCCCACTGCACCAGCCCCACACTGGGGGGCACCCCTGGGACCTCAGGGCCAGGCCCCTCCCTCTCCCTACTGCAGTGCCAGACTCCCTCTTTCCTGTTTCTGTCCTTGGGCCAGCTGGCTCTCTCCTCTCCCTTCCCAGCCAGCCTCGGGACTCCGTGCAGCTGCCCAGGGCCTCCGTGGCTGAGTCTGGGGGTTCTCGGGACAGGATCTGCACCACTGGCAGATGTGGGTGTCCTCTGAGCTGTCAGAGAGGTCAGGGAGCTTGTGGTTGATGGTGTAGGGGCTGGGAACTTGGGGGATGTTGTTGTGGGAAAGCCAGAGGTCTTTGAACTTCCTCCTGGGCGTGCCACACCTGCCCCAATCAGAGCTGTGCTGCTGGGGGCAGGGGACAGGGGGTATCAAGCCTCCAGCCTGGGAGCCCCAGCACAGGCCAGGGTGACAGGCCGGGGGACACCTCGTCCCTTGGGTGTGCAGTTGAGCAGTGGCCAGGGTGAAGCCTTTGGTTGCTTGATGACCTCAAAGCCTGAGAATCCTCTGCACCCATCAGCCCTGGCGAGGCAGGGACGCACAGCCTCCTGCCTCCCACCTGGGCATTGTCACACCTGCTACTGGCTGAAGGTGGGGTCCTCAGTCCCAGATGAAGCCCTGTAGCCAGAGCAGGTCAGCTACTCTGAGTTCCGCCCGGCCGGGCTGCAGAGTTGGCCCAGGGCCCCACCTGCCACTCTTTGCTGGCCTCTGACTCTCCCTCTTCTGCTTTTCCCCAGCAGGGAGGGCCCAGACTTGCCTCCACGACCTGCAGCCCCCTGACCAGCGGAGGATCCCCTCTTAGATTTTTGAGTTTATGGCCGCCTGCCGGCCCTGGCTCCTCAGGGTCCCCTCAGAGGACTCCTGGGGTTTTTGAGTACCCGAGGGGCCTCTGGCGCCTCCTCCACCCATCCATTTTAGCTGCATGCTCCTGGTTCAAGCAGGGTTCTTCCTCCTGTCTTTCTCCATCAGGCCTGCTGGCTGCCACGTGAGCCTCCCAGGCTAGTGCTGGCCATGGCCAGTGGGTCCAAAGGCAGGGCTGTCAGGGAGGAGGGAAGTCTGAGAGAACCAGACTTGTGTCAGGACTGTGGGTGTGCTGCCTGGGTGGTGAGTGAGAGGTGGCGTGAGTGGCAGGGGAGGCCCTCTCCAGCCTCCACCCCGACTCCCCGGAAACTCTGGTCACCCAGTCCAGCTCCTCCTCCCATCTTCCTTCTCCTTCCTGTCCATGGCCTTTTCCAGAAAGCTCACACACATGCCCACCTGATGCTGCTTCCCATCCCCGCCCTGCCCACCAGTGCCGTGGCCTGGCTGCTCTTGCCTTACCGCCTGTCTCCCTCCTCTCTCTCCGCTGTTCTCTCTGCTCTCTCTCCCACTGCCGGACGATTGGGTCAGGCAAGGCTGTCCTGTCCTGAGAGCCCCAGGCCTCCCTTCGACCTCTAACCAGATCCCTCCTCTTCCTCAGAGACCTCCCTTTCCAAGCTGCCTGGACACCTGCTCTGTGACTTGACAGTGGCCCCTCATCCCCAAAGCCTCCCCTTCATCTGTGACTTTCTGTTGTGTGGTGAGCTCACACCTCCAGGCATGACCTTGGTGAAAATTTGTGCCCCTCTGCGGTCCTGCTCCTGCCCTGTTCTATAAATATCTATAAATACTCATAAATACACACACACACACACACACAGCAGTGCCCCTGGAGTTGCAGTGTAAGGAGACCAGCCTGGAAGAGGCCTCTTCACCCCACTGAATGCTCGGCACAGCACAGAGGCTGCCCACTGCTGGCAGGCCCTGCTGCCCTGTGCAGTGCCCACCCGCAGCACAGCAGACCCTGGGCCCTATGACAAAACTGCCACACACGGGGCCATGCAGTATGGCTCTATCTCTTTATTTCAAGATAATATCAGGAGCCACATCAACATGGTGCCACAACGCTGTCTCCGCCTCTTTCCTGGGCCATAGACTATCAATAAATACGTTTCCCAGCCCCAGATAATTATTAAGACCTCCTCCTCATTTGCGAGCTCCAGCCTCAGCTATGATACAGGGGAGGCCCTACCCCCAGAATATACAAAATATACACAAGTACAATATTTACATGGGGTGGGGGTGGGGAGGCCCACTGGAGGCAGCCTCTTCCCCTCATCAGGCCTAGAGTTAGCCCCAACTGTCCTAGGGCCTGACAGAATGCTGCCTACTGCCCTGCCCCAAAGTGCCTCCAAAGAAAAGGGAGTCCCCCGAATGCCTGCCTAGCCTGCCTCGGCCCTGCCTGGCTGGTGTGCCTGTTAGTAAGGGGACAGGCGCCCCTGCATCGCCTGCTGCAGCTGACCCTTTGAGGGCTGTTGACCGTGCCTCCCAGCTGGCCTGCCTGGGGGCACAGGCACGGAGTGAAGAGCTGGACCAAGCCTGGCCTCCCATTAGCCTCAGCTTGCCTAGGCCAACCTGTGATTTGGGACCGGGAGCCTCCCTTAATAAGGGACTGCCCTCGCCCAGAGGACCCTCATCCTATTGTGCCCTCCTCACCCATATACCCTTACCCATGATGCCCCTGGCCTGGAAGTGACCCTTGCCCATGATGATGCCCCTGCCCCGGAAGTGACCCCTGCCCAGCAATGCCCTTGCCCAGGTGCCCCCGCCCAGCAATGACACTCACTCAGATGCCCTCCTCTCCTGATGCCCTCATGTCTGTGCCTGCTGATGCCCCCACGTGATGTTCCCGGCCAGATTATGCTGGCCAGGCTGACAGCCCCAAGAGGGGTGATGAAAACTGCCTGGCTGACTTGCCCAAGTGGATGAGCACCCCCTGGTCTCGGCTGTTCTGGGGGCCACACAAATGCTGCCTGTGTTGGTCACGGCCTCTGAGGATGGAGCTGGAAATGTGGAGGCCCCAGGAGCCCCTGGGGTCCTCCAGAGAGGCAGCCTAAAGAGGCCTTTCTCTCCCCATCAGGGGTTCTGGCTAAGGAGGAAAGGGAACTGGGAAGGAACGGCAGGGGATAGGGTGGCTAGCAGGGGTGGAGTGGCAAGGATGGGGTTGGGGCTCCCCGGGCTGATGGCATCTGGTGTTAGACGATAATGTCGTCATGCTCGTCAGCCCGGTAGAAGAAGGGGATGCAGTGGTTGGTGCCCAGGCCTGGGCGCTCCCGGGGGTTCTGCATCTCCTGTGGCTGCTTCCTGAGCTGCTGCACAGTAGGGTTCTGCTTGTGTAGCGCCTTCTTCTCAGAGTGCAGCTGTGTGTAGGTGGCCATGTGCTGCTGCAGGTGGAACAGGCACTGGTCGCGCTGTTGGTGCAGACCCTGAGCCTCCTGGCTCTTCAGCTCCATCTGCAGAAGACCAAGGCGGGTGGGGGGAGCATGAGGGCAGGTGGTGGCTTGCTAACTGATTCCATTGGTTGCAGGGGAGTGGCACAGAGCCCTGCATCTCCTGCACCCAGCCTCACACCTCATCCCCTTCTTTCCCATCACTTTAACTTGAGGCCACACACGAGAGGGAAGGCATCATCTTTAGGGGAACACTCGTGCCTAATACTTTACATGCACAATCTCAGCTCATCCTCAACACCTGTATAAGGAAAAAATGCTAAGTTCCTTTGTCAGGAATCTGAGGCTTAGCAAAGGGTAGCTAAGGTGGGTGAAACGCCTCTCGTGGGACAATGATGTCCAGGCCTGGGAGGAGCCCGGGGCTACCAGCCCTAAGAGAGGCAGGACAGTCGATATGGAGGTCACCTGTCACTCCAGACTGGAGCAGCCTCCCTCCTGGGCCTAGCACTGCCCTCCCCAGAGACTTGTCCCCATGGCCCAGTCCATTTCCTGAGCGTTACCATTTCCTTCAGCTCCCCCAGCTTCTCCTGCAGCTGGCCGAGTTCCCTGGCCAGCTCATTCTTGATGTGCTGCTCTGCCTGCAGCGAGAGGGTGAGCCACATGTTGTCATTGCTCTGCACAGAGAGAAGCAATCCGTTGCCACCCAAAGTGGCTGCATCCGGATCCCAGCACCAGGTGCCCACCTCCCACAGTGCTGGGAGGGCTGGAAACTCAGCCCCTCTCCTCCGACAGACATTTGAGCAGGGTCCTGGCTCACAGGGCACCTGCCTAGGTCATCACCGTCCCCTTTGGTGGGGGGGGGGGAGTGAAGGCCCAGAGGGAAGTGTTTTGTACCAGAGGCCTTGTCCAGGGAGGCCGAACATACCAGTCTCACTAAGCCATCCTGCAGCTTGGCCAGCTGCTCCTTGAGCTCCCGGTTCTGCAGGAGCGCGCGGCTGATGGTCACGCGGTCGCTCTGCTTGTGCTCCTCAGCCTGGCTGCCCCACAGCTCCGCCTCCCACTCCAGCTGCAGCAGCCGCTGTTCCTGCTGCTGGTTCAGGCGACTCAGGCCTGCGTTGTCCTGCACCTGGGCCTGAGCTGTCCCGCCAGGCTCTCCAGCTCCTTCTGCAGCTGCTCAGCCTGCGCCTGCAGCTGCTGTTCCACCGCCGACAGCCCCGCGGGGGAAGCTGGGGACTCTGGGGTGGGAGGCTCAGCTGAGAAAGGAAGCAGCCATCAGGGGCCCTGGCCTCTGGGTTTTCAAAAAGCTCCTGTCTTGGTCCTTAGCTCCTCAGGCCAACGGCTTGCCCCCACCCCGGTGCTGGCTTCTTGGCTAACAACTTTCCATATTCAGATGGTCATTACCCTTCCAAGCCAGGACACAGAGTGCTTGACCGTGCATGGTGGACAGTGGGTGCGCCACCCCTATTTACAGGTGAGGTCACCTATGCTCAGAGAGATGACAAGACTCGCCATCCACCAGCACAGACCTGCTTCCCTCTGCCACAACACCCCTCACCGGGGCACCCAACACCCATCCTGCTCCCAGGCCACCTCTGCCCCTGCTCACCCATCTGGCTCTTGAGCTCGGCCAAGGTGGTCTCCAACTCCCACACCTGACTCAGGCTGCACTCCTTTTCCTCCCTCAGTGTGCAGAGCTGCCCAGAGCACAGGGAAAAGAGCTATGAGCAGGGGCCACTGCCTCCCTCTAAACCGATGCTGCTGTTGTTTCTGTGGGGAGAGTCAAAGAAAGGAAGGTGACTAAGGATGTCCCCTCTACTCCACTCCCAGAGCAAGAGGGGGTGCGCAGGGGGCCAGGGCGGGATTGGCACGTTCTCAGACCCTATGGGCACAGGGCCTGTCCCGAGGCTCCCAAGGAAAGAGCATGTGGGTCTTTGCTGGTTTTTGCTCACAGCTATGGAACCGAGTCTGAATTGGGATTCTTCTTAGGGGACAGTAAGGT
Organism: Oryctolagus cuniculus; assembly: GCF_051225735.1. Classification (NCBI taxonomy): domain Eukaryota; kingdom Metazoa; phylum Chordata; class Mammalia; order Lagomorpha; family Leporidae; genus Oryctolagus; species Oryctolagus cuniculus. The sequence continues at coordinate 1,614,602 of NC_142885.1, read as the reverse complement.
GAGCCTCCAGAAACAGAATGTGAGAAAAGACAGGCCTTCCGCTAGGTTTGGATTTACAGGGGTGTGCGCATCGTTCGAAAGCTCAGCACGTGCTACATAGGGGTTGGGGCTGCTCTTAACAGCGGGGATACAGGAATGAAAAGCACAGGTAAGATCCCTTCTCTCCCTGAGGTTGACGTCCCAGGGAGCCTGGAAATCTTGGATTCTTAGAGCTAAAAGAGACTTTTGACAACTGCCATTTCAACCTCCTTGGGAAACTCAAGCCCAGGGTGGAGAGGCGCTTGTCCAAACTCAAAGCTCAGGTCAGGGCCTGAGTCAGGGTGGGGACACGAGTCTCATGGCCAGCGCTGAATGAGAGGCCACAATCCCAGGGCTGTGTGGCCAGGGTGCAAGCAGGGGTGTCTGGAGAAGAGAGGAGGTGGAGAGGGCAGCGACAGGATGAGAGCCATGCTGCATGCTCCATGCTCTGGGGTCCCTCCAGCTGAGACCTGGCCCACCCAGCACCCCACTCTCCCTCAGCACCAGGGGCCCCCAGCCCCTTTCTTCAGAGCCCATGGGGAAACAGAAGCCCAGGGTGGGCAGCATGGAATCAGGGGACCCCACTGGGCTCTTACCAATTCCTCTATGGTGTTACTGAGTTGTTTGTTTGTTAGATAGCTGGAGTTCAGGGCTACTGCCAGCTCTTGGTACCAGCTCTGAGGCACATGCAGAGAGGGGGAGTTGCAGGAGGGTTTGAGGAGAGGCAGAGAGAGCAGTCATTAGGGCTGGGGTGGCACGGGCTGTCTCAGCTGGCAGCAGGGCACTCAGCCCCCGCTGTGGGAGAAGAGGGGGGCTGGCCCTGAAGAGCCACTCACCTCCAGATCCTTCATGTAGGAAGATGTGAGGCCCTCTCCATTGATGTAGGACATTGACTAGAAGAGACAAGAGCTCCCATGGAGATGCTACGTCCTCCACCGCCAAGTCCCTACCCTCAGACTACCTCTCCCCCCCCCCCACCTCCACCTGGCAACTCTTCTCCCAGCCTGGCCTCTTCCTCTCATCTATGCCTACCCTCAGACTACCTCCTCCCCCACCTGGCAACTCCTCTGCCCAGCCTGGCCTCTTCCTCTCATCACCCTCTATGCCTACCCTCAGACTACCTCTCCTCCCACCTCCACCTGGCAACTCCTCTGCCCAGCCTGGCCTCTTCCTCTCATCACCCTCTATGCCTACCCTCAGACTACCTCTCCTCCCACCTCCACCTGGCAACTCCTCTGCCCAGCCTGGCCTCTTCCTCTCATCACCCTCTATGCCTACCCTCAGACTACCTCTCCGCCCCCCACCTCCACCTGGAAAACTCCTCTGCCCAGCCTGGCCTCTTCCTCTCATCACCCTCTATGCCAGCTTCTCCTGGGTCTCATCACCATACCCCTCCCTTCCTGAGTGATGCTCTCCCTATGCTTCCTGCGCTGAGATACATTGTCACCGTTCTCATGGCCATGTCCTTCATCTGTATGGCTTCCAAGAAGAAGCCGTCACCCAGCCTGCCCAACACGGCTCAGCAGGTCAGTCTATCCCAGGATCTCCCCATCTCTCAGGAATCCCAGCCTCCATTTCTGTCCTTTCCTCTCTCTCCTCCCTTCCTGAGTCCCAGTGTCTGGGGTACCTCGGAGACAAGACCATGGAGCTGCTGAGCATGTTGACGCAGGCTCTCCGTGGAGGACAATGTCCTAGGGACAGGCACACAGAGGTCAGGGGTGCAGGGGCTTGATGCAAAAGAGGTCCTTGGGCCGTGGCCTGCCCTTACTCCCATGGCTTAGGGACTGCTGCCCGCACAGGAAGACACTCACTTGGTCTCATCTATGAGGACAGGGCCATGGTCAGCATCATGGATCTGAGGGAGAAGAGAGAGTGATCACCTGATTTCCAGTAAGAACTACCCAGGCGTGGCAGGAGCCCAGCTCCTTCCAGCAACCTGCCACTGCCACAAGCTCAAGAGAAAGCCCCATCTTGGCCTCCCCCACCCCAGTGCCGGGAAGGGTTCCTCACATTGGGAACCAAGCTGCCGGAAGAAAGGAGAAGAGAAGGCACAGCAGGCACAGTCCTCTGGGAAGGGTGCCTGGCACTGGGAACCAAGCTGCTGGAAGAAAGGAGAAGAGAAGGCACAGCAGGCGCAGTCCTCTGGGAAGGGAGATGGTGCAAGCATACAGGGGTAGCAGGCACAAGGACGGAGGCAAACCTGAGTTGGTGCCATGCTAGTTAGACTAGCGCCAGGGGGCGCTAAACAGCCAAGTAACACGGTGGCATCAGCAGAGGGTGGTGCAGGAGCAGCGCGGTCTTTGGGCACCTGTCAGGGAACAGAGCAGGGGGTTAGGGGCCGTGCAGGAGAGGAGGTGCCTCGCTGCCATGGACACAAGGGCGCAGAACAGGTAGGAAGATGTCGTAGCAGTCAGAGTGACAGTCACACATGCTGGGAACCACAGGGGTTGTGGGAATGGCTTGCCCAGGCTTGGGGACACATGGCATCTTTTCAGGTGGCCAAAGCTCAAAGGAAGGGGGCTACGACCTCCATGGACACGAGGCCCTGGTTCTCCCTGGACCTCAGCAAGGGCTCTGACCTCCGGCAGCCGCAGCAGGCAGAAGGAACGGGAACCAACATCAGGGAGCATGGCAGTGTTCTTCCAGGAAGCCAGTCTCTGCCACACAGTGACCCTGACTCTAGGCCCCTGCTGGGCTGAGGCCGCTGGTGGTGACAGGAATCCCTCCAGGTAGCTCTCTGCCACTGCCCTCTCCTGCTCTCCACCCTTTCTCCCTGCCCTCCTCTCTGCCTCAACCATCAGCTGTAGTTCTCTGATTCAGGCCTTTCCAAGGAGAAATGTTGCCCAAGAAGCCCCTCCCTGCTTTCTGGAGATAAAATCAACCACAGCCGCCTCATGGGCATACCTCTCAGCCCCATCTCGCAGCTCCAGAAATACCTACTCTACCAAAAGAAGCCAGAAAATCACAGGTAAGATGTCTGCTCTTTGATTTGGCACATGGAGGTCATGGCGCCTCATTGCCAGAAAAACTGCTAGGGAACAATGCGGGGATCTAGTGCTTGGAGATGTGGAGAAGCCTCTCCTCCTTCTCCCGCAGCGGGACCCCCTCCCTCGGCCAGCCCCATCCAGCTTCTCCCCAGGCTCAGGCCTAAATCTTGGTCCATGCATCTGGCTCTAGAGACCACCTCATGTCAGCAGGTCAGACGGCCGCACACAGCCAAGATGGCTGAACAAGTGACAGCAGCCAGAGGAGCTGAGTGGAGGCAGGGAGTTGCTGCCTGCTCTCTGGACCCTTCAGCCCTGGCCTCTGAAAACCCCAATCGGCTGCCTCCTTAGAGTCCAGGCTGCAAAGCCTACAGATGAGAAAGAGGCGTGCTGACTCTGCAGTTATACCTTTAGAGAGTGGACCAGCAAATGGAACACTTCTCTCTCCCTCTCTCCCTCTCTCCCTCTCTCTCATCTCGGCTTCTCTATAACTGTGCTTTTCAAATACATAAATAAGTAAATAAAAATAGAATCTATGTACTGTGATTACTTTGTGAACAACCAAGTCACAATTCTACTTCTCAAGGTGGAGCTTCGCCTGGGCGTCAGGACACCAGATGAGAAGCCTGCACCTGGATTTCAGTCTGAAGGTGGAGCTTGGTGTGGGCATCAGGACACCAGATGGGAAGCCTGCAGCTCACTTCAAGACTGAAGTTGCAGCATCGCCTGGGTGTCAGGACACCAGATGAGAAGCCTGCACCAGGCTGTCAGTCTGAAGGTGGAGCTCACCTGAGTGTCAGGACACCAGAGGAGAAGCCTGGCACTCACTTTCAGTCTGAAGGGGGAACTTCTCTTGGGTATCACATCAGATGAGAAGCCTGCAACTGGCCTTCAGTCTGAAGGTGGAGCATCGCCTGGGTGTCAGGACACCAGATGAGAAGCCTGCACCTGACTTTCAGTCTGAAGGTGGAGTTCCGCTGGGTGTCAGGACACCAGATAAGAAGCCAGCACCTGGCCTTTAGTCTGAAGGTAGAACTTCGCCTGGGTGTCAGGACACCAGCTAGAGGCCTGCACCTGACTTCATATCTGGATGTGGAACTTTGCCCTGGTGTCAGGACAGCAGATGAGAATGCTGCACTTGGATTTCAGTCTGAAGGTGGAATTCTTCTTGGGCATCAGGACACCAGATGAGAAGCCTGCACCTGGATTTCAGTCTGAAGGTGGAGCTTCGCCTGGGTGTCAAGACACCAGATGAGAAGCCTGCACCTGGCTTTCACTCTGAAGGTGGAGCTTCATCTGGGTGACAGGACCCCAGATGAGAAGCCAGCACCTAGCTTTTAGTCTGCAGCTGGAGCTTCTCCTTGGTATTAGGACACCGCATAGAAGCCTGCACCTGGCCTTCAGTTGAAGGTGGAGCTTCGCCTGGGTGTCAGGACACCAGATGAGAAGCCTGCACCTGGATTTCAGTCTGAAGGTGGAGCTTTGCCTGAGTGTCAAGACATGAGATGGGAAGCCTGCACCTAGCTTTCAGTCTGAAAGGGGTGCTTGGCCTGGTGTCTGGACACCAGATGAGAAGCCTGGACCTGGCTTTCGGTCTGATGGGGGAGATTCGCCTGGGTGTCAGGACACCAGATGAGAAGCCTGCACCAGGCTTTCAGTCTAAAGGTGGAGCTTCGCCTGGGTGTCACACCAGATGAAGAGCCTGCACCAGGCTTTAGTTTGAGGTGGAGCTTAACATGGGCATCACAACACCAGATGAGAAGCCAGCACCAGGCTTTCAGTCTGAAGGTAGAACTTCGCCTGGGTGTCAGGACACCAGATGAGAAACATGCACCTTGCTGCACGTCTGCAGATGGAGCTTCTCCTGGGTGTCAAGACACCAGATGAGAAGCCTGCACCTGGCTTTCAGTCTGAAGTTGGAGCTTCGCCTTGGTGTCGGGACACCAGATAAGAAGCCAGCACCTGGCCTTCAGTTGAAGGTGGAGCATAGCCTGAGTGTCAGGACACCAGATGGGAAGCCTGCTCCTAGCATTCAGTCTGAAAGGGGTGCTTGGCCTGGGCGTATGGACGCCAGATGAGAAGCCTGTACCTGACTTTCAGTCTGAGGTGGAGCTTCGGGGGGTGTCAGGATACTAGATGAGAAGCCTGCACCTGGCCTTCAGTCTGAAGGTTGATTTCACCTGGGTGTCAGGACACCAGACGAAAACCTGCACCTTGCATCACGTCTGAAGGTAGAGCTTCGCCTGGGTGCCAGGACACCAGATGAGAAGCCTGAACCTCACCTCACCTGTGGAGGTGAAGCTTTGCCTGGGTGTCAGGACACCAGATGAGAAGCCTGCACCAGGCTTTCAGTCTGAAGTTCGAGCTTCGCCTTGGTGTCGGGACACCAGATAAGAAGCCAGCACCTGGCTTTCAGTCTGAAGGTGGAGCTTCTCCTGGGTGTCAGGAAACCCGATGAGAAGCCTGCACCTGGCCTTCAGTCTGAAGGGGAAACTACGCGTGGGCTCAGGACACCAGGTGAAGGTGGAGCTTCAGCCTGCACCTGACTTCACATCTGAATGTGGAACTTTGCCCTGGTGTCAGGACATCAGATGAGAAGCCTGCACTTGGATTTCAGTCTGAAGGTGGAGCTTCGCCTGGATGTCAGGACACCAGATGAGAAGCCTGTACCAGGCTATCAGTCTGCAGGTGGAGGTTCGCCTGGGTATCAGGACACCAGATGAGAAACATGCACCTCCCTTTCAGTCTGAAGGTGGAGCTTCGCCAGGGTGTCAGGACACCAGATGAGAAGCCTGCACCTGGCTTTCAGTCTGAAGGTGGAGCTTCGGCTGGGTGTCAGGACACTAGATGAGAAGCCTGCACCTCGCATCACATCTGAAGGTGGAGCTTCACCCGGATGTCAGGACACTAGATGAGAAGCCTGCACCTCGCATCACATCTGAAGGTGGAGCTTCACCCGGATGTCAGGACACCAGATGAGAAGCCTGCCCCTCCCATCACGTCTGCAGGTGGAGTATCGCCTGGGTGTCAGGACACCAGATGAGAAGCCTGCACCTGGCGTTCAGTCTGAAGGCGGAGCTTTGCCTGGGTGTCAGGACACCAGATGAGAAGCCTGAATCTGGCCTTCAGTCTGAATGTGGAGCTTCACCTAGATGTGAGGACACCAGATGAGAAGCCTGCCCTTCGCTTCACGTCTGAATGTGGAACTTCGCCTCAGTGTCAGGACACCAGATGAGAAACCTGCAACTCGCTTTCAGTCTGAAGGTGGAGCTTCGGCTGGGTGTCAGGACACGAGATGAGAAGCCTGCTCCTGGCTTTCAGTCTGAAGGGGGAGCTTCGCCTGGGTTCAGGACACCAGATGAGAAGCCTGAATCTGGCTTGCAGTCTGAATGTGGAGCTTCACCTAGACGTCAGGACACCCGATTAGAAGCCAGAACCTCGCTTCACGTCTGCAGGTGGAGTATCGCCTGGGTGTCAGGACACCAGATGAGAAGCCTGCACCTGGCCTTCAGTCTGAAGGTGGAGCTTCGCCTGGGTGTCAGGACACCAGAGGAGAAGCCTGCACCGCGCTTTCATTCTGAAGGTGGAGCTTCCCCTGGGTATCAGGACACCAGATGAGAAGTCTGCTCCTGGCTTTCAGTCAAGGGGGAGCTTCGCCTGGGTGTAAGGACAGCAGGTGAGAAGCATGCACCTGGCTTTCACTCTGTAGGTGGAGCTTCGAATGGGTATCAGGACACCAGATGAGAAGCCTGTACCGTACATCATGTTGGAAGGTGGAGCTTCGCTTGGGTGTCAGGACACCAGATGAGAAGCCTGCACCTCGCTTTCAGTCTAAAGTTGGAGGTTCACCTGGTTGTCAGGACACCAGATGAGAAGCCTACACCTGGCTTTCAGTCTGAAGGTGGAGCTTCGCCTGGGTGTGAGGACACCAGATGAGAAGCCTGCACCTGGCTTTCAGTCTGAAGGTGGAGCTTCGCCTGGGTGTGAGGACACCAGATGAGAAGCCTGCACCTGGCTTTCAGTCTGAATGTGGAGCTTCACCTAGATGTGAGGACACCAGATGAGAAGCCTGCCCCTTGCTTCACGTCTGAAGGTGGAGCTTTGCCTCGGTGTCAGGACACCAGATGAGAAGCCTGCACCTCGACTTAAGTCTGAAGGTGGAGCTTTGCCTGGGTGTCAGGACACCAGATGAGAAGCCTGAATCTGGCTTTCAGTCTGAATGTGGAGCTTAACCTAGATGTCAGCACACCAGATTAGAAGGCAGAACCTCACTTCGCATCTGCAGGTGGAGTAACACCTGGGTGTCAGGAGACCAGAAGAGAAGCCTGCACCTGACTTTCAGCCTGCAGGTGGAGCTTCACCTGGGCGTCAGGACACCACATTAGAAGCCTGAACCTCATTCACATATGGAGGTTGAAATTCGCCTGGGTCTCAGGACACCAGATGAGAAGCCTGCTCCTGGCTTTCAGTCTGAAGTGGGAGCTTTGGCTGTGTGTCAGGACACCAGATGAGAAGCCTGCTCCTGGCTTTCAGTCTGAAGTGGGAGCTTCGGTTGGGTGTCAGAACACCAGATGAGCCTGCATCTGCTTTTAGTCTGAAGGTGAGCTCACCTGGGTGTCAGTACACCAGACGAGAAGCCTGTACCAGGCTTTGCGTCTGAAGATGGATCTCCGCCTGGATGTCAGGACACCAAATGAGAAGCCTGCATCTCTCTTTCAGACTAAAGGGGGAGCTTCACCTGGGCGTCAAGACACTAGATTAGAAACCTGAACTTCCTTCACATCTGGAGGTTGAGCTTCGCCTGGGTGTCAGGACACCAGATGAGAAGCCTGCACCTGGCGTTCAGTCTGAAGGCGGAGCTTTGCCTGGGTGTCAGGACACCAGATGAGAAGCCTGAATCTGGCCTTCAGTCTGAATGTGGAGCTTCACCTAGATGTGAGGACACCAGATGAGAAGCCTGCCCTTCGCTTCACGTCTGAATGTGGAACTTCGCCTCAGTGTCAGGACACCAGATGAGAAACCTGCAACTCGCTTTCAGTCTGAAGGTGGAGCTTCGGCTGGGTGTCAGGACACGAGATGAGAAGCCTGCTCCTGGCTTTCAGTCTGAAGGGGGAGCTTCGCCTGGGTTCAGGACACCAGATGAGAAGCCTGAATCTGGCTTGCAGTCTGAATGTGGAGCTTCACCTAGACGTCAGGACACCCGATTAGAAGCCAGAACCTCGCTTCACGTCTGCAGGTGGAGTATCGCCTGGGTGTCAGGACACCAGATGAGAAGCCTGCACCTGGCCTTCAGTCTGAAGGTGGAGCTTCGCCTGGGTGTCAGGACACCAGAGGAGAAGCCTGCACCGCGCTTTCATTCTGAAGGTGGAGCTTCCCCTGGGTATCAGGACACCAGATGAGAAGTCTGCTCCTGGCTTTCAGTCAAGGGGGAGCTTCGCCTGGGTGTAAGGACAGCAGGTGAGAAGCATGCACCTGGCTTTCACTCTGTAGGTGGAGCTTCGAATGGGTATCAGGACACCAGATGAGAAGCCTGTACCGTACATCATGTTGGAAGGTGGAGCTTCGCTTGGGTGTCAGGACACCAGATGAGAAGCCTGCACCTCGCTTTCAGTCTAAAGTTGGAGGTTCACCTGGTTGTCAGGACACCAGATGAGAAGCCTACACCTGGCTTTCAGTCTGAAGGTGGAGCTTCGCCTGGGTGTGAGGACACCAGATGAGAAGCCTGCACCTGGCTTTCAGTCTGAAGGTGGAGCTTCGCCTGGGTGTGAGGACACCAGATGAGAAGCCTGCACCTGGCTTTCAGTCTGAATGTGGAGCTTCACCTAGATGTGAGGACACCAGATGAGAAGCCTGCCCCTTGCTTCACGTCTGAAGGTGGAGCTTTGCCTCGGTGTCAGGACACCAGATGAGAAGCCTGCACCTCGACTTAAGTCTGAAGGTGGAGCTTTGCCTGGGTGTCAGGACACCAGATGAGAAGCCTGAATCTGGCTTTCAGTCTGAATGTGGAGCTTAACCTAGATGTCAGCACACCAGATTAGAAGGCAGAACCTCACTTCGCATCTGCAGGTGGAGTAACACCTGGGTGTCAGGAGACCAGAAGAGAAGCCTGCACCTGACTTTCAGCCTGCAGGTGGAGCTTCACCTGGGCGTCAGGACACCACATTAGAAGCCTGAACCTCATTCACATATGGAGGTTGAAATTCGCCTGGGTCTCAGGACACCAGATGAGAAGCCTGCTCCTGGCTTTCAGTCTGAAGTGGGAGCTTTGGCTGTGTGTCAGGACACCAGATGAGAAGCCTGCTCCTGGCTTTCAGTCTGAAGTGGGAGCTTCGGTTGGGTGTCAGAACACCAGATGAGCCTGCATCTGCTTTTAGTCTGAAGGTGAGCTCACCTGGGTGTCAGTACACCAGACGAGAAGCCTGTACCAGGCTTTGCGTCTGAAGATGGATCTCCGCCTGGATGTCAGGACACCAAATGAGAAGCCTGCATCTCTCTTTCAGACTAAAGGGGGAGCTTCACCTGGGCGTCAAGACACTAGATTAGAAACCTGAACTTCCTTCACATCTGGAGGTTGAGCTTCGCCTGGGTGTCAGGACACCAGATGAGAAGCCAGCACCTGGCTTTCAGTCTGAAGGTGGAGCTTCAGAAGGGTGTCAGGACACCAAATGAGAAGCCTGCATCTCTCTTTCAGACTGAAGGAGGAGCTTCCCCTGGGCGTCAGGAAACCAGATTAGAAACCAGAACCTCCTTCACAACTGGAGGTGGAGCTTCTTCTAGGTGTCAGGACACCAGATGAGAAGCCTGCACCTGGCTTTCAGTCTAAAAGTGGAGCTTCACCTGGGTGTCAGGACACCAGATTAGAACCCTGCACCTTGCTTTCAGTTTGAAGGTGCAGCTTTGCCTTGGTGTTAGGACTCCAGATGAGAAGCCTGAACCTCGCTTTCAGTCTGAAGGTGGAGCTTCTCGTGGCCATAGGACACCAGATGAGAAGCCTGCACCTCGCTTTTAGTCTGAAGTGGAAGTTTCTGTTGGGAATCAGGATAATAGATGAGAAGCCTCAACCGCACTTTCAGTCTGAAGGGGGAACTTCACTTGGGCGTCATGACACCAGGTTAGAAGCCTGAACCTCCTTCACGTCTGGAGGTAGAGATTAGCCTGGGTGTCAGGACACCAGATGGGAAGCCTGTACTTGGAATTTAGTCTGAATGTTGAGCTTCTCTTGGGCATCAGGACACCAGATTAGAAGCCGGCACCTCGCTTTCAGTCTGAATGTGGAGTTCAGCTGGGTGTCAGTATTGCAGATGAGAAGCCTGCATCTGGCTTTCAGTCTGAAGGTGGAGCTTCACCTAGGCGTCAGGACACCAGATTAGAAGCCAGAACCTCACTTCACATCTGCAGGTGGATATCACCTGGGTGTCACGACACCAGATGAGAAGCCTGTACCTTGCATCACGTCTGAAGGTGGATTTTCACTTGGGTGTCAGGACACCAGATGAGAAGCCTGCACCTGGCTTTCAGTCAGAAAGTGGAGCTTCACCTGGGTGTCATGACACCAGATGAGAAGGCAGCACCAGGCTTTCAGTCTGAAGGGGGAGCTTCCCCTGGGTGTCAGGACACCAGATGAGAAGGCTGCAACTGGCTTTCCATATGAAGGTGTAGCTTTGCCTGGGTGTCAGGACACTAGAGAAGAAGCCTGCACCTCACTTTCAGTCTGAAGGGGGAGCTTCGACTGGAGTCAGGACACCAGTTGAGAAACCTGCCCCTGGCTTTCAACTGAAGGAGGAGCTTCTCTTGGGCATCAGGACACCAGAAGAGAAGCCTGCACCTCACTTTCAGTCTGAAGGTGGAGCTTCGCCTGGGCGTCAGGACACCAGAGGAGAAGCCTGCACTGGGCTTTCAATCTGAAGGTGGAGCTTCACCTGGGTGTCAGGACACCAGATGAGAAGCCTGCAACTCGCATCACCTATTCAGGTGGAGCTTCGCCAGTTTGTCTGGAAACCAGATGAGCAGACTGCATCTCTCTTTCAGTCTGAAGGGGGAGCTTCACCTGGGCGTCAGGAAACCAGATTAGAAACCTGAACCTCCTTCACATCTGGAGGTCGAACTTCGCCTGGGTGTCAGGACACCAGATGAGAAGCCTGCACCTGGCTTTCATTCTGAAGGTGGAGCTTTGGCTGTGTGTCAGGACACCAGATGAGAAGCCTGAACTTGGCTTTCAGCCTGCAGGTGGAGCTTCACCTGGGCGTCAGGACACCACATTATGTCGCTCCCCCTCTTCATGGAGGAACGACACTAAGCCCTGCCTAGGCTTCATATCCGAGTCACGGCACCATTATGTTGCTCCCCCTCTTCATGGAGGAACGACACAGGACCCTGCGCTGTTCTTTCGTCTGCTCGGCCCTCCCCGGGTTTGCTGCTGGTTCTTCCCGGGTTGGCTACTGTCCCTTCCACCTCCGTGGAAGGGCAGTTCCCCCTGGCCACATTCCCCACTTCCACAGGGGAGCGGCACACCGTCGGCCGGCTCTCTCGGGGGCTGCACAGGTGTTCCCTTAGATGTTCCCCTTAGATGTTCCTGGTGCATGCCATCTCTCTCCTCCTATATAGTCCTCCTCCACCAATCCCAACTCTGCTACCCACACGCCGAGTACGCTGCCCTCCTCCAATCAGGAGCAAGTCCTACAGTTTATTGGCTGAACTGGAGGCAGCTGTGTAGAAGCTGTTTTCTTCTCTCCCAGCGCCATATTGTGGGAGAGCAGATGCATAGAATAAGTCTTAATTCCAGCAGCTTAGTCCAGTCCGGATTGCTCCCCACAGATCCCCCTTTCTTTTTATTTTTGCGTTGATACGCGCCTGTCTTCAGTGTCCCGCGGCACACACTCTGCTCTGCTTGCTAGAGTTGCCACAGGTTCTTACAAGTCCTATCAATCAGGCAAACCGAATCCAGGTCCTCTCTTCGCCATGTTGTGAGGAGGTTTTTAGGCGCTGATGCGTGCCTGTGTTCGGTGACCTGCGGCTCATACTCTGGTCGAGCCGCCTGCTGGTGCTTACCGCCTTACTAATCAGGCAGACCGAATCCAAGCCTTCTCATTGCCATATTGTGGGGAGGCCTATTGGTGTTGATTCGTGCCTATCTTCGGTGACCTGCAGCGCATACTCTGGTCGAGCTGCCTGCTTGTGCTTATCGCCCTAATCAGGCAGACCGAATCCAAGCTCTCTCATTGCCATGTTGTGGGGAGGCCTTTCTATTTCTCTATTTCTCTATCTCCGGGCATTCCTATTTCTCCCATTTTACTTCTATCTTCCAGCATTCCTATTTCTCTCATTTTACTTCTAAACTTCTGTTTCTCTTATCCCTGCGGCTTCCCGCTCTCATTTTACTTCTAAACTTCTGTTTCTCTTATCCCCGCGGCTTCCCGGCGCCCGCCCCGAGGCTGCTTCTCGGTGGCTTTCCGGCTCTGAGCCGCTTCAGCCCGCGCCTCTCTCATCTGCGCGGCTTCGCACTAGCCCAGCGTTCCCTATCTACTTGAGCCCCGCACGCTCTGTCTGCGTGCGGCAGCCTCCGCGAGTCACACAGCGTAGCTTACGTCTCCGCCACTAGCATTCAATCTAAGTTCCCCGGGCTAACCTGGCGAATTCAACCCAGCTCACGTCTCCGCCCCCGATTTGGCTTCCCGTCCTTTGCTCCCCGGGTTAATCAGACGGATCCCAATCTGCCTTACGTTTCCGCTTCTGGTTTCAAGTTTTCGCCCCCCATTCCTGGGCTAACTTGAGAATCCCAAAGTGGCTTTCGTCTCCGCCTCGGTCTGCCCCCCGCGGCTTCAATTTCCCTAACATTTTTCTCTACCCGGTATGTTTCCCCAAGCTTTCCTCCAACAATACTCCTCCCTCATTTCTCCTGGCCTCTCCCCACAGTCCGCATCTGAGTCTGTTTGTTCTAGCTTTCACTTTCGCTTTCGACCTTAGAGATTTCTCCCAGCTTCCCCCCGTAGTCCGTATCCGAGTCTATGCCTAGGCTTTCAATAGCTTCTTCCGGCACCTTTTTCGTCTGGCTTTTCCCTAGGCTGTTTGCTAGTCTCTCTCCCCAGTATTTTCCCACTTCTTCCCGTTTCTTCCCTCCTAAGTTTCCTATCCTTCCTAGGTTTCCTATCCAAGTCACGGCACCATTATGTCGCTCCCCCTCTTCATGGAGGAACGACACTAAGCCCTGCCTAGGCTTCATATCTGAGTCACGGCACCATTTGCTGCTCCTCCACACGCGGAGGAGCCGCACCGGACCGGGCGCTTGTTGTTCCCTTTTTTTACAAGTCCTTTCTATAGTAAAGTAAGAATAAGTAAACAGCAAACTCCCAAAGCAAGAATGAGTAGAGAGAAATGAGAAAGAACGAAGTAACGAACTTCCCCGCGAACTCTCCAACGCACTCTCCAACCAACCCACACCACCATGCCGTCTCTCTCCTCCTATATAGTCCTCCTCCGCCAATCCCAACTCGGCTGCCCACACACCGAGCACGCCGCTCTCCTCCAATCAGGAGCAGCTCCTGCAGCTTGTCAAGTTGGTGAGAGGCAGCTGGGTAGAAGCTGTTTACTCCTCTCCCAGCGCCATATTGTGGGAGAGCAGATGCATAGAATAAGTCTTAATTCCAGTAACAGTCTAGTCCGAGTTGCTCCCCACACATTAGAAGCCTGAACCTCAATCACGTATGGAGGTTGAGATTCGCCTGGGTGTCAGGACACCAGATGAGAAGTCTTCACCTGGCTTTCAGTCTGAAAGTGGAGCTCACCTGGGTGTCAGGACACCAGATGAGAAGCCTGCACCTGGCGAGCTTCACCTGGGTGTCAGGACACCAGATTAGAAGCCTGCACCTCACTTTCAGTCTGAAGGTGGAGCTTCGCCTGGGCGTCAGGACACCAGATGAGAAGCCTGCACCAGGCTTTGAGTCTGAAGATGGAGCTTTGACTGGGTGTCAGGACAGCAGGTGAGAAGCCTGCACCTGGCTTTCAGTCTGGAGGTGCAGCTTTGCTAGGGTGTCAGGACACCAGATGGGTAGCGTGCACCTGGCTTTCAGTCTGAAGGTGGAGCTTCTCTTGGGCATCAGGACACCAGATTAGAAGCCTGCACCTGGCTTGCAGTCTGAAGGGGGAGCTTCGCCTGGGTGTCAGGATACAAGATGAGAAGTCTGAACCTGGGTTTCAGTCTGAAGGTGGAGCTTCGCCTGGGTGTCAGGACACCAGATGAGAAGCCTGCACCTGGCTTCACGTCTGGAGGTGCAGCTTTGCTAGCGTGTCAGGACACCAGATGGGTAGCGTGCACCTGGCTTTCAGTCTGAAGGTGGAGCTTCTCTTGGGCATCAGGACACCAGATGAGAAGCCTGCCCTCGCTTCACATTGGAAGGTCCAGCTTCGTCTGCATGTCAGGACACCAGATGAGAAGCCTGAACCTCGCTAATTGTCTTGAGGTGGAGATTCGCCTGGTGTCTGGACACCAGATGAGAAGCCTGCACCTTGCATCACTTCTGAAGGTGGAGCTTCACCAGAGTGTCAGGAAACCAGATGAGAAGCCTGCACCTGGCTCAGTCTGAAGGTGGAGCTTTGCCTGGGTGTCAGGACACCAGATGAGAAGCCTGTATCAGGCTATCAGTCTGCAGGTGGAGGTTCGCCTGGGTATCAGGACACCAGATGAGAAACATGCACCTCCCTTTCCGTCTGAAGGTGGAGCTTCGCCAGGGTGTCAGGACACCAGATGAGAAGCCTACACCTGGCTTTCAGTCTGAAGGTGGAGCTTCGCCAGGGTGTCAGGACACCAGATGAGAAGCCTGCACCTGGCTTTCAGTCTGAACGTGGAGCTTCGGCTGGGTGTCAGGACACCAGATGAGAAGCCAGCACCTTACTTCACATCTAAAGGTGGAGCTTCACCCGGATGTCAGGACACCAGATGAGAAGCCTGCACCTCGCATCACGTCTGAAGGTGGAGCTTCGCCTGGGTGTCAGGACACCAGATGAGAAGCCTGCACCTGGCGTTCAGTCTGAAGGCGGAGCTTTGCCTGGGTGTCAGGACACCAGAGGAGAAGCCTGCACCTCGCTTTCATTCTGAAGGTGGAGCTTCGGCTGGGTGTGAGGACACCAGATGAGAAGCCTGAATCTGGCTTTCAGTCTGAAGGTGGAGCTTCGCCTGGGTTCAGGACACCAGATGAGAAGCCTGAATCTGGCTTGCAGTCTGAATGTGGAGCTTCACCTAGACGTCAGGACACCCGATTAGAAGCCAGAACCTCGCTTCACGTCTGCAGGTGGAGTATCGCCTGGGTGTCAGGACACCAGATGAGAAGCCTGCACCTGGCCTTCAGTCTGAAGGTGGTGCTTTGCCTGGGTGTCAGGACACCAGAGGAGAAGCCTGCACCGCGCTTTCATTCTGAAGGTGGAGCTTCCCCTGGGTATCAGGACACCAGATGAGAAGTCTGCTCCTGGCTTTCAGTCAAGGGGGAGCTTCGCCTGGGTGTAAGGACAGCAGGTGAGAAGCATGCACCTGGCTTTCACTCTGAAGGTGGAGCTTCGAATGGGTATCAGGACACTAGATGAGAAGCCTGTACCGTACATCATGTTGGAAGGTGGAGCTTCGCTTGGGTGTCAGGACACCAGATGAGAAGCCTGCACCTGGCTTTCAGTCTGAAGGTGGAGCTTCGCCTGGGTGTCAGGACACCAGATGAGAAGCCGGCAGCTCACATCACGTCTGGAGGTGGAGCTTCCCGTGGTTGTTAGGATACCAGATGAGAAGCTTGCACCTTGCTTTCAGTCTGAAGGTGGAGTTTCGCATGGGTGTCACAACACCAGATGAGAAGCCTGCCCTTCGCTTCACATCAGTAGGTCCAGCTTCACCTGGGTGTCTGGACACCAGATGAGAAGCCTGCACCTGGCTTTCAGTCTGAAGGTGGAGCTTCGCCTGGGCATCAGTTCACCAGATGAGAAGGCTGCACCTCACTTCATATCTGAAGGGGGATCTCCCCCTGGGCGTCGGGACACCAGATGAGAAGGCTGCTCCTAGCTTTCAGTGTGAAGGTGGAGCTTCGCCTGGGTGTCAGATCACCAGATGAGAAGCCTGCACCTAGCTTCAGAGTGCCTGAGCCTGATTCCTAGCTCCAGCTCTGACTCCAGCTTCCTCCTCACGCCAACCCTTGCAGACACTGTGATGGCTCAAGTACACTGAGCTACTCGAATTCAAATATTAAGCTCTCAGGACTTCTCCGTGCCTGGGCCCTGCCCAGACTATGCCATTTGTTGTCTCCTCTGAGGCCGCAGAGTGATCATGGCCCCTAGCCAGACCTTCCTGGGTGGGAGCTGCCGTGATGGTTGACCAGCCACCTGTCCCTTTCCCTAGGCCCATCTGCAGATCAGCCCTGCTACACTGGCTAGGCCCTGGGTCAGTTAGACAGGAAGTGCCAACATTATCTGCAGGTTATGGCCTACCTAGCCCCATGTGCCTGTGCCCTTCCCCTCCCACAACTCAGGCTCCCTGCAGCCCTGAAAGGTGTTCTATGACCTCATGATGCTGCCTATGACCTCATCGCTCCCTCTGCCTCCCCCACTCGCCATGTGGATGAATATTACCCACCTTTAATCTTCACACTGGCCTCAAACGCCACCTTCTCCAGCTGCAAGTCCATTCAGAACCCACCTCCCTCACCTAGCCATGCAGCTGGCCTATTGCCGCCTTTCCCCTGCCCCCTCAGAGGACTCTGCCACCCCCATGGCACCTCCTGTCTTGTTCTTCTACTTCCACCACTGTGCATCCAATGCCGTTGCCATCCATGGGCCCAGTGAACATGGTTGAGCACCCCATCTGATTTGTCAAAGAGACGAGGGGCAGGCAGAGTGTCCTAGCACTGGTCTGTCTGGGTAGCTTCACATCCTTGCTGGTTAGTTCCTCTGAAAAGCTAACCTCCATCCTTGTGATTATAAAGCGAATTCATTTTCTCTTAATTCTACCTTCTCACTTTCAAACCAAAATGGAATTCATCAAGTTGAAAAATCACTCACTTCCATCTGGTCTACTTGCCCAGAGGGCAAAATATAACAGCATTTGTATGTTTTCAAATCTCTCCTGGTCTGACCGCACTGGGCATTCAAAGCCCAAAACGCCACAGACCTGCTCTGGAAGTTATTCCCAAATTACTGAATCTTTGAGGTGTGCCTTACCCTCTCCAAGATGATAAAAGACACAAGGGAAGGGAAAAAATGCAATTAGCCAAGCAGGGGAGGAAGCAGACATAAGCAGGCCGAGGGTTAATGGCAGCAACTTAAAACAAGCCAGAGGCAGAGTCTGCACCAAATGAGACAAGCCTCAGGGAATGCACATCTGGGAGGCAGCAAGCCAGAGAGGGGGGGTCTCGGCACTGCCTCCCCTTCCACTTGTCCTATGGGGCAGCGCTACCCCATCGGAACGGTTAAAGTCAGACACCAGCACCTTCAGTATGTCCTGCATCTAGAGGCGGTGAAAAGGGGAAAACAAGGGCAGGGGAAGACACAGAGACGTGGCTTAGAGAGAGGCGAGGATGTCGGGGAAGGAAGAGGTGGAGTCAGGAAACGGAGGCTGAGGAAGAGCAGAGATCCACACAATGGCCCCCCAGGCCATCCTCTCAGACTGGCCATTGCTGCCTTGCCAGACAGAGGGAAAAGTCCCCAGGCCCCAGAGTCACAGGAAGCGCAGTCACTGACCAGCGCGGCTCTCAGACCCTCCCTAGACACGACCTCCACTCTCCATGTTAAAACCAGACTTCTGCAGAAGGGTTCTCTTGAACAGGGAGGCTACAGCTCAACAATTAGAAGACACTGTTCCAATCCAATAATATCTGACAGCCTGAAACTGAAGCCCAGGGGAGGCTGTTACTTTTCTGAGGTCACCCAGAGCCAAGGCCGCATCCCAGTGCCTGGGGCTTCCTAAGGGGACAGCCCTATGGCCGGGCTGCTCTCACTGGCCTGGCTTTTCCTGAGGCTGGGGATGAGGAAGTCGCAAATACCAGCGACTATGAATGTTACAAGACCCTGTATTCTGGATTAATATGAGAACAGCAAAAACTCTCAAACTTTGTAAGTAAAACATCAGCCCTATCTGTTTCACAGAGGTGGAGAGAGAGGCCCAGAAAGCTTGAACAGTTTGCCTTACATCATATCCCTAGCAGAGGGAAAGGGAGCATTCAGACCCAGAATCCTTGACCAGTATCTAACACTCCCTTCCACCATCTTCCACTGTCCTCTGGATCCCCAACCCCCCACCCCCCATTGCCCCTTAGCCCCCGAGCCCCCAGCAGCCTGGCCAGCCAAGACTCACATCCTCAGTTGAGTGACAACCCCGAGAAGTGGTTGTCTCAGGGCTACTGCCGTTTTTAAGGTTTTTCTTCTTTTTTCCTCCTGCAGGACCACCAGACCTGTTCTTCTGCTGATACTCTCTTAACTGTGGAAAGGAAAAGCAGTTGATTCTCTGGAATGCCCTAAGCCCCTGCAGTCACATCCTACTTCACAGTGTTCACAAGAACTCTCATGCCCACCACTGACTTCATGCCACCGACAACCCTTCAAGGGGCTGGAACGACCAGTTAATGTCTGAAGAACTGACAACATGGCTTCAATAAAAGGGAATGATGGAATTTAAAATCAGCTTCCAACTCTCACTTCTGGGGTTCTGCCAAGAATCAGCAGCTGCTGGGAGCAAAACCAGAGGTAGAGGTAGAAGGTTAAACATTATGTGGTCAGGAATTGCGCTTTGTGTGGTTTGGAAACAAGACATTGGGTCCTTTCTTCCATATCAGAACCTCGCAGAACTTCGAGGGGCACCCCGAGGAACCCTGGACACCGAGGAGAAAGAGTAGAACCCAGGCATTATTCCAGCCAAGGGCCCATTATGATGTCACGACAGGTTCCGACCCAAGCCCCAGGACGGCCTCACCAAGCTGCTCCCTCGCTCCTCTGTGGCAGTGCCCTCACCCAGCTTCAAAAACTCCCCTGGGGAGGGTTCAGGCTACAAAGTTTAGTCTCCCAAAGTCTGTTCCACAGACGGTCACACAGCTGTCACTCCAGAGAGCCTGAGTGTGGGGCACTCTGCTCCCAGGGTCAGGGAAATTGAATGGGAGCCTGAGAACTCGCACAACCCCCAAAATAAGTCTCTGGAGAGTAAAAACCTGGGGGAAAACCAAACCTGTTTTCCCGCGGTCACCCAGAAACACTGCCCACACCTCCAGCTCCCCTGGGGAACGGGACACATCTCACTGTCAGTGTCCGAGCTGAGGAAGGGGGTCCCCAAGTCCCCAGTCCCCTTTCAGGCAGAAGCAGAAAGGGGGTGAGGACTTAGGGGACTGGGCCAGGAGATCAAAGCCCGAGCTGGAGGTAATGCCAGTCCCCAGGGGGATTTGACCTCACCACATCCCACTCTGCCCTACCCACGCTCTGCGCAGGGGGAGGTGGGGCGCAGGGTAGGGACCCGAGTCCTTGGAGACTGAGCCCACAGATCCCAAGGAGGTCCGGCTTCGGGAGGCCGGAGGCGAGGTCTGAGGCTGGGCCGAGGAGCCCCAGGAGCCAATGGCCCAAAGTCACCCAGGGGCGACAAGCCAGGGCAGGGGCTGGGTGCTGAGGGGGCGGTGCTGGCTGAGAGGACTTGGGTGGGGGAAGCCAAGGGGCGTTCGGGCTCGACCAGAGTGTCTGAGGAGCCGCACAGACCCCGGGCACGGACCAGCTGTCAGAGGGGCAGTGGGCTGGGCCGGGGGGCGCGACCCCGACGTTTTACCTTTCTCTTGGCCGCAGCCAGCTTGCTCTGTCGGGT
Source organism: Oryctolagus cuniculus (assembly GCF_051225735.1). NCBI lineage: Eukaryota > Metazoa > Chordata > Mammalia > Lagomorpha > Leporidae > Oryctolagus > Oryctolagus cuniculus. The sequence continues at coordinate 1,594,796 of NC_142885.1, read as the reverse complement.
TTCCTCCGACATCGCGGGGCGGGGAGGGGGCGGGGCACATCACCACGATCCCGGCAACCACTGCGAATTGCTCCTGGCAGCTACCGCGCAGGTGTGTGACTGAGCCAGGAGACGCAGGTTCAGGGCAGAACTCAGCGGGGCTGGGTGGGCGTGGTCGCCACACTTCAAGCCCATTGGTCAGTGAGAAAGACGAAACAAAGAGGGGCGTGGTCCGAGGCGTCAAAATGGGAGCTGCGCGTGCAGCTCTGTCACCGCCCACTCTGGGGGCGGGGCGATTTCCCTTGGGTGCGCGCGCAGCTTTATGGGAGCTCTCTCATGGCGTCCGTCACAGAATTCTAGTCAGTCTGCGGACCCCAGAGGCCGCTCTCCGGCCCACGCCCTCAACCCACTTTCTCCACAGGCGCCCCCGAACCCGGGCCCTCGGACCCCAGGGCTCAGGAGGTGGGCGCGGAGCGCAGAGCAGGGGACACTGCATCAGTTCACGACCCCTTTCTGACTCCTCCCAGATGTGCCCCAGACGTTCTCGTTTCAGAAATCCCCTCGGGGACCCCTTTCACGTCCTCTAGACACTGCCCTCTCACACCCAACCCTTCCTCGAGGGGCCCCACGCTGACCCCGCCCAGGTGGATCCAGTCAGGCGCGCCCAGGTCCCGGCGGCTCCTCCGCCCGTGCCCCCACGGGCCCCCTTTCCCCTCAGAGCAGCTCCGGGGCTTCAGCCTCTCCCACGCTTCCCTCCAGGGCTGAGCAGGACCCGGCCGCAGCTGCCTCGGGGCCTTCCGGTCACGGTGAGTAGTGCGTGTGCCCCCGACCCCCTGCGTGTGCCCGCACCCCCCGACCCTTGCGGATAGTTGCAGACCCCATCCCGTGAGGGTGTCTGTGCCCCCGACCCGTGAGAATGTCTGCGCCCCCAACCCGTGAGGGTGTCTGCGCCCCCCAACCCACGAGTTGCCTGCGCCCCCCGACCCTTGCGGATGGTTGCGGACCCCATCCCGTGAGGTTGTCTGTGCCCCCCGACCCGTGTGTGTGCCTGCACCGCCCAACTCCATGAGTGTGCCTGCGCCCCCCGACCCCGTGCGTGTGCCTGCGCCCCCCCGACCTGTGCGGATGGTTGCGGACCCCATCCCGTGAGAGTGTCTGTGCCCCCCAACCCGTGTGTGTGCCTGCACTGCCCAACTCCATGAGTGTGCCTGCGCACCCCCCTATCCGTGAGGATGTTTGCACTCCCGAACCGTGAGCATGGCTACGGACCCAGACCCCGTGAGGATGCCAGCACCTCCCGACCCAGTCATGGTGGCTGCACCCCCCCGACCCATGAGGAAGTCTGTGCCCCCAGACCCCGTGCATGTGCCTGCGTTCCCAGATCCACGTGGATGTCTGGGCCCCAACCAGTGGGGGTGCCTGCGCCCCCTGACTCCGTGCATGTGCCAGAGCCCCCAGACCCTGTAAGGATTTCTGTGCCTCCGAACCGTGAGGGGGCCTGTGCCCCCCGACCTGTGAGGAAGTCTATGCCCCCCAACCCCATGAGTGTGCCTGAGCCCCCCGACCAGTGAGGATGTCCAGGCCACCGAGCCGTGAGCATGGCTGTGGACCCCAACCCCGTGTGGGGGGCTGCAGTAGACATCAACCCCATGAAGGTGCCAGCACCTCCCAACCCCATGAGGGTGCCAGCGCCTCCCAACCCCATGGGGGGGGCTGCACCCCCGACCTCTTGAGGTTGCCTGGGCGCCTCGACCCAGGAGGATGCCAGCATCCACCGACCAGAGAAGATGCCAGCACCCCAACCCTGTGAGTGTGCCTGGGCCCCCAACACTGTGAGAATGCCCATGCCCCCTGACCCATGAGGGAGCCGGTGCCCCCCGACACGTGAAGTTGCCAGTGGCCTCCAATCCGTGAGTGTGCCAGCACCCCCAATTCTGTGTGGGTGCCAACGCCCTCCATCCCGTGAGGATTTCTGAGCCCACCCAATGTGGGGAGGATGTCTGCGTGCCCCCCACACAGTGGCATCACAGCTACCCCCAGCCCTCCCCCACCCCAACCACAGCCCACAGGTGGGCCTTCCTCAGTCTTCCTGAGCAGACAAAACTCCGGGAGGCTCCCGAGCTGTCTTTCAGAATCTCTCTCAGTGCCCCCTGAGGAGCGTCAGCCAAGGTAGGCACCTGCCACTCTGCCTGTCTCAGGACCGCATCTGCCCCACTGCACCAGCCCCACACTGGGGGGCGCCCCTGGGACCTCAGGGCCAGGCCCCTCCCTCTCCTTACTGCAGCTCCAGACTCCCTCTTTCCTGTTTCTGTCCTTGGGCCAGCTGGCTCTCTCCTCTCCCTTCCCAGCCAGCCTCGGGACTCAGTGTGACTGCCCAGGGCCTCCGTGGCTGAGCCTGGGGGTTCTCGGGACAGGATCCGCACCACTGGCAGATGTGGGTGCCCTCTGGAGCTGCCAGAGAGGCCAGGGAGCTTGTGGTTGATGGTGTAGGGGCTGGGAACTTGGGGGGTGTTGTGGGACAGCCAGAGGCTTTGAACTTCCTCCTGGGTGTGCCACACCTGCCCCAATCAGAGCTGTGCTGCTGGGGGCAGGGGACAGGGGGTGTCAAGCCCCCCAGCCTGGGAGCCCCAGCACAGGCCAGGGTGACAGGCCGGGGGTCACCTCGTCCCTTGGGTGTGCAGTTGAGCAGTGGCCAGGGTGAAGCCTTTGGTTGCTTGATGACCTCAAAGCCTGAGAATCCTCTGTACCCATCAGCCCAGGCGAGGCAGGGACGCACAGCCTCCTGCCTCCCACCTGGGCATTGTCACACCTGCTACTGGCTGAAGGCAGGATCCTCAGCCCCGGATGAAGCCCCGTAGCCAGGACAGGTCAGCTACTCTGAGTTCCGCCTGGCTGGGACACAGAGTTGGCCCAGGGCCCCACCTGCCACTCTTCGCTGGCCTCTGACTCTCCCTCTTCTGCTTTTCCCCAGCAGGGAGGGCCCAGACTCACCTCCACGACCTGCAGCCCCCCGACCAGCTGAGGCTCCCCTCTTAGATTTGTGAGTTTGTGGCCCCCTGCCCACCCTGCCTCTCCAGTGTCCCCTTTGAGGATGCTGGGCTTTTTGAGTACCCGAGGGGTCTCCGGCACCCCCTCCAGCCATCCATTTTAACTGCACGCTCCTGGTTCAAGCAGGGTTCTTCCTCCTGTCTTTCTCCATCAGGCCTGTTGGCTGCCACATGGGCCTCCCAGGCTAGTGCTGGCCCTGGCCAGTGGGTCCAAAGGCAGGGCTGTCAGGGAGGAGGGAAGTCTGAGAGGGCCAGGCTTGTGTCAGGACTGTGGCTGTGCTGCCTGGGTGGTGAGTGAGAGGTGACGTGAGTGGCAGGGGAGGCCCTCTCCAACCTCCACCCCGACTCCCCGGAAACTCTGGTCACCCACTCCAGCTCCTCCTCCCATCTTCCTTCTCCTTCCTGTCCATGGCCTTTTCCAGAAAGCTCACCCACATGCCCACCTCCTGCTGCTTCCCACCTCCGCCCTGCCCACCAGTGCCATGGCCTGGCTGCTCTTGCCTTACCACCTGTCTCCCTCCTCTCTCTCCACTGTTCTCTCTGCTCTCTCTCCCACTGCCAGCTGATTGGGTCAGGCAAGGCCATCCTGTCCTGAGAGCCCCAGGCCCCCCTTTGACATCTAACCAGATCCTTTCTCTTCCTCAGAGACCTCCCTTTGCCAGTCTGTCCAGAGAGCTGTTCTGTGACTTGACAGTGGCCCCTCAGCCTCAAAGCCTCCCCTTCATCTGTGACTTTCTGTTGTGTGGTGAGCTCACACCTCCAGGCATGACCTTGGTGAAAATTTGTGCCCCTCTGCAGTCCTGCTCCTGCCCTGTTCTATAAATATCTATTGTGGGGAGCAACTCGGACTAGACTATGTTACTGGAATTAAGACTTATTCTATGCATCTGTTCTCCCACAATATGGCGCTGGGAGAGGAGGAAATAGCTTCTACACAGCTGCCTCCAGTTCAACCAATAAACAGCAGGACCTGCTCCTGATTGGAGGAGAGCAGCGTACTAGGCATTGTGGGTAGCAGAGTTGGGATTGGTGGAAGAGGACTATAAAGGAGGAGAGAGACAACATGCACCAGGAACATCTATCTGAAGGAACACCTGTGCAGCCCCCGAGAGAGCCGGCCGGCGGTGTGCCGCTCCCCCGCAGAAGTGGGGAAAGTGGCAGGGGGAACCGCCCTTCCACGGAGGTGGAAGGGACGGTAGCCAACCCGGGAAGAACCAGCAGCAAACCCGGGGAGGGCCGAGCAGACAAAAGAACAGCGCAGGGTCCTGTGTCGTTCCTCCACGAAGATGGGGAGCGACATAATGGTGCCGTGACTCGGATAGGAAACCTAGGAGGGAAGAAACGGGAAGAAGTGGGAAAATACCAGAGAGAGAGACTAGCAAAGAGCCTAGGGAAAAGCCGGATGGAAAAGGTGCCGGAAGAAGCTATCGAAAGCCTAGGCATAGACTCGGATACGGACTGTGGGAAAGAAGTTAGGATTTAAAGTGAAAGCAAGAAGAAACTTAGACTCAGATACGGACTGCAGGTTGAAAGTGAAAGTGAAACCTAGAAGAAACTTAGACTCGGATACGGACTGTGGGGAGAAGCCAGGAAAAGTGAGAGGGGAATATTGTTGGATGAAAAGTTAGGAAACATACCAGGTAGAGAAAAATATGTTAGGGAGGATGAAGCCGCCGCGGGGCGAGGCGCCGAGAAGCAGCCTCGGGGCGGGTGCCGGGAAGCCGCGGGGATAAGAGAAACAGAAGTTTTAGAAGTAAAATGAGAGAAATAGGAATGCTGGCAGATAGAAGTAAAATAGGAGAAATAGGAATGCCCGGAGATAGAGAAATAGAGAAAAATAAGGCCTCCCCACAACACGGCAATGAGAGAGCTTGGATTCGGTCTGCCTGATTAGTAAGGCGATGAGCACCTGTGGGCGGCTGCAGGTCACCGAAGACAGGCACGTTATCAACATCAATAAGTCTCCCCACAATACGGCAATGAGAAGGCTCGGATTCGGTTTGCCTGATTGGTAGGGCTTGTAAGCACCTGCAGGCAGTTCTAGCAGAGCAGAGCATGTGCTGCAGGGCACCGAACACAGGCACGCATCAGCGCCTAAAAACCTCCTCACAACATGGCAAAGAGAGGACCTGGATTCGGTTTGCCTGATTGATAGGACTTGTAAGAACCTGTGGCAACTCTAGCAAGCAGAGCAGAGTGTGTGCCGCGGGACACCGAAGACAGGCGCGTATCAATGCCAAAAATAAAAAGAAAGGGGGATCTGTGGGGAGCAACTCAGACTAGACTAAGTTACTGGAATTAAGACTTATTCTATGCATCTGCTCTCCCACAATATGGCGCTGGGAGAGGAGGAAATAGCTTCTACACAGCTGCCTCCAGTTCAACCAATAAACAGCAGGACCTGCTCCTGATTGGAGGAGAGCAGCATACTCGGCGTCGTGGGTAGCAGAGTTGGGATTGGTGGAAGAGGACTATAAAGGAGGAGAGAGACAACATGCACCAGGAACATCTATCTGAAGGAACACCTGTGCAGCCCCCGAGAGAGCCCGCCAAGGTGTGCCGCTCCCCCGCGGAAGTGGGGAAAGTGGCAGGGGGAACCGCCCTTCCACGGAGGTGGAAGGGATGGTAGCCAACCCGGGAAGAACCAGCAGCAAACCCGGGGAGGGCCGAGCAGACAAAAGAACAGCGCAGGGTCCTGTGTCGTTCCTCCACGAAGACGGGGAGCGACATAATGGTGCCGTGACTCGGATAGGAAACCTAGGCAGGGCTTAGTGTCATTCCTCCATGAAGGGGGGAGCGACAATCTATAAATACTCATAAACACACACACACACACACACACACAGACGGCAGTGCCCCTGGAGTCACAGTGTAATAAGACCAGCCTGGAAGAGGCCTCTTCACCCCACTGAATGCTCAGTACAGCACAGCACAGCAGGCTGCCCACTGCTGGCAGGCCCTGCTGCCCTGTGCAGTGCCCACCCGCAGCACAGCAGACCCTGGGCCCTAGGACGATGCTGCCCCTGGTCCAGAAGTGACCCTTGCCCAAGATGCCCTTGCCCAAGTGCCCCTGCCTAGCAATGACCCTCACACAGATGCTCTCCTCGCCCAGATGCCTTCTCCCATGATGCCCCCGGCCCTAAGTGAACCTCACCCAGACTGCCCTTACCCATGATACCCCTGCCCCAGGATTGACCCTTGCCCTTGCCTTGGTGCCTCCACCCAGCAATGCCCCTCACCCAGATGCCCTCCTCACCCAGATGCCATCCCTGAAATTGACCTCACCTGAAGATGACCCTGGCCCAGAAATGACCCTAACAGAGGCAGAGAGAGGTCTTCTATCTGCTGGTTCACTCCCCAGTTGGCCATAATGGCTGAAGCAGTGCTGATCCAAAGCAGGAGCCTCTTCCAGGTCTCCCACGTGGGTAAAGGGGCCCAAGGATTTGGGCCATCTTCCACTGCCTTCCCAGGCCACAGCAGAGATCCGGATCAGAAGTGGAGTGGCTAGGACTTGAACCTGCACCCTTACGGGATGCCCGCAATGCAGACTGGGGCTTTAACCTGCTGTGCCACAGTACCAGCCCCCACAACAGTATTTTTTCCTTCATACTACCTGAACTCTTAGTGTAGAGTTACCCTTAGGAGTATAAAGTAAACTAAAAATAGATTTTTGTAAAAATTAATGGAAATAGGAGAGGGAGGAGGAAGAAGGGTTGGAGCGTGGGTGGGAGGGAGGGAAGGATGGGGAATATCACTATGTTCCTAGATCTGTATATAGGAAATACATGAAACTTGTATACCTTAAATAAAATTTAGCCTCCGAAGCGGCCAGCTGCTTCAAAATGAAGCTGAATACCTCCTTCCCAGCCACTGGCTGCCAGAAACTCATCCAAGTGCACAATGAACATAAACTTCGTACTTTCTATGAGAAGTGTATGGCCACAGAAGTTGCTGCCGACACCCTGGGTGAAGAATGGAAGGGTTATGTGGTCCGGATCAGTGGTGGGAATGACAAACAAGGTTTTCCCATGAAGCAAGGTGTCTTGACCCATGGGCGGGTCCACCTTCTGCTGAATAAGGGGCATTCCTGTTACTGACCAAGGAGAACTGGAGAAAGAAAGCTCAAATCAGTTCGGGGCTGCATTGTTGATGCCAATTTGAGTGTTCTCAACTTGGTCATTGTAAAAAAAAAGAGAGAGAGAGAGAGAGATATTCCTGGATTGACAGATACCACAGTGCCTCGTCGCCTGGGTCCTAAAAGAGCCAGCAGAATTCGTAAGCTTTTCAGTTTCTCTAAAGAAGATGATGTATGCCAGTATGTTGTAAGAAAAGCCCTTAAACAGGGTAAGAAACCTAGGACCAAAGCACCCAAGATTCAGCGTCTAGTTACTCCACGTGTCCTGCGACACAGACGCCGGTGAATTGCTCTGAAGAAACAGTGTACTAAGGAGAACAAGGAGGAGGCTGCAGAATATGCTAAACTCTCAGCCAAGAGAATGGAGGAGGCCAAAGAAAAACGCCAGGAATGGATTGCCGGGAGATGTGGGCTGTCTTCTCTGAGAGCATCTACTGCTAAATCTGAGTCCAGTCAAAACTAAGGTTTAATAACAACAAATAAATAAGATTGTGTTTCAGACCTCAAAAAATAAAAATAAATACAAATTTTGTTCACCTTTTCAAAAAACCTAATCCACTCATTGTTGGGGAATGGGACAGCCTGGCCAGCTGTGCCCCTCCCGACATGTACAAGCACAAGAAGTTTAGTGCTGGGCTTTTTCCACCCTGCCTGTTGCTAACCGCAAGATCCTGTTTTGACTTTAAGCATCCTGTTATTGCATGTTTCCCACATTTACTAAGTTTTGTTTCTTGCTGATTTGGTAACATGTTTTCTGCGAATCATATATAAACAGGTGGATGGTGGGAGGGGGATATATAAGAGGGTTGGAGGAGGCGAAGACAGCGGGCGTTCGTGACATGTAACCCGAGTCTGCTAAAAAATAAAGTGGAAGCTGAAAAGCCAATAAATGCGTCTGGTGTCTCCGTGGTCTTGCCGGCGTTAACCTATCCGGAAGGTGCACGCCTGCAACTGGTGCCATGACTCGGATCGCTGCGACGCGGAAAGAAGGTAAGAAAAAAAAAGTCTATAGATGGGAGTCTAGGGGAAAAAGCCTAGGAATACCTCGGTACAATGGGGAACACACAGTCCACCATGAAAATGCACCTATTGATTAGCCGCCTTTTAAAGGCAACGGGGACGCCCGTAAAGAGTGTAGCTGTGTGCAATTTTACTAGGATACTATGTAAAACTTGTCCTTGGTTTGTTGAAGAAGGAGATTTATCACAGGTTTGGTGGAGACGGGTGGGACGTGAATTGCGAAACGCTGGAGTCGAGGAGGGAGTGATCCGCTTGTGGTATCTGATAGATACTGCCTTACGGTCAGAGGATGACCAGGTCGGGGAACTCTCAGATGAAGGCTCCGAACTACTGGAGGAGCTCAGCGAAGACTCCCTTGATAGTAGCGAAAAAGGAGACAATATAGAGAAACAAAGGATGGAAGCAAGCGGAGGAGCCCGACCAAAAGCGAAACATCCGCAGACGCTGGAATTGCCTCCACTTTACCCGGAGTTGCCCTTAATGCCCTCCACTCCTCCTTATGAACTGCCCCCTCATCCTATGTGCTGTTGCTGTTTTGCCGGCAATGCTTCAAGTGAGATGAGGCCCATAGTTTTAGAGTCTGGACCGGAGAAACAGACTAGAAGGCAAATACTTGAAAACGAAAGTGCTCGTAATGACGATGAAGCCACTTTTCTTATAAATACTGGGGAATCAACTCCCCACCCACTGCGGCGCCTGAAACCAAATTGGGCAGAGTTCTTTAACCCCCATCAGATCTTTCCAGTGACTGAAGACCGCCAAGGAAATCGCGGGTGGACTCCGGTCAACTTTACAGCATTAAAAGAGCTGCAAAGCAGTGACTCTCTACGGGCCACATGCTAACTTCACCAAAGCTATCCTAGGAACCTTAGGCACTCAGGGCTTAGTCCCTGAAGATTGGAGAAATGTCTGCAAGGCAGTCCTTTCAGGGGGAGATTATCTCTTATGGTCAGCCGCTTATAGGGAACTAGCTCGTACTCAGGCGGTACAAAACTCAGCTGATGGACAACCTGCCTGGAATGAGGACATGTTAAATGGAGAGGGAGCATTCCATGCAGAAGCGGTGCAAGCTCGGTGTCCCCGGGAGGTATTACAACAAATAAGAGATATAGCCTTGAGGGCCTGGAAGGTAGTGCCAAAAAAAGGGGAAGTTAAACACAGTCTTACTAAGATAATACAAGGACCGACCGAGCCTTATGCAGATTTTATTAACCACCTTTATGAAGCTGTGGGCAATCTGTTTGAGTCTCCTGAAGAGGCCGCACCCTTGCTGAGACGACTGGCATATGAAAATGCTAATAAGACATGTCGCTCCACGCTAAGGCCTTCGCAACATAAGGAGATCCCTACCTTTATGAAAATTTGCAGAGATGTCATGGATGATGTTGCCTCTGGGGCTCATGCTGCTATGGCAATGGCTAAGGCCAATAGAGTGAGTGACTGCAAATGTTTCGCTTGCGGCCAACCCGGACATGTAAAAAAGGAATGTAGACAACATAAGCCCAACAAACGACAGCCAGGATTATGCCCTAAATGTGGGAAAGGTAATCATTGGGCCAGTGATTGTTATTCTAAGACTGATAGAGCAGGAAACCCCATTCCCCAAGAGTCAAAAAACGGGAGAGGGGCCCCAGCACACTGGGGCCCGAAGCAAAATTGGGTGCGCCAGCAATCAAAAAAGGGGGATCAGGAACAGTAAGCTGTTTCGAATTGTGGCCAACTGAGTCTCAAATATTAACTCCAGCTATGGGTCCTCAAATCATTGATGTAGTCCCTACTAAAAATTCTCTTCCCAATACTGGCTTCGGACTAGTGATTGGACGAGCCACCAATTTTCAGCGTGGACTCCAAATTCAGCCAACAATAGTAACTCCCCACATGCAAACCTAAAGTTATCGTTCAAGCCACCTTAGGTGCAGCTATCATAGATAATGACAGACCCCTAGCACAATTACTATGCTGGGAAAAAATTAGAGATCAGAGAGCTAAACAAGGAAGTAATTTTGCAGCACTCTCCTTATCATTGGAAAACAGACCACTTTGGCCTCTTGTCATTCAGGGAAAAACAATACAAGGCTTGTTAGATACTGGGGCTGATGTATTATAGCCGCAGACGACTGGCCTCCCTCCTGGCCAACACAAGAGTCAGAGAATACACTGGTAGGGTTGGGTACTACCCATGCTCCACCTAGGAGTGCCAGCATCCTCACTTGGACCGACAATGAAGGCCATTCTGGACAGTTCCAACCATATATCTGTAAGCTGCCAGTTACCCTTTGGGGACGAGACGTCCTACAGGAACTAAGACTTACTTTGACTAATGAAAAGGGAAAACAACAAGTATCGCAGGCTGTGTGGAACATCATGACATGAATGGGATATAAAGGTGGAGGCCTGGGAGCTAGGGAACAGGGTATTACAATGCCCATTAGTCCAAAAGGAGAAAAGGACAGGCATGGACTGGGTTTCCAGGAGGGGCCACCGCACCGCAGCCAATCCCTGTAACTTGGCTCTCCTCTAAGCCAGTGTGGATTTCGCAGTGGCCCCTTACAGAAGAAAAATTGGCTGCTGTAAAAACCTTAGTAGAGGAACAATTAGGGGCAGGACATCTTCAGCCATCTACTTCTCCTTGGAATACTCCTATCTTTGTGATTAAAAAGAAATCAGGTAAATATCGCCTACTTCATGATTTAAGAGCTATAAATAAACAAATGCAACCTATGGGGGCCACCCAACCCGGCCTCCCCATTTTAACCATGCTACCTAGAGAATGGAAACTAATAGTAGTTGATATAAAGGATTGTTTTTTCTCTATCCCCCTAGCCAAGGAAGATAGACAACGTTTTGCCTTTACAATTCCCTCTATAAATCATATAGGACCCAGTGCTCATTTTGAATGGACGGTATTGCTACAAGGAATGACTAATAGTCCCACATTATGTCAAATATATGTTGCTAAGGCTATTGCACCTGTAAGAAAATTATTTCCACAAATGACAATAGTACACTACATGGGTTATAGTCTATTGGCTGCTCTTAACCAGGAAGAATTAGATAAAGCCTTCTTTGCATTAGAGCAATCCCTAAACAATTATAATCTTATCTTATCCCCTGAAAAGATTCAACGAGTTCTTGCAGCACAATATTTAGGACTACGGATTACCCCTACCACAGTAAAGCCTCTTGATTTTAATATCTCCACTCATCATGTTAAAACCTTAAGTGACTTACAATAATTGTGTGGAAAATTTTTTAAATTTAATTTAATTAAAAAAAAATTTTTTTTTGACAGGCAGAGTGGACAGTGAGAGAGAGAGACAGAGAGAAAGGTCTTCCTTTGCCGTTGGTTCACCCTCCAATGGCCGCCGCGGCTGGCGTGCTGCGGCCGGCGCACCGCGCTGATCCGATGGCAGGAGCCAGGAGCCAGGTGCTTTTCCTGGTCTCCCATGGGGTGCAGGGCCCAAGCACCTGGGCCATCCTCCACTGCACTCCCTGGCCACAGCAGAGAGCTGGCCTGGAAGAGGGGCAACCGGAACAGAATCTGGCGCCCCAACTGGGACTAGAACCTGGTGTGCTGGTGCCGCTAGGCGGAGGATTAGCCTAGTGAGCCGCGGCGCCAGCCCAAATTGTGTGGAAATTTAAACTGGATTCGGCCTTATTGTAAAATGACTACTAAAGAAATGCGCCCTTTGTTCCGACTTCTGGAAGGTGATGCATGCCTAAATTCACCCAGACAACTTACAAAGGAGGCAAAAGCAGTATTAAAATTTTTTGAACAGCACCTTAAGAGCACCGCTATGCAGTGGTGTGACCCCACTATGCCCTTAAGTATTTTGGTGTTCATACAAAGTCATTATCCCTATGCAAGAAGGACCGTTGTTGTTTATATACCCACATAACCATATACCCAGATCTATTACCTCCTATGTGGAGGCTATGGGAAATTTAGTTTTACAAGCCATCCACCAAGTTGTAGAAATTGCAGGGAGAAGACCATAGTCCTGCATTCTTCCATTAGAGTCTGTAGTCATTCAGGAGTGGGCTAAGGAAACTTGGCAATGGTCCCACATCACCATCACCCTTGACATAAGTGTAGATAACCATTATCCCCATCATCCCTTTATTAGATTTTGCGACATGGTACCCTTACACTATTTTAAAAGAGTTTATTCTAATCCCATTCCCAAAGCACCCATAGCTTTTACTGATGGAGCAAAAGGAGGTACCGGGGTGGCTATTTTACAAGGTCAGGTGCATCGTGCAGTTACTGCGTCTCCCTCACCTCAACTTGCAGAGCTAGCTATAGTGGCTAAGTTATTAAATATGGTTGAGGGTCCTCTTAATATCATTTCTGATAGCTTATATGTTGTTAATGCTGTTAAGAGGCTAGGCTCCCCTTCGCTAATATCCAAAAGTTCTACAGTGTTTCCTTATTTTGAGCTTGTTCAGCACGCTTTATTTAGGAGATCAGATCCCATTTTTATCACCCATATTAGAGCACATACCTCTCTGCCAGGTCCTCTCATCGCGGGAAACGCCCTTGCCGATCAACATTCCCGCTTCCTTTTAGCTTGCACTGCCATGGAACAGGCAACGGAATATCACAAACTTTGGCATGTTAATAGTAAGACCTTAAGTATGAGGTTTAATATCCTATTCATAAAGCTAAATCTATTGTCTAAAATTGTGAAAAATGTGTTATTCATCAGCCTGTTACTATGCCCACTGGAGCTAATCCCCGGGGCCTTTATCCATGTCACATTTGGCAAATGGATGTAACGCATATCCCTGCCTTTGGCAAGCTATCCTGTGTCCATGTTACGGTGGATACTTACTCAGGAGTAGTTATGGCTACCGCCGCTGCCAAAGAGTCCGCCTCCCATGTAATGCAACATATGTTACAATGTTTTGCTTCTTGGGGAATTCCTAATATAATAAAAACTGATAATGGACCTGCTTATACTTCTAAGGCTTTTGCTGAGTTTTTAGCAACTTTTCATATTTCTCATTTAACCGGCATCCCATATAACCCTACTGGACAAGCCATTGTGGAACGCACTAATCTGTATCTGAAAAATTTTGTATTAAAACAAAAAGGGGGAATAGGGGCACTATCCTGTTCCCCTAAAGACATTCTCAACGTCGCCTTACTTACCATAAATTTTTTAAATAAAAAAGCTGATGGTCTCACCCCGGCAGAACGTCATGTAATCTTGGAACAGACCCCCAATAGTAATAAACCCCATGAACCGACAGAAGCTCAGCCATCCATTAGAAAAATGATTATGTGGAAAGACCCACAAGATAACAATGGAAAGGCCCATACCCATTAATAAGAAGGGTATGAGGTGCTGTTTGTTTTCTCCCACAGGAAGAAAAAAATCCAATCTGGACTCCAGAAAGACGGACAAGAACAATAGAGTGGCAAGATGATCGTGATCCTACTCCTAATAATGACGCCACTGTCACCGACGATGGCCAAGCTGGATGAGTATTGGGGTCTCTTGAGAGCCCTACCTCTCCTTCTACCTGTTTCTAATTCTTCTAACCTTCTGCCAGTTGTGTATTTGCATAACTCTACCATAGGTGAAAGATTTGGAGTGCCTTACAACAGTCTTGTCAATTCTTCCCATCAGGGCCAGGTTAACTTATCCATCCACCTTTCGGGAGCACTATACTTCCATAAGCCTAAGTTTGGTGCAGATCTTTGTGGTTATAATTATACCGGCTTTCCTATGCCATGTATTAATTTGGCCACTTATTCCATGGGAGATGTTATCAACTGGAATGAGTCAGGTAGTTCTTACACAGCCAATATTACAGGGGAACTTATAGCCTTTCGATCTGAGTTGCTACCTCTCAAGTACCAGGAGTGTCACAGACCATTTGCTCCTTACCCTCATACCAATCCACTTCCTTCTTGCACTTCTCAGGCACCCCCAATTCTCCAGATGCCTGTCCACCTCTGATTGATTCCCTGTTGCTCCTTAATGTTAATTTCTTTGCACCTTCTTGATTTGCCTTTTTTTTTTTTGACAGGCAGAGAGTGGACAGTGAGAGAGAGAGACAGAGAGAAAGGTCTTCCTTTTGCCGTTGGTTCACCCTCCAATGGCTGCCGCGGCCAGCATGCTGTGGCCGGCGCACCGCGCTGATCCAAAGGCAGGAGGCAGGTGCTTCTCCTGGTCTCCCATGGGGTGCAGGGCCCAAGCACGTGGGCCATCCTCCACTGCACTCCCTGGCCACAGCAGAGAGCTGGCCTGGAAGAGGGGCCACCGGGACAAAATCCGGCGCCCTGTCTGGGACTAGAACCCAGTGTGCCAGTGCTGCAAGGTGGAGGATTAGCCTAGTGAGCTGTGGCACTGGCTATGATTTGCCTTTTCATCACCCAATGAAACCCATGTATCATCCCCTGTTTGCCTTCAGCCTCCCTTCTTTTGGTGTCGTTGTAATGATCCTAATAATACTTGCACTACAGGAGTTATTTCCTCATGTGTTAAAGGAAAATTAAATGAAGCGGAAACATTGGTGGTTGTGCGGATTCCCATTTGGGTTCCTGTACCAGTTGCGGTGTCTGAGAAGGACTTCTCAATGGCTATTTGACACAGGAGAGACTTTGGGGTCACCGCAGTCGTCGTTGCAGTAATTGCGGTGTTATCAGCTGGTGTGGCCACTATTGGCATGGCCGTGAGCCAAACCTCCACACTGTCCACACTTGATAGCATCAGAAGATCTACCACCCAGGCACTTGATGATATACTGCTATTCAGCTGTTAACTCAATGAACGGATTTATTGCAAGATCAGGCCTGGCTGGCATACCCTGTGTTTTTCGATCTACTGCAGTTTGTGTTACCACCTACCCCTACAACCACTTTTTTTTTTCTTTTTTTTTTTTGACAGGCAGAGTGGACAGTGAGAGAGAGAGACAGAGAGAAAGGTCTTCCTTTGCCGTTGGTTCACCCTCCAATGGCCACCGCGGCCGGCGCGCTGCGGCCGGCACACCGCGCTGATCCGATGGCAGGAGCCAGGAGCCAGGTGCTTTTCCTGGTCTCCCATGGGGTGCAGGGCCCAAGCACCTGGGCCATCCTCCACTGCACTCCCTGGCCACAGCAGAGGGCTGGCCTGGAAGAGGGGCAACCGGGACAGAATCCGGTGCCCCAACCAGGACTAGAACCCGGTGTGCCGGCGCCGCTAGGCGGAGGATTAGCCTAGTGAGCCGCGGTGCCGGCCCCTACAACCACGTTTAATTTGCCGCTAATCAGTCCCATCTTTTGGGTAGCATGTTAAATGGTAGTTGGAATCCAATTAAACAATGGGCCGCTATTATAGGGTTGGCTCTTGTTGTGCTTATAACAGGATCAATTATTGTTCGGATCTCGCAAGGGCTGTTCAGGCGTCAGCGTAATATGCAAATGGTGGTTAAATAAGCCATGCTAACATTCAATAACCAGTACCCCATGCAAAATGGACAGATTCAGGTGTGGCTGAATCTGCTGGACCGGTAGTCAAAGACGGGTAAGTTCTGAGAGGTCTTCAAGGCAACCTAAGACAGGGCATGAACGCTCCCTCCACACCTCATGTTCATGTGCCAATGACGGGTAAGCCCGATAGATGCTCTTGGTCACCTAAGACAGGCACAGTACCACTCCATTTTGCAAAGAAATAAGGGGGAGATGTCGGGGAATGGGACAGCCTGGCCAGCTGTGCCCCTCCTGACATGTACAAGCACAAGAAGTTTAGTGCTGGGCTTTTTCCACCCTGCCCGTTGCTAACCGCAAGATCCTGTTTTGACTTTAAGCATCCTGTTACTGCATGTTTCCCACATTTACTAAGTTTTGTTTCTTGCTGATTTGGTAACATGTTTTCTGTGAATCATATATAAACAGGTGGACGGTGGGCGGGATATATGAGGGTTGGAGGAGGCGAAGACAGCGGCGTTCGTGACATGTAACCCGAGTCTGCTAAAAAATAAAGTGGAAGCTGAAAAGCTGACAAACGCGTCTGGTGTCTCCGAGGTCTCTCTGGCATTAACCTATCCGGAAGGTGCATGCCTGCAACTCATCTTTTTAAAAAAATTTTATTTCATGTTTCAGTTCTGATATTACTTCTGTCTTCTAACTCTGGGATTTTCTTGCTTTTTGCGGTCCTTGAGGTGCATTGTTGTGTTTGTTGCATTTCCATTTCTTAGGCCATCCTCTGCTGCTTTCCCAGGTGCATCAGCAGGGAGCTGGATCAAAAGTGCAGCAGCTGGGATTTGAACTGGCGCCCATATGGGATGCCGGTGCTGCAGGCAGAGGCTTAACTTGCTACACCATGGTACTGGGCCCTCAAATCTGTTTTTCAAAGTTCATTCTGATGTGCCCTAACCTCTGCTGCTGCCTGGAGGCACTCACAGCCTGAGCCCTGAGGGGCCGTGTGGCGTCCTGGCCAGCCTCAAGCACCCTTGGTATGGCTTTGGCTCACAGCTAGTTAAATGCCCTTGAACTTGTCTCCCATGTACACAAAAATTATCTAGGGGCTGGTGTTTGTGATGTAGCAGGTAATGCTGCTGCCTGTGATGCCAGCATCCCATATGGGCACCAGTTCAAGTCCTGGCTGCTCCACTTCCAGTCCAGCTCCTTGCTAATGCACCTGGGAAATTAGTGGAGGATGGCACAAGTGTTTGGGCCCCTGCAGCCATGTGAGATCTGGAAGAAGCTCCTGGCTCCTTGCTCTTGACTTTGGTCAGGGCCAGCTTCAGCCATGAGGCAATTTGGGTAGTGAACCAGTGGATAGAAGATCTGCCTCTCTCCCCCCCTCTCCCTATAACTCTGCCTTTCAAATAAATAAAAATAAATCTCTAAAAGATTATCAAAAATATGTTGATACTGAGATCACATACAGCATCCTAAATATATAGCCCCTTAGTCTGAGTCCATGCCACCTACAATAGCATACACAAATTCTGCTCCTGTGTGCCTTGGTCCAATACTGCTTTTCTTGTTATTGATAACATAGTCATGCCTTGTGTGCACAAACTTGCCTGTGTATAATTTTATGTAATTCCCTCTTAAGTGTTATAGGAGTAAAAGGTGGATTCCTGGGGCAGCAATAAGTCACCTCCTGGCGTCTACATCCCACATAGGATTTCCTGGGTTTTACATCTGGTCCAGTCCTGATTTCAGCTTCCTCCTGATGTGCACTGTGGGAGACAGCAAGTCTCACAAGGGCCCAAAACGCAGCCCACAGTTCTTTGCGGGCTCCAGTGTTGGAGTGTGGGTGGGCATGGATGATATGGGACTTTGCTTGTCATGGAATGGGAGCTGGAAACACAGCTGCTTAGAAGCTGACAACCAAGGCACAGAAATGAGTCTGAATCCCATTGTTTCAAGCATGTGGGGGCAAAACCCCCAAGTTACTTCTGGGAATCTGTGCCACCACTGGGAGAAGTACTAGGCTAAGACTGTTGGGGGTGTGTTTGGGAATTTGTAATTTGCCAGAGGATACAGACATGCAGGCAGTTTACAATAGACCCTTTCCGGGCCATATTCAGGAGTGGGAGAGGTTAGTGATTTCCCACAGATGAGAGTGTGAGTTTTCTACATGAGTGCAGATTTGTGTTAGCCAATATAGTATATCTTCTCCTAGACAAGCCCTTGTTCACCCCTCATACACACTGCTCTGCACAAAGGTTCCTTGCCCAAGAACTCCTCGCCACTATTCCTCCCTGTGAGAAGTAAACACTTGGTTCATTTTCAAAGTAAGAATGCTAGATTCCGTGCACCTGAGTTTTTAGGGACCCAGGAAGGTTGTGGCCAAACAGCTGAAGCAAAAGCCAGGAAGATTGTCACGCTGTTGTTACTCAGCCAATGAGGAACTGGGGGAGGGATCTGCTTGCTAGGAAATAAATAGCTTTCTGGAACCTGCTCCTGGTGTGCTGGCACAAGGCGTTGCAAGATCGGAAGTCGTGTCTTGCTCTTGTTGCACTCACTGAGTCGAGTCCATCGCTTGATCGGATGGGTGAGGCTGTTTCTCACACAGACCAAGCTTTAGGAATCATCTGTCAGCCAATGGAGGGCTGCCTGTGGTGAGTGTGTGTGTTCCCCGAGAGGCAAACATGCGTGGCCTTGCCTTCATTACGTGCCTGTGGTTTCCTGGGCTGTCCTGAGCTTCAAAGACCCCCAGGGATGAGAGAAGGCAGGGACTGCAGTTTCCTTGCTGTGGGAACTGAGGTGATGCCCGTGAAAGCATACATTTTGCCCACATGAGAGGGTTGTTTGGAGATAGCTGCACATCTCTGCTAGCTGCTTCCTGAGTTCAGGAAACTTGGCCCTGGTTGCAGTGCTGGTCATGATGGGGTGAGGGTGAGGGACTGAGCTGGAGCTCAGGGCTCCGCTTCAGGGGGCTGTGCTCAGTCTGAAGTTTTACTCTTTCTGCTGATGCCTTTTTTTAAATTAAAGATTTATTATGTATTTGAAAGAGTTACACAGAGAAGGAAAGGCAGAGAGAGGCAGAGAGAGAGAGGCAGAGAGAGAGGCAGAGACAGACAGAGAGGCAGAGACAGAGAGGGAGATGTCAGTCTTCCATCCGCTAGTTCACTCCCCAGTTGGCCATAATGGCCAGAATTGTGCTGATCTGAAGCCAGGAGTCGGGAGCTTCTTCTGAGTCTCCCATGCAGGTATAGGGGCCCAAGGACTTGGGCCAGCTTCTACTGCTTTCCCAGGCCTTAGTAGAGAGCTGGATCAGAAGTGGAGCAGCCAGGTCTTGAACTGGCACCCATATTGTATGCCGGCACTGCAGGTGGCGGCTTTACCTGCTATGCCACAGTGCTGTTCATCCTTATGACATTGTTGTGCTTTTTTTTTTTTTGAAGATTTATTTATTTGAAAGTCAGAGTTTTACACACACACACACATACACACACACGGGTCTTCCATCCACAATTGGCCGCAACGGCTGGAGCTGTGCTGATCCTGAAGCCAGGAGCTTCCTCCAGGACTTGGGCCATCTTCCTCTGCTTTCCCAGGCCATAGCAGAGAGCTGGATCAGAAGTGGAGCATGTGGGGAGCAACTCGGACTAGACTAAGTTACTCGAATTAAGACTTATTCTATGCATCTGCTCTCCCACAATATGGCGCTGGGAGAGGAGTAAACAGCTTCTACGCAGCTGCCTCTCACCAACTTGAGTGATGAGCTGCAGGAGCTGATCCTGCTCCTGATTGGAGGACAGCGGCGTACTCGGCATGTGGGTAGCAGAGTTGGGATTGGTGGAAGAGGACTATAAAGGAGGAGAGAGACAACATGCACCAGGAACACCTGAGGAACATCTGAGCAGCCCCTGAGAAAGCCGGCCGGTGGTGTGCTGCTCCCCCGCGGAAGTGGGGAAAGTGGCAGGGGGCACCGCCCTTCCATGGAGGTGGAAGGACGGCAGCCAACCCAGGAAGAACCAGCAGCAAACCCGGGAAGGGCTGAGCAGACAAAAGAACAGCGCAGGGTCCTGTGTCATTCCTCCGTGAATAGGGGGAGCGACAGAGCAGCCGGGTCTTGAACCAGTGCCCATATGGCCCTTCAGGCCAGGGCATTAAGCCGCTGCAGCACAGCGCCAGCCCTGTCTTGTCTTCTGATTCCTGGTGTTTCCAAACTCTCCATCTTCCTGTCCTCCAGTGAGCCCCTCCCCTTGCCTGTCTTTTTCACCCCTTCTCCCCTCCAGCCCTCCTCCTCCTGTCTACCTATGCATATCAACTGTTATGGCTGTGAATGCAAAGGCCTGCCTTACTCCTGGTGTTTCATTTCATGTTTGATCCTAGTATGAAAGGTGATTTTATGTAATGACTGAACGGGGCCACCAAATGCCCACACATTTGGCCAGGCATAAATTAGATGTTTCTGTGTGGGTACTTCTGGCTAGGTTTAACATCTGTAGACTTTGTCAGGGAAATCGCCCTTCCTGGTGAGGTTTGAGTGGAGCAAAAGGGCTACTCAGTCCGTGAGCAGGAGCAGACCCTCCTACCTTAGTGCCTTAGGTAATTGACTAATACTCTGATAGTGTCCTAGAATTGAATGAATGGCTCTCCTGGGTCTCCAGATGGGGACATGGACATGTTGGTCCCTGGGATCCTCCCCAAATGGCTCAGGAGTGTCAGTAGCTGTATAATGCATCTTTCTTTGCCAATACAGGCAAATGCCAGATACATAGAGGGATGAATGGATGGTTAAATAGATTCAACAGATGCATACATGGAGATTTCTGCATTCTGTTGTTTCTACTTACATTGGCATTTCTGGTTAATTTCCACAGAAATCTTGAGGATCTGAATTATGCTAAGGTGTCAGGCAGTGTGGTTTTGTAAAGATGAAAGAAACGGAAGTGTACCCTGAACGCACAAGCTTGGTGGGTAGATAAAGCAAACTCACCTAAGAAGACAAAGAACAAATCAAAGTAGAGCACAGGGAGATACTTTGTCTCACAGAACAGGAGCACAGTTGAAATGTGTGCCTGTGTAATCCACAATGGGGCCAATTGTGGTCAGAATGAAATTAACTCACCTGTTTCCGGGATCGGTAGGAGCAGTAAGACACCCTGGTTTTTCCTTAGATGAGCTGATTCCTCCACGTTGGATGTCCATCAGCCACACCTGGGTAGACCCCTGAACCGTGATGAGCCCAAGATCTCAACACGTTTCAGCCTTGCCTGAGCCTGTGGGTCTGGCCAGGCATTAGATTCCCTCCTTGCAAAATGCCCTGCACGGTGCTGAAATAGTTTGTCCAAGCTCTCTGTCTGATGGCTGAACTGCTAGTGGTGATGTACTAGTGTGTTCTCATCCCAGATTAGATCCATGGTCACAGCTTCATTGAGATACTCTTGGAATGGAGGAGCTAAATTGTTCATGCTCCCCTGGGACCTGTCTAACCAAATCTAGTTGCAAATGATACAGTAGCTTCTCTGGGGAAGGAAGATTGTTTCTTTGGTTTCTAGGAATAATCTATTGTTACACCTAGAAGAAGAGTCTTTGGGTGGAATCCAAAACTCCCCAGCCAGCTGTCTGGTGAGTGGCACACAGGGAGGTGCACAATGTACCATAGTGATTCTTTTTTATGATTTAGTTATTTGAAATAGGTAGAGACAGAGAGGTCTTCATCCGCTGTCTCACCCCAAGATGGCCACAATGGCCAGAGCTGTGCTGATCTGAAGCCAGGAACCAGGAGCTTCCTTTGTGTCAGGTTCTCCCCCTTTGGGAACTGGCCAGGTTACCACGAAGGAAGAGTTGAGGAGACTGAGGAAGGTCAAGCTAAACACACTTTATTGATACTCTAGGCGACTAGGAGGAGAGATCACTCAAGCCTACTCCTGCAGGCACTAGGCACTATGGACCAGGAGCTTCTCCCTGTGGGCACTAGGCACGAGGGACTTGGGAGAGAGACTGAGCAACCTCTGGTTTACAGTGTCTGAGGGTCCCCTTATATACAGTTTCTAGAGGCTATCCCCGCCCACATTCCCACCCCCCAGGGTCCCGTCATCATGGCAATGACAGTTTGTGGTTAGGCCCTCTAGGCCGTCCATTTTCAAATCTTACCAGCTAGGGTGGCTACTACTCTACTTTTCCTTCAAGCTGGGCGCGACTGCGGCTGCACAGTTACTTTCTTTCAAAGGGCGCTACAGTTACTTTGTTTCAAACGGTGCTACTATTACTTTCTCCATGAATGGTTCCCTAATAGTCCTCCCTTTTCTTTTCTTTAAATGCGCTCGTAGTCCTGCAAAGCCCATTGAGCCGCTGGGCCAAGAGGATGAACATTCTTGAGCATATTCCGGATTGATTTCCAGATTCGGGATCTTCCTTTTCCTCTTCTATTTCTGGCAGGCTGGGTTCCTTTTGGAGGGCTAGGTATCCCTTCACGAAATTCTGTCCAATTGAGAAGAGGTACTGTAAGATAGGCAAGCATACAAGAACCATACAAAATATTGCTCCTATTTTAAACCATTTCCAGGATGGGAGCCAAGAGGAAACTGTGTCAGTCAGAGTATTTATTGTCTGTTCCACTGTTCTGACTTGACCTATCTTAAATGCCGCTATATGTTGAAGCTGTATTATCTGTAGAGCGCTCTCAGTAATGTTAGCCTCAAGATGAGCTGTTGCGTTTACCCACTCTAGCCAGGTAGAATGGTTGTGTTTGAACATATCAGCTAGTTGCGTTGCATTAGGAATGGATAGATTGTTCCACGGAATGGTGGTAATGTGTGGGGAGCAACTGAGACTAGACTAAGTTACTGGAATTAAGACTTATTCTATGCATCTGCTCTCCCACAATATGGCGCTGAGAGAAAGAGACCAACCTCTACGCAGCTGCCTCATCAGTTTGACAAGCTGCAGTAGCTGATCCTGCTCCTGATTGGAGGAGAGCAGTGTGCTCGGCGTGTGGGTAGTAGAGTTGGGATTGGCGGAAGAGGACTATAAAGGAGGAGAGAGACAACATGCACTGGGAACATCCGGATAACATCTGAGCAGCCCCCGAGAGAGCCGGCCAGTGGTGTGCCACTCCTCCGCGGAAGTGGGGAAAGTGGCAGGGGAGCCGCCCCTCCACAGAGGTGGAGGGGTCGGCAGCCAACCCGGGAAGGACCAGCAGCAAACCCGGGAAGGGCCGAGCAGACAAAAGAACAGTACAGGGTTTAGTGTCATTCCTCTGCAAATGGGGGAGCGACAGTAATGCAAACTCTTCCAATCACTTCACACTTGAGTTCTCTTTCCAAAGCTAGTATAGTAATTATCTGTTCTATTTGTACCGTGCGTGCTTCGAGCATCTGGAGCCCTATAGCATGTGTCTTTTTTTTTTTGACAGGCAGAGTGGACAGTGAGAGAGAGAGACAGAGAGAAAGGTCTTCCTTTGCCGTTGGTTCACCCTCCAATGGCCGCCACGGCCGGCACGCTGCGGCCGGCGCACTGCACTGATCCGATGGCAGGAGCCAGGAGCCAGGTGCTTTTCCTGGTCTCCCATGGGGTGCAGGGCCCAAGCACCTGGGCCATCCTCCACTGCACTCCCTGGCCACAGCAGAGAGCTGGCCTGGAATAGGGGCAACCGGGACAGAATCCGGCACCCCAACCGGGACTAGAACCTGGTGTGCCGGCGCCGCTAGGCAGAGGATTAGCCCAGTGAGCCGTGGTGCCAGCCAGCATGTGTCTTAAGCAGTGTTGACTGGTCACCTAGCTGAGCCCGCTGCTCCTGAATTACCTTCAGGAGGGACTCCAAGGAATCTCCCTGTAGTTGGGTAGTGCTTAGAGCCAGTGCTCCAGTCACAGCGCCAGCTACTGTGGCTGCTGACACTGCTATAGTGACAATAGCTGCTGTTACTCCAAAGTCTCTTTTTTTGCGCATCGGTTTTATTGGTATAATCAAATCAGACATATTTACTGGTACATATGTGAAGGGAGTTGCTTTTACCACCATATATGGAGCCAAGAATGTTATCATTCTCTCTTCCCATTCCAGGCATCTTATATAGCAACCGAGCTCCTTTTTAGAATCTAATGAGTGTGTGCATCTAACATACAATACTTCCCCTTCTGTTCTACCTGTCCAATTTCCTGGGTCTTCCCTTACTGGAATTTTTACAAAATGTTTGTGAAACATTTCATATCCTGCCTGCCAAAAACAATGTGTTGACTGATTGCTACTTGGAGGTCTACCTATAGTATATCTTTGCTCTGAGCCATTTTTACAAATAAAAGAGCAAATTATTAATATCAGGGTATGTATAGGCTGGTGGGTTTTCTACTAGGCCTAACACTTGTTCTGTTTTTTCCTTGGCAATATAATTAAGATGATTCCCACAATCTCATTAAATTACCTAATATTTTAAATTGTTTAAGCGTTTGCTCACCTTCAATTAACTTACCTTTATCTGGGTCCCATCTCCGTTTGCTGCTGCTGTTGCCATTTCTGGAGTTCTTTAGTCCTAGCTCTGGAATATGAAATCCCTAATTCTTTATGTAAAAAGCATCTTACAAACATATGAGTTCTTTTGACAGGATAATTGCAATTGATATTCCATTAGTGCCTAATTGGAAATTCCCAAGTCTTGAGGTCCTGGGGCTGGAACCATCCTAACATGTCTTTGGGGCAAGCTAATAATCCCCTTTTCAGATGTGTCGATCACTACTGTTCCTTCTCCTTTCCAAAGGATGGTAGTGGGCCCTTTCCAGTCTTTACTGTTTGGTAATCTATAAAAGCAAGAGTTTTTTATCTTTAAATTTCTGGAGTTGGAGCGTTTGCTCTAGTTCTTGCCATCTCTGATGAATATATCTTTCAGTAGGGGTATAGCCCCCTATTCCTCCCCTTTTCTTTTGATTAAGGGTGAAAAGAGCCAATTGTAGCCGTGCTTCAATGGTTTGAACTACATTGGCAAATTTATCCATTTCTTGATTTAAGGATTGATTGGCTCTCTCAACCATTCCTTGTGACTGTGGATTATAGGGTGTGCCTGTGGTATGATCAATATTTAAATATTGGAACAGTCTCATGACCCTTTCTGCTGTGAAGTTAGGCCATTATCTGTAGGGAGTGCTTGGATATGAAATAGATTCTGTAGTTCTAATATTCCCCATACTGTTTCCTGAGCAGTCTCCTTAGGAATTAGCTTAGCCCATAGAAGGCCAGTAGGTGTCTCAATGGCTACCAGAATTAGCTGGGCCTCATAGTGGGTCACATCCATTTGCCACAGTCTCACCCCTGATCTACTAATAGGAGTAGTAGTTCCTCTTTTATGTACACACTTGGGGCAGTTCTTTATTGTTTATTCTGCTACAATTTTTGGTAAGCTGAATTGTTGTCTCAAGTATGACACATCACTATGCCATTTAGCATGATCATCCGTGGCTGTCTCAATATGTTCTAGAAAAAAGATGTTTGGTGCCTTACTATGTCATGGAGGACAGGCATTAAAAATAACTGAG
This sequence comes from Oryctolagus cuniculus, assembly GCF_051225735.1. Classification (NCBI taxonomy): domain Eukaryota; kingdom Metazoa; phylum Chordata; class Mammalia; order Lagomorpha; family Leporidae; genus Oryctolagus; species Oryctolagus cuniculus. The sequence goes on along the minus strand of NC_142885.1, from coordinate 1,569,691 downwards.
CTACTGTTGTCCTGCTTTTACATATACTATTTTTTTGGGATAGGTTAACCAATCTTATCTTTAAAGGATTTTGATCTCCTGGGCTGATGAAACCTCCAACCACCCTTACTTTGGCCTCAGTCATCTCTGATGTTTCTGTTATCCACCCCCACTGTCCTGGGATTATGGTAATTTGTGTTTGAAGGTTAAGGGTCTCTATTACCTTTGGCATAAGTACCAGATCTTTTGGGGGCACTTATGGAGTATCCAATCTGTTCTGGTTCTTTTTCCTTAATGTGGCCACCTTGTACTACCAGGTTTATTTGAGTTGTATTTATTTGTGAAACTAATTTGTCAATATTTTCTTTGCCTGGGATTCCCTTATGTCCAGGCACCCATTGGATATAAATCTCTTCTTTACTTTCCATAGCTTCTAGTATGGTTCTAAGCAAGGGTTCTTCAATATTTACAGGTAGGGGTATGGCCTCAATTAATGTATATACATATTGAGAATCTGTAACTATATTCATTATTGGGGGTCCTTCTTGAAAGGCTAGTAGCATGGCTCTTTTTTCTAATTCTTGATTACTTCCCTCACTTTCCTTAACTAGTTTAACTCCATCTGATCTCCAAAAGCCATATTTTCCTTGCCCCTGTTTGCTTCCTCCATCAACATAGTAAGTAGGTCCTGGCACGGGATGAACTTGAAGACTGCTTAGTGCCCTTCTAAGCATTAAAGGCACATGGATACATCCAATCTGTGGTACCCAATGCAAGTAGGGGTCTTCCTGAATCATAACATCTAAATCCTCTTTTTTAATAGGTAACCTATATATAGGTTCTTGCCCTATTTGAATAATGCATTCTTGTCTGATTTTATGTAGACATTTTAGGGCTCTAGTTAGAGGAGATGCTGTCAATACCTTTGGAAATTCCTGTCTACCTACCCAAAGGATATCAGATCCTTGGTGCACTTTATAATTTATGGTGTTACCTCCCATCATAACTGTACAGTAAACTTCCTTGCTGGGGTACCAGTAGCTTAAAGGTTTGTGTTCTTGTAATAGCCTCCTTATAGTCCCTAACTCCTGTCTTGCTTCGGGGGTCCATTCCCTGATACTATTTAACTCTTGGTTTCCCTTCATCATAAGAGTAAAAGGTTTTGTCTTAATTCCGGGAACAGCTTGGGTCATCCAATTAAGGAGTCCTACTAACTTTTGTAGTTCATTTAGGGTGGGCTTCTCTGAAGTTCTGGCAACTCTAGTTTTTGCAATGTCTATTTATTTGGGTGCAACAAGTACCCCATCCATGAATAGGAATATTGTTCTTGTAATTTCTCATTTGGTGTCTCGAATCCCTTTTCTAAAAGCATTTTTCTGAGTTTTTCTATGGAATGATCGGACCCAATATATATATCATCCATATATTGATAAAGATCTACTTCTGGGTGTTGTTGTCTCCAGGGCTCTAGTATGTCCCTTAGTATACTTTGGTAAATCAAGGGACTTAATACAAAACCTTGTGGGAGGCAATTCCAAACATACCTATGGCCTGGACCTTGATTATTAACCTCTGGGATGGTAAAGGCAGTGCACTGCCTGAAGTCCTTATCCAGAGGGATGGTAAAATAAGCATCCCCTATATCCAAAAGAGTAACCTGGTTTCTTCTTTGTAATCCTCCAGGGTGTGGAATACCTAACTGAACTTCTCTTCCCTTGTCTACTAATTTATTAAGTTCTCTAAAATCTATTAACATTCACCACTTGCCCGATTTCTTCCTTATCACAAATATTGGGGTGTTCCAGGGATTATCTGGGTCTGCTGGAGATATCTTCCCTTCCTCTAGTAGACTTTTTGTTATTTCCTTAATTCCTTCTAATTTTTCTTTGGTTAAAGGCCATTGGGGAATCAAGGGACCTTTATTAGGATCTTTCATTTTTATCTTTATTGGGGTAATTTGGGTAGAGAGTTGCGCCATAATTAGGGCTACCCCTAACTTCGTTAAGATATCCCTTCCAAATATATTGATGGGAATATCTGGGGATATTAGAATGGATGTCTTTGTCTTCCTTCCTTTTTTGTCTTTCAGTGTAATCTGTGATATTTTTTGTAATTTAGAGCACCCTCCCACCCCCTCTATATTTTTCCATCCTTCTGTTATCCCTTCTTTTATTCCTTTAGCCTCTTGTTTCCTTATTATAGTTAAATCAGCCCCTGTGTCTAACAGTCCTATTATATCTCCCCCCCAGGTTTACCTTTAAGGTAGGTCTTTGTTTTAATTCTACTTTGGTAGTTTTGGGTAGATCGCTGTCGCAGGGGCTTCTGTCTGTGCTTCCCCCAGGGGTGGGGCTGATGGTGGGATAGATGAGTGGATATTCTGGGAAGATGCCATCATGGTCCGGGGGGCATTGCCCCCTGCTTTCCCATTTTTTTGGCTGTCTGCATACTTTTGCAATATGTCCTGTTCTCCCACAATTATAGCATTTTAGTGGAGTTTTTCTCCACTCCTACAATTTCTTGCCATATGCCCCTTTTTTCCGCATCTGTAACAAGTTCCCTGAAAACTTCTTGACCCTTGCTGTCTATCTCCAGCCTTTAAGGCCTCTGCCAGCATGGCCATCTTATAGGAGGTGGACCCAAATTCCCTACAGGCATACATTTTTCTTCTAACGAATCTCCTGGTCTTAAATTTCTAAGCAACTTTTTACATTCTTCATTAGCATTTTGAATGCTCATGGTGTCCTTTAAATATGTTCTCAAATCCTCTCTAGATGTTTCCATATCAATCTGAGTAAATAATCGATTAATAAACTCAGGGTAGGGTTCTTTGGGCCCTTGTGTGATGCTAACTGCTTTAGGGGCCCCACTGATAGTTCTCTGGCATTCTTGAAGCGCCTCAAGAACCCATGTTCTATAGAGGGTTCTGGCATCAGCAAATCTAGGGCCAGCTGCTTCTTCTGGTGATAATCCAATTCCCCTAATCTGATCTGATGTTAGTGGCACTAATCCAGCCACGTCGGCTGGGGGAGGAGGATGCATCTCATCCCATAGCATCGCCTTCTCTTTTATCTTATCTATGACTAGCTGTTTCTCTGCTGCAAAGCCAGGAGTTACATTCAGTAGCATATTGATGTCTACCAATGTAAAGTTCACTGAAATTACTGCAAAATAAGTGATGGTAGCCGGGTGTATGAGACCATTTTCCTGAACTTGTTTAAGCTAAGCGGCTATTAGTCCACGTCCCACAGGCTCATATTCTCATCTACCACCTCTTAACATTATCAGGTAAGCTGACTGTTCTTTTTCTTTTTCTTCCTTGCTTAACTCCCTGGGAACAACCTGAGGTTTTTCCCTACATTCTGCTATGGCATCATAGAGCTTACTGGCATCTCCTGTATTTTTTGGATTTAATTCCTTGCCACAACAAATTAACACCTTAAGGGTGTCTACTGCACATTTATAGTCTTTCCCTGTTGTGGCACCTTCTCCTTTTTGTAGAAATTCCTCCAGGAGGTTTTGTACCTCTTCCAAGGTCTGCAGATCTTGGAGGTCCCATCCTGTACAAGCTGCTGCCAGCTTACAAGCCCATGTTACATTTCCTGGTGAGTAGCACTTCACTTTCTTGCATCTTGTTGGCTGGCCTCGAAGGATCTTCACCTTCTCTATACTCACTAGCGCCTGTCTATATTCTTTTGACTGGGACGTCCCACCCATCATGGTCTCTTTCAACCACCACTACTCACCCTTTTGACGATTCCTCAAGGGCTCGTCTCCTCACCACCATCTGACTTCAGGTCCCTGTTCGGGCGCCAGCTGTCAGGATCTCCCCTCTTCGGGAATTGGCCAGGTTACCACGAAGGAAGAGTCGAGGAGACTGAGGAAGGTCAAGCTAAACACACTTTATTGATACTCTAGGTGACTAGGAGGAGAGATCACTCAAGCCTACTCCTGCAGGCACTAGGCACTATGGACCAGGAGCTTCTCCCTGTGGGCACTAGGCACGAGGGACTTGGGAGAGAGACTGAGCAACCTCTGGTTTACAGTGTCTGAGGGTCCCCTTATATACAGTTTCTAGAGGCTAGCCCCGCCCACATTCCCACCCCCCAGGGTCCTGTCATCATGGCAATGACAGTTTGTGGTTAGGCCCTCTAGGCCGTCCATTTTCAAATCTTACCAGCTAGGGTGGCTACTACTCTACTTTTCCTTCAAGCTGCGTGTCACTGCAGCTGTGCAGTTACTTTCTTTCAAAGGGTGCTACAGTTACTTTGTTTCAAACGGTGCTACAATTACTTTCTCTGTGAATGGTTCCCTAACACTATAGGAGTTACTGAAAAAAGTAAAATTGTAAACTTTGAGATAAAATGAAATCATAACTTATCAACATCTATGAGATACAGCCAAAGCAGTTTTAAAGGGAAGTTGATAGCATTAACTTACATTAAAATACAGAATGGTCTCAAAGATCCAGTGATGCATCTCAAAGACACAGAAACACAGGAGGAAACCAAATGCAAAACCAGAAAGAGGTGAGAAATCATGATGTCCAAAGCAGAAACAAATGAAATTGAAACTTAAAAAAGCAAAGGATCAATAAAACAAAAAGATATTTGAGCTGATTAATGTAATAGATTTTCCTTTAGCCAGACTTGCAAAGAAAAAAAGAAACATTCAAATAAAATTAGAGATGAAAAAGCAGACATTTGAACTGAAACAGAGGATGCTAAGAAACTACTATGAACAAGCATGTGCACATAAACTGGCAAACCTCGAGAAAGTGGATAAATGAGGATTCTTAGAGCCTATCAAGATTAAATCAAGATGATATAAATCTAACTACAAGAATAAAAAGAAACAAGATTGCAGCAGTAATTAAACATCTGCCTTCCAGTAAAAATCCAAAACACGATGGATTTGCTACTGAATTCTATTAAACATTTGAATAGGAACTTATTCCAGTAATATTCAAACCATTTCAAAATATTAAATGGGATGGAAGCCTGCTAAACTGACTTTACAAGGCCAGTGTCACTCTTATCAAAAACAAAAAAGACAAAACAATAAGAAAACAGACCTATATCTTTATTGAACAAAGATGCAGAGATTCTCAAAAAACTCAATTAAAATTCACATAAAAAAAATCAGACATCATGATCAACTTCAGTTTATCCCAAAATGAATAGTGTTTCAACAATAGCAAGTCAATAAACAACATAAATCACAAGAACTAAAAAATAAAAAAGCATATGGCCACCTCAATAGAGGCAAAGACAATGTTGGATAAGATTCAACACCCTTTCATGTTTAAGAAAATACACAAATTAGATATAGAAGAAACATAGGGTCTGCGCAAGTCCTTGGGGCCCTGACCAGGTGGGAGACCTGGAAGAAGCTCTTGGCTCCTGACTTTGGATCAGCACAGCTCCAGCCATTGCAGCTGGGGAGTGAGCTAGCGGATGGAAGACCTCTCTCTCTCTGTCTCTACCTCTCTGTAACTCTGTTTTTCAAATAAATAAAATAAATCTGTTTTAAAAAAGAAACATAACTCATCATTATGAAGGCTGTATATGACATCCTGAATGAGAAAAAGTTGAAAACACTTCCCATCAGATCTGGACCAAGATAATAATGTCCACTTACACCACACTTCTTTAATAGGGTACAGGAAGTATTAGCAAGACCATTTAGGGAGGAGAGGAAATTAGCTTTTTTATACACTAAGGATGAACTCCTTGAAAGAGAATTCAAGAAAAAAAGATCATTCACAATATCTACAAAAATCAAATGGATAAGAATAAATTTAACCAAAGAAGTGGAAGATTTCTACGATGCAAACTGCAGATCACTCATGAAGGCAATCAACAAGGAAACAAAAACCTGGGAAGTTACCTCTGCTTATGGATCAGAAGAGTCAATATCATTAAAATACTTACACTAAATAAAGCAGTCTACAGATTCAACACAGTAACTATCAAAATATCAAGAACATTGTTTACAGAATTAGAAAAGTGATCCTGAAATTCATGAGATAAAAAAAAGACCCAGATTAGCCAAAGGTGTATATGGGGATTTGGGGGGCAGGGTCAGTCAACCTGCAGGCATCACAAGACCTGCCTACAAAACATATTACAAAGCCATATATATTAAAATTACACAGTATTGGTAAAGAAAATATATATAGCACAATGGAGTGCAATACAGATCCCAGAAATTAATCAATGAATATATAGCATCTGCTTTTAGATTAAGATGACCAGCATCCCAAGTCACTGATGATAAAGCTACATGAAGAGCCTAGAGGGAACCCTTCTTGGAGCTCCATGGGGAATAGTATACCTGCAAAACTAGAGGAGAGGAAGAAAAAGGGAGGGCACATTTTTCTCTCCCCACCACACTGCAACTGTGTCCTGTACAAGATGATAGAGCAGGCACCATTTCAGACATACCCAATAGCTGCACCAGCTTTTCAGTGCCAGAACCAGCCAAGTAGAGACTCCCGAGTCTGGTGGGGAGAGCTAACAGGGAGCTGGGTGTTCGTGACTGCGGGAGGCTTGTGTGCTGAGATGTGTGCATGAGAGGGCTCAGGGTGTGGCTGGGACTTTGGGATGTCACTGTGGGAGAACCCACAGGCTTAGGACTCCCTGGTTACCTGGTGAGGGACATTGCTGCAGAATCTGATCTTACTCTGAGGACTGCACAGATCCTTTGTGTGGTCACTGTGGCAGAGTGGATGAATATAATACTCCCAGGGGCTAGCGCTCAGACACCAGTCTCCTTTGAGGAGAGGAGTTCAGCTAAGTAGAATAAACCTCTCTCCTGATAAAGAGCAAATTTACCAAGTCAAATCCAGGTGTGTCACCATAGACATGCCCTTCATCATGGAGAACTGACAGAGTTCCGTGGCCACACCTACCACCTGCCTCTAGCTATTCATTGAAAGCAGATACTCCACTAATCTACAGAGGCATAATACAAAGACAAAAGCCACCACAGTGAAAAAAAAAGAAACCACTGGGCATCTCCACAAATGCCATTTAACAAATGCACCAAAGGAAACAGTAAGGAAGAAAACAACACACCTAAATGAAACAACACTTGAATACTAGATTGTGAAGATGATAATACTGAAGAAATGCCAGAAATGGAATTCAAAAATTGATTACTCTGAAATAATCAGAAGCAAATGCATAAACTACTGAAATTCATACATGACATGAAAGAAAATTTCTCCCATGAAATTGATACCTTAAAAGAGAAATCAAAATGAAATTAAGAATTCAATAGAGCCAGAACCATGGCTCACTAGGCTAATCCTATTCCTGCAGTGCTGGGACTCTGGGTTCTAGTCTTGGTTGCTCCTCTTCCATTCCAGCTCCCTGCTGTGGCCCAGGAAGGCAGTGGAGGATGGGCCAAGTGCTTGGGCACTGCACCTGCATGGGGGACCAGGAGGAAGCACCTGGCTCCTGGCTTTGGATCAGCGCAGCGCACCAGTCGTAGTGGCCATTTAGGGGGTGAACCAACAGAAGGAAGACCTGTCTCTCTCTCACTGTCTAGCTCTGCCTGTCAAAAAAAAAAAGAATTCAATAGAACAAATAAAAATGCAGTGGAGAGCTTTAACAGAATTGGAAAAGCAGAAGTAACAATAGCCAACTTAGCAGACAAATCACAAGAAATTATACAGTCAGACAAAAAACAAGAAAAAGTTAGAAAACTAAAAGACACTGTTGGAAATCTACAGGATACTATCAAATGACCCAAAATATGAGTTCTAGGAGTTCCTGAAGGCATAGAAAGAAAGGATTGGAAGACCTGTTTAGTGAAATAGTAACAGAAAATGTCCCTAATTAGGAAAAAGAAAGGGACTTCCAAGTACAGGAAGCACACAGAACTAATGTACATGATCAAAGATCCTTACCATGGCATTGTAATCAAACTCTCCACAGTAAAATAAAGAAAATGTACTAAAATGTGCAAGAGAAATGCCAATATTACTTTCAGAGGATCTCTACTTAGACTCACAGTGGACTTCTCATCAGAAACCCCAGAGGATAAGAGACAATGACAAGATATATTCCAAGTAATAAGAAAACTGTCAACCCAGAACACTATACTCAGCAAAACTCTCTCATTTATGAATGAAGGTGCAATAAAGACCTTCCATAACAAACAGAAACTGAAAGAATTTGTCACCAACCATCCAGCCCTGCAAAAGATGCTTAACAATGCGCTGCACACAGAAACATAGAAACACGGTCATCTCTACAAGAGAAAATATCCCAGTAAATGTACAAAAAAATCCAAAGTAAAAAACAGGAATATTTTTGGAAAAATGGCAGGGCAAAGTTGTTACCTATCCATAATCACCTTGAATGTAAATGGCCTCAACTCTCCAGTTAAAAGACACACACTGGCTGAATGGATTAAAAAACAAAACTCATCTATTTGCTGCCTACAAGAAATACATCTCACCAACAAAGAGGCATGCAGACTGAAAGTGAAAGGATAGAAAAAGATATTCCATGTTAACAGAAACCAAAAAAGAACTTGTGTAGGCATCCTAATATTAGACAAAATAGACCTTAACAAAAAAACTTAAGAGACAAAGAAGGGCACTGTGTAATGATTAAGGGATCAATTCAATAGGAAGATGTGACTATTATAAACGTATATGCACCCAATTTCAGGGTAGCTGGCTATTTAAATAAATGTTAAGGAATCTAAATGGAGACATAGACTCAAATGCAATATTAATGGGGCACTTCACACCACACTTAAGCAATGGATAGATGAACCAGACAGAAAATCAGCAAGGAAACAGCAGAGGTTATTGATACTATAGACCAATGGCCCTAAGAGATCTCTCTCTCCAGTGTATGGAACTTTCTCTAGTATCAGCCACATGCTAGGCAATAAAGCAAGTCTCACCAGTTCCAAAGAGTCATCATCATACCATGCATCTTCTCGGACCATCATGGAATGAAACTGGAATTCAGCAACTCAGTAATCTCTAGAACGTATGCAATCACATGGAGACTGAACACCATGCTCCTGAATGAACAGTGGATCACAGAAGAAATCAAGAGATTTTGACTGAGCATCAAAAAGGAAACCTGTTGAAGTGAAATGGACACTATGAGAAACAGTGACTTGATCAGCCCTTGTCCTGACTGTCAGGGAACAACTTAATACTTTATCCCTTTTAGTTTTTTTGTTCTACTTAATACTTAATACTATTGGTTGAACTCTTTAATTAACACACAATTATTCTTAAGTGTTGAAACTTAACTGAAAAGTCATGCCTTTAAAATATAAGAGTGGGAATAAGAGAGGGAGGAGATGTACAATTTGGGAAATGCACAAGCTGGCTTGCCCCAAATGGTGGAGTTAGAAACGTGCCAAGGGATTTCAACTCAATCCCATCAAGGTGGCATGTACCAATGCCATCTCACTAGTCAAAGTGATCAGTTTCAGTTCACAATCAATCATAATGATAGGATTAAGAGTCAAAATGATCACATAAACAAGCCTAGTGTCTGCTAATACTAACTGATAACATTAAAAAGGAGAGAATGATCCAACATGGGAAGCAGGATACACAGCAGACTCATAGAATGGCAGATGTCCTAAATAGCCTCAGAATCAGCTGTTAAGGCATTCAGATCTGGCTGAAGAGCCCATGAGAGTATTTTAGGTATGGAAAGCCAAGACACTCTGGCAAAAAAAAAAAAAGAAAAAAAAAACCTAAATGAAAGATCTCTGCAAGTGAGATCCCAGCGGAAAGAACGGGCCATCAAAGAAGGAGGTACCTTTCTCTGAAGGGAGGCGAGAACTTCCACTTGGACTACGACCTTGTCTAAATAAGATCGAAGTCGACGAACTCAAAAGGCTTCCATAGCCTTGGCAACTCATGACAAGAGCCTAGAGTGATTACTGACACTATAAACAAGAGTGTCAATTTGTTAAGTCAACAACAGGAGTCACTGTGTACTTACTCCTCATGTAGGATCTCTTTCCTTAATGTGTTGTACAATGTGAATTAATGCTATAACTAGTACTCAAACAGTACTTTACACTTTGTGTTTCTGTGTGGGTACAAACTGTTGAAATCTTTACTTAGTATATACTAAATTGATCTTCTGTATATAAAGAGAATTGAAAATGAATCTTGATGTGAATGGAATGGGAGAGGGAGCAGGAGATGGGAGGGTTGTGGGTGGGAGGGAAGTTATGGGGGGAAAAAGCCACTGTAATCCATAAGCTGTACTTTGAAAATTTATATCTGTTAAATGAAAGTTTAAAAAATAAGAAGTAAAAAAAATTCTGAAAGCAAATGATGATGACAATACAACATACCAAAACTTATGGGATTTAGCAAAAGAAGTGTTAAGAGGAAAGTTTATAGCAATTGGTGTATACACCAAATAAATGAGCTGTCAATGCATCTCAAGTACCTAGAAAAACAGCAGGAAACCAAACTCAAAACTAATAGGAAAAAAAATTAAAGTGAGAGGAAATCCATAAAATTCAAACAAAAAATACAAAAGCAAAACAAAGAGCTGTTTTTTCATGCAATAAACAAAAATGGCAAAACATTTTTCCCACTAGCCATCAAGAGAGAGAAAAGACCCAAATCAATAAAATTAGAAGTGAAAAAGGAAGTGCAGCAACAGATACCACAGGAAAACAAAATCAGAAATTACTCCAGAGAGCTCTATGCCAACAAACTGGGAAACCTACAAGAAATGGACAGATTCCAGGCCACATACAACCTTCCTGAGTTGAGCCATGAAGACATAGGAAACCTAAACAAACCAATTACCCAGTCATAAATTGAATCAATAATAAAGAGCCTCGCAAAAAAGAACAGCCTGAGACCAGATGGCCTCACTGCTGAATTCTACCAGACATTTAAAGAACTAACTGCAATTCTTCTCATGTTATTCAAAACAATTGAAAGGGAGGGAATCCTCCCAAATTCTATGAAGCCAGCCATCACCTTAATCTCTAAACCTGAAAAAGATGCAACTGAAACAACGAATTCCAGATCAATTCCCCTGAGGAACATAGATGCAACAATACTGAACAAAATTCTAGCCAATCAAATTCAACAACATATTAGAAAGATCATCCACCCAGATGGACCAAGTGGAGTTTATCCTTGGTAAGCAGGGATAGTTCAACATTTGCAAATCAATCAATAATGATACGCCACATTAACAAACTGCAGAACAAAAACCATGTGATTGTCTCAATAGATGCAGAGAAAAATTTGATAAAATACAACACCCTTTCATGATGAAAACTCTAAGCAAACTGGGTATAGAAGGAACATTCCTCAGCATAATCAAGGCAATTTATGACACAACCACGGCCAGCATCCTATTGAATGGGGAAGACTTGGAAGCATTCCCACTGAGATCCAGAACCGGACTAGGATGCCCACTTTCACCATTGATGTTTAATATATTCCTGGATGTTTTAGCCAGAGCCATTAGGCAAGAAAAAGAAATCAAATGGATACAAACTGGGAAGAAGGAATTCAAACTATCCTTATTAGCAGAAAATATTTCTATATAGGGGATCCAAAAGTCTCTACCAAGAGACTATTAGAACTCATAGAAGAGTGTGGGAAAGTAGCAGGAAGTAAAATTAATACAAAAAATAGCCTTTGTATACACAGAGAATGCCAATACTGAGAAACAACCTCAAAAATGAATCCCATTCACAATAACTACAAAAAAATCAAATACCTTGGAATAAATGTAACCAAGGTAGTCAAAGGTCTTTACAATGAGAATTAACAAATATTAAAGAAAGAAATAGAAGCAGATACCAAAAAAATTGGAAAAATCTTCCATGTTCATGGATTGGAATTATCAATATCATCAAATGTCCATTCTCCTGAAAGCAATTTTCAGATTCATTGTGATACCAATCAAAATACCAAGGACTTTTTTTCAGATATAGAAAATATGATGCTGAAATTCACATGGAATCACAGGGGACTTTGAATAGCTAAAGCAATCTTTATAACACAAAGTCAGAGGCATCACAATAAAAGATTAAGACATACTACAAGGCAGTTATAATCAAAATAGCCTGGTACTGATACAAAAACAGATGAATAGACCAATACAACAGAATAAAAATCTAGAAATCAACCCAAGCATCTACATCCACCTTGTATTTGACAAAGGAGTTAAAACAAATCTTTGGAACAAGGACAGTCTCTACAACAAATGGTGCTTGGAAAACTGGATTTCCACACGCAGAAGTATGAAGACCCATACGTTTCACATTACACAAAGATCTACTCAACATGAATTAAAAGATCTAAATCTATGACCTGGCACCAAATTATTAGAGAACATTTTGTAAAACACTGCAAGACATTGGCACAGGCAAAATGTTTTTGGAAAAGACCCCAGAGGCACAGGCAATCAAAGCCAAAATTAACAAATGAGGTTACATCAAATCAAGAAGTTTCTATACCACAAAAGAAACACTCAGGAAAGTGAAGAGGCAACTGACAGAGTGGGAGAAATTATTTGCAAACTATGCGACCAATTAAGGATTAATAGCCAGAATATACAAATACATCAAGGGACTCAACAACAGGAAAACAAACACCCATATTAAGAAATGGGCAAAGGACTTAGACATTTTTCAAAAGAGGAAACCCAAATGGCCAATAGACACATGAAAAAATATTTAGGCTCACTAGCCACCATGGAAATGCAGATCAAAACCACAATGAGGTTTTACCTCACCCGAGTTAGAATGGCTTTCATACAGAAATCAACAAACCACAAATGCTGGTGAGGGTGTGGGGAAAAAGGTATCCTAATTCACTGTTGGTGGGAGTGTAAACTGGTAAAACCACTATGGAATACAGCATGGAAATACCTCAGAAATCTGAATTGAGACCTGCCGTATGGCCCGGCCACCCCCACTCCTGGGAATGTAGCCAAGGTAAATGAAATCAGTAAATTAAAGAATTATCTGCACCCCCATGTTTATTGCAGCTCAATTCTCAATAGCTACAACATGGAGTCAACCTCAATGCCTGTCAACCAAAGACTGGATAAAGAAATCATGGGATATGTACACTATGGAATACTTTTTTTTTTCTTTTTTCAAATTTTATTTTATTTAATGAATATAAATTTCCAAAGTACAGCTTATGGATTACAATAGCTTCACCACCCATAACTATCCTCCCACACACAACACTCCCCCCACTCCCTCTCCCCTTCCATTCACATCAAGATTAATTTTCAATTATCTTTATATACAGAAGATCAATTTAGCATATATTAAGTAAAGATTTCAACAGTTTGCACCCACACAGAAACACAAAGTGTAAAATACTATTTGAGTACTAGTTATAGCATTAATTAAACACCTAAGAGTAATTGTGTATTAATTACAGTGTTCAACCAATAGTTTCAGGTAGAACATAAAAAATACTAAAAGGGTAAAGTATTAAGTTTTTTTGTTATATAGTTATTTTTTTATTTAATAAATGTGAATTTACAAAGTGCAACTTTTGTATTGTTGTGGCTTCCCCCACCCGACCTCCCTCCCTCCCTCCCTCCCATGGCCCTCCCCTCTCCCACTCCCTCTCCCATCCCGCCCTTCATCACGTTTCATTTTCAATTACCTTCATATACTGAAGATCAACTTAGTATATACTAAGCAAAGATTTCAACAGGCTGTACTCACACAACTGCACAAGGTATAGGGTATTGTTTGACTAGTAGTGTTGTTTTTAAGTTTCATAGTAAAACACATTAAGGACAGAGATCCTACGTGGGGAGCATGTACCCAGTGACTCCCGTTGTTGATTTAACAATTGGCACTCTTATTTATGACATCAGCAGTCACCTGAGACTCTTGCTATGAGCTGTCTAGGCTATGAAAGCCCCTTGAGTTCACTGACTCTGAACTTGTTTAGTCAAGGCCATATCACAGTGGAGGTTCCTTCCTCCCTTCAGAGAAAGGTGCCTCTCTCCTTGATGGCCTGTTCCTTCTGCTGGGGTCTTATTCACCAGGATCTTTCATTTAGATTGTTTTTTGCCATGGTGTCATGGCTTTCCATGCCTGTGAGACTCTCATGGACCTTTTAGCCAGATACGAATGTCCCAAGGGTTGATTCTGAGGCAGGAGTGCTGCCATTCTATGAGTCTGCTTACACTATGGAATACTACACACCAGTAAAAAATGAAATCCGGTCATTTTCAACACAATGGATGAATCTAGAAAACATCACACTTAGTGAAACAAGCCAGTACCAAATGGGCCAATACCATATGTTCTCCCTGATCTGTGAGAATAGAGCACCTAAAACCAAATCTGTAGAAGTAATATTGACACTTCAAGAAGTCACGAATTGAGCTGCCTTTGTCTTGACTGTTGAGGAACAGTTTCATTTGTTTTTTTATTTGGTTTTCTTCATAGTATTTGTTGAAACTTTTTATTTAACATAGCACTAGTCATGTGTATATAAAGTTACTTGAGGGTGGTCTCAGTAAAAAGCAAGAGTGGGAATAAAGAGAGGGAGGAGGAAATTTGTAGTTTTTTTTTTTTTGACAGGCAGAGTGGACAGTGAGAGAAAGGTCTTCCTTTGCCATTGGTTCACCCTCCAATGGCCACCATGGCCAGCGCACTGTGCTGATCCGATGGCAGGAGCCAGGTGCTTCTCCCGGTCTCCCGTGCGGGTGCAGGGCCCAAGCACTTGGGCCATCCTCCACTGCACTCCCTGGCCACAGCAGAGAGCTGGCCTGGAAGAGGGGCAACCGGGACAGAATCCTGAACCCCGACCAGGACTAGAACCCGGTGTGCCGGCGCTGCAAGGCGGAGGATTAGCCTAGTGAGCCACGGCGCTGGCCGGAAGTTTGTAGTTTTAAAGCTGTAGTTATGCATACATTCCTATAGACTTACTTATAAGGGTACAGTTTAAAAACTTGCCATGGGACCCCAAATCCCATTAGACTGGGTGGTAAAAATGCCACCTTAAGTGTTAAAATGAACATATAGATAGGATTAAGTGTTAAAGTGATCCTAAAAATAGGATTGTCTCTCTGGTAACAGTAATAGTTATCTCCGTGGATGTCTTCATGAAATTTTCCCAGTAAATCACATTCAAATGCCCTACATCTTATTTTCTCAGGGCTCAAATAATCTGACAGCTACTAAAATGATATTTGACCTAAGAGCTGATTTTTGAGTGGTACCTGCAGCAATTTAACCATAAGCCTTAAATATTATCTCTTTGCAGCCAAGTCTTCTGGCAACTAAGTAGGGATTTTCAAATAAGTTCTGAGCAGACAATGTTATCCAGTAGAAGGAGAAGTTAACAAAGGTAATGCTGCAGTCTACAACTAAGATTGTCCCTGCTGAGGCCATTGATATATTCTATTTTATGAATATCAAAAATCTTAACAAAATGAAAAATACGTTAAAACTTAATTCTAAATGCTTTTTAAAATACATTGATACATTGAGTGTCTACCAGATGCCAGCCACTACAAGAAGAACTACAGATAAGGTATACCCAAAGGAGGGGCATAATCTGTCCCTAAATTCTGCTACCATAGTCTGCAATCTGGACATGATCCAGAAGCAACAGAATTTTTTTTTCTGTGTTTATTTAATAAATATAAATTTACAAAGTACAACTTTTGCATTGTTGTGGCTTTTTCCCCCATAACCTCCCTCCCACTTGCAACCATCCCATTTCCCACTCCCTCTCCCATCCCATTCTTCGAGATTCATTTTCAATTATCTTTATATGCAGATGATCAACTTAGTATATACTAAGTAAAGATTTCAACAGACTGCACCCACACAGCCACACAAAATAGAATACTGTTCGACTAGTAGTTTTACTGTTAATTCTCATAGTACAACATATTAAGGACAGAGATCCTACATGGGGAGCAGCTGCACAGTGACTCCCGTTATTGATTTAACAATTGACACTCTTATTTATGATGTCAGTAATCATGAGCTGTCAAGGCTATGGAAGCTTCTTGAGTTCACCAACTGTGATCTATGGGGATGGTGCACCTGCGAATCTAGAGGAATAACCAGGACATATAAAGAGATCTAAAACCTCCACAACAAAACAACACAGTTAAGAAATTGGCAAAGGACTGAAATATTTTTTCAAAAGACAAAATCCAAATGGCCGACAGACTCATGGAAAAATGCTCAGGATTGCCGGCACTGCGGCTTACTAGGCTAATCCTCCACCTTGTGGTGCTGGCACACCAGGTTCTAGTCCTGGTCAGGGCACCGGATTCTGTCCCGGTTGCCCCTCTTCCAGGCCAGCTCTCTGCTGTGGCCTGGGAGTGCAGTGGAGGATGGCCCAAGTGCTTGGGCCCTGCACCCCATGGGAGACCAGGAGAAGCACCTGGCTCCTGCCATCAGATCAGCACGGTGCACTGGCCGCAGCAGCCATTGGAGGGTGAACCAACAGAAAAAGGAAGACCTTACTCTCTGTCTCTATCTGTCTCTCTGTCCACTCTGCCTGTCAAAAAAATAATGCTCAGGATCACTAGCCATGAGGGAAACGAAAATCAAAACCACAATGAAGTTTCACCTCACCCCAGCTAGAATCTTGATTTCTGAATGAAATCCACGTGGGAAGCCTGAATGACACCCCTGTCTCTGGGCTTCAGTCCCTCAGTCCCAGCCAGCCTGGGCTATTGGAGCCACCTGGGGAGTGAACTGGCTACCGGAAAATCTCTGTGTGATTCTGCCTTTCAATCAAAATCAAAGTTTAAGAACCAAAATAATCACAGTGAGATCAGGTGCACATTGTGAATGTTTTAGACCAAACGGGAGACATGTTTTGATAGAGGAAATGCCCTTATGAATTTTCTAGGGAACTCAATGCAGAATTCCACCTATAATGAAGTAAAAGAAGAGCTTATTCCTCACAGTTCTGGAGGAAGGGTTACAAAGAGCACACTAAGGGCAGGTATCATTTCTTCTGGCCTCTCTCCTTGTTTGCAGATGGCTGCCTCCTCACACTGTCCTCACCTGGCTTGCCATCAGTGCACAAAGCTCCCCACTGCTTCTCTGAGTGTGTCCTGATATTCCTTTCTTCAATGAACACTCCAGCTGGATTATGGCTGAATGATCTCATTTTAATTCAACAGCTCTGCTAATGCCTAATAAATATCTTTACATTTGAAATCCTGGAAAGTTGAGCTTCAACATGAATTTGTGTCTGGAGAGAACTGCAATTCCGTTTAACATGCTTTGGAAATTCCGAGATGACTTTGGGAATAGAGTGATAGAATTTTTGGACTGTAAGGCCTGAATTCATCTGACAGGTTGATCTGCTCAAAATAGTTTGTTTCCTAAACAAAAATGTTTTGCCCAATAGCCACAGAGCCTCTGGGTCACCTGGCCAGGCATTCTCATTGTGGAACGCCCATCTTTTACTAATGATGCATTTCTAGTGGTTAAGGAGTCTTTGGGTGAAAACAGACATCAGATTGCACTCATCTGAATGACCTCAGCCACACGCGTTAGACCCATTTTCATAATCAAAAGTACATTCATGGTAACATCACTAAAAATTCCCAAGCAGGGAAAATCCACAGGAATCAAGTTTCCAGAACCTGGGATGGATTTACCACCTTACAGCAGTCAGGGGAGGGATTCATACAGAAAGCTGCAGCTTTAAGGAAGCCTGCTGCAGTTTAAATCCCTGCCTCATGTTCCATTCTCAGGTGAGCAGCAGTGCTAAGGGCAGCAATACAAACTCCAGACACAAGCTACTCAGACCAGAAGGGGCAATGCCGACATTAGTCTCAAAGACCACGCTTCTCCACTGGACTGTGAGAAGGTCTCTGAGGTGTGGCACGGAGGCTGCTTGCCTCTGGTGTGCCCAGCTTGAAGCCTTTCCAAGGATGTGATAGCTTCTCAGGTGACATTTGCAGAAAGTCCAGAAAGGCACAGTATTGGCCCCAGAAGGCCGAGGGACCAGAGATCAGATGGGATGAGCCACAGATACTCTGAAGAGGGGTAAGTGAGGGGATGGGTCAGGAGCTACTTGGGATAGCAGGACATTTAAACTTCTTGTGTATGCCTTGTAATCACGGACACTACCACATCCACGAGGTGGGCTGCGTGCACAGGAGATGGGAGAAGTGTTCCAAGATTTCAGCCCTGGCTGATGTGCAGGATGCACACAGGAGGTGTTGAGTGTGGCACAGAGGACAAGTTGCTGAAAAGCACTGAAGGAGTGGAGCAACATGGAGTCAATCTGCAGGACTGGAAAAGGATTTTCTTTTCCTCAGTTTCCTTTGACTTAAAGAATTTTAGGAACAGAAACTGAACACTTCAGTAGACACAGAAAACATAAGGCAGACATTCCAAAAAGAGATGATAGAAGAAAACGAACACATAGACCACACAAAAACAGGAACAATGAACCTGAGGTGGGGTTGGAGCAGAGATGACAAGAGCTATACGTCTTGGGTAAGAAATTGTGTGCCATGCAAAGAAACACGAAAGCAAGTCTCTTTTATAAGAAAATGAAAACATAAATATTCTACAAGGACAAAATCAAGTCAATTTTCTTTTGTGCAAAAAAAATCAAATCATAAAGATCTAGAGCAAATTGGGAAAACCACACATGACCAAAATGAGAATGTCTTCAAAGAAACAAATTTTAAACAGGAAGCAAATTCTAGAGCTGCAAAGCAGAACTGAAATGAAAAAAAAATCACAACAAATCTTAAAAGTGGATTTGAGTGTGAAGAATAGTGAACCTGAATGCCAGATAATTGAGATGTCCCAGTTCAAGGAACACAGAGGAAAAATAATGAAGAACAGAGTTTAAAAGTAGTGAAACTGTATCAAATATACCATGACTTGTACAAGATAAGCTGCATAAGAAAAGGAGACTTTAAGAAGCAGAAACAATAATGACATAAACACTATCTGAAAAGTTACAGGTGGAGGAAAAGCTTGAGCCTACACCTCAAAGATGCACAACAAATCCATGGCAGAATAAACCTCAAAGACATCCAAATTGAGATATTTTATACTCAAATTATTAAAAAAGTTGGGGAACCATATCTGCCCATCTCCATAAGATGCCAATGAGCACACCCCCATCCCACATCAGAGTATGTCTTCAGCTCTGACACTGAGTCTTTGACCTTGATGCTTCTAGGTAGATTCCTGGAATTCACAAATGTGAATTCTCCCAATTGAAAATGTCAACATGAAGTAGGGGAGAGATAGTAATTCCCTTACCTGCTTTGTTTTATCCAGGACTAAACAACCAGAGTCAAACACTAGGAAGTATTCCAGATGACACCCTGAGGCAAACTGCCTTCTAGTGGAGACCTTAGATCAGCACTCAGAAGGATGCCCTACTGCTGTCCCTGAAGGGTGCCCCATTTAGCATGAAGCCATCAGTATGGTAGCAGTCCCCATATCCCTAACTGCAGTTAGGGTCCATTCTTCTGGGTGGGGAGGGAGTGGTTATGTGAGGAGGTATTTGAAAAAACAGTTAGGTCAGTTCCCCACTGAAATGGGGAAAGAGGATGTCCCTTTAAGCATGGACAAGACCGTTAGCAAAACTGACGAAATCTTTACTTAATATATACTAAATTGATCTTCTGTATATAATTAAAAATGAATCTTGATATGAATGGAATGGGAGAGGGAGTGGGAGATGGGAAGGTTGTGGGAGGCAGGGAAGTTATGGTGGGGGAAAAGCTATTGTAATCCATAAACTGTACTTTGGAAATTTATATTTACTAAATAAAAGTTAACAAAAAGAAAAAGACCATTAGCAAGACAAAAGTGCCAATTCCATGATTCTGGGTCTCTAGTTTTTTGTGTTTTTTTTTTTTTTTTGACAGTGAGAGAGACAGAGATAAAGGTTTTCCTTCTATTGGTTCACCCCTCAAATGGCCGCCACGGCTGGAGCTACACTAAAGCCAGGAGCCAGGTGCTTCTCCTGGTCTCCCATGCAGGTGCAGGGGCCCAAGCACTTGGGCCATCCTCCACTGCCTTCCTGGGCCACAGCAGAGAGCTGGACTGGAAGAGGAGCAACCAGGACTAGAACCTGGCTCCCATATGGATGCCAGTGCTGCAGGCGGGAATTAACCAAGTGAGCCATGGCACCGGCCCCCTGGGTCTCTGGTTTTATCATGAGAATATAAGTTTACTATTGCATACTTCTGACGGCTTTTGTATTTTATCATGAGCAGTCTATAGGGGACTGCATTTCCAGGCTTGAGTTGGGCCCTTACCATCTGTTACCTGAAATCCTGTACCTCAACTCAATTGTACTAAAGGACCCCATCTGTCATTTCCAGAATTTTCTCCTCTCTTGGAGGCCCCTCCTGATCTCTGTGGAAAGAGCATCCTGACTTAAATACATCTTGCTTGCCACAGGTATGGAAGTGCACATACACACATACACACAGTAGGTTAACAAAGATGTCAAAAAGAGATTGCAAAACACTTAGAATTTTAATTGCAATGAAAACAAAATACAATCACCTAATGGATGAAGTGAAATCAGGGCCTAGAAGAAAATTTATACCTACAAGCAACTACAATAAAAAACAAATATCTGAAATCAATCAATTCTTTGAACATATTTAAGAACAAGCAAAAAAGAAGAACCTAAATCCATCAAAAACTAGCAGAAAAAACAAAAGTAGAGACACATAAAGTGCCACACAGTAAAACAACATTAAGAAATCATTACCAAGACAGAAACTGAATCAGTAATAAAGACCCTTCCAGCAAAGAATAGCCCATGACTGGATGGCTTTACTGAATTCTAACAGGAATTTGAAGAAGGTCCAATCCTTCTCAAGCTATTCAGAAACAATTGAAAGGGGGGGAATCCTCCCAAATTTATTCTATGAAGCCAGCATCACCTTAATTCATAAACCTGAAAAAGATGCAACAGAAAAAGAGAACTGCAGACCAATTTCCCTGATGAACATAGACACAAAAATCCTCAAAAAAGTGTTAGCCAATTGAATCCAACAACACATCAGAAAGACCATTCAGCTTGACCAAGTGGGATTTATTCCTGGTATGCAGGAATAGGTCAACATTCACAAAGCAAACCATGTCAAACATCACATTACCAACCTGAAGAACAAAAACCATGTGATCCAATGGCTGCAGAGAAGCCATTGGATAAAATACAACACCCTTTCATGATGAATACTCTAAGAAAATTGGGTAAAGAATCAACATTCCTCAATACAATCAAGGTATTTTATGACAAACCTACAGCCAGCATCCTATTGAATGAGGAAAAGTTGGAACCATTCCCACTGAGATATGGAACCAGACAAGGATGCCCACTCTCAACATTTCTATTTAAAACATTCCTGGAAGTTTTAGCCAGAGCCATTATGCAAGAAAAATAAGGTAAAGGGATACAAAATGGGAAGGAGGAAGTCAAAGTATTCCTATTTGCACATGACATGATTCTATATAGAGAATCCAAAAGACTCCACTAAAAGACTATTGGACCTCATAGAAAAGTTAGGTAAAGTAGCTGGGTATAAGGTCAATTCAGAAAAATCAACAGCCTTTGAATACACAAAGCCACGGCTGAGAAAGAACTTTTAAGATCAATTCCATTCATAATAGCTGCAAAAAAAATCATACCTTGGAATAAATTTAACCAAGGATGTCAAGCATCTCTATGATGAGAATTATAAATCATTAAAGAAATAGAAGATACCAAAAAAAAATGGAAAAATCTGCCATGTTCATGGATTAGAAGCATCAACATCAAAATGTCCATTCTTCCAAAGGTAATTTACAAATTCAATGCAATTTCAATCAAATACCAAGGATAAAAAGTGATGCTGAAATTCATATGGAAACACTGGAGACCTCAAATAGCTAAAACAATCTTATACAACAAAAACCAAGCTGAAGGCATCACAATACCAGATTTCAAGACATACTACAAGGCAGTTGTAAGCAAAATAGCCTGGTTCTGGTACAAAAACAGATGGATAGACCAATGGAACAGAGTAGAATTGCCAGAATTCATTCCAAGCATCTACAACCAACTTATATTTGACCTAGGATCTAAAACCAATCCCTGGAGCAAGGACAGTCTCTTCAACAAATGGTGTTAGGAAAATTGGATTTCCACATTCAGAAGTAGGAAGCAGGATCCCTACCTTACATCTTAACCATCCACTCAACATAGATTAAGGACTTAAATCTGTGACCCGATACCATCAAATTATTAGAGAACATTGGAGAAACCCTGTAAGACTTTGGAACACGCAAACCATTCTTGGAAAAGACCCCAGAGGCACAAGCAATCAAAGCCAAATTAACAAATGGGATTATATCCAATTGGGAAGTTATGCAGTGCAAAAGAAACATTCAACTATTTGAAGAGGCAAATGACTGTGTGGGAGAAATTATTTGCAAACTATACAACTTATAAAGGTTTAATAACCAAAATATATAAAAAGATCAAGAAACTCCACAACAACAAAGCAAGCAATCCAGTGAAGAAATGGGCAAAGGACTTAGACATTTTTCAAAAGAGGAAATCCAAATGGCCAACAGACACAGAAAAAAAGGCTCAGGATCACTAGCCACCAGAGAAATGCAAATCAAAACCACAATGAGGTTTCACCTCACCCCAGTAAGAGTGGCTTCCATACAGAAATCAACAAATGCTGGGGAGGATGTGAGGATAAAGGTACCCTAACCCACTGTCGGTGAGAATGTAAACTGATAAAACCACTGTGGAGGACAGTATGGAGATAGCTCAGAAATCTGAATATAGATGTACCATATGTCCCAGCCATCTGTTCCTGGGGATTTACCCAAGGGAAATGAAATCAGCATATGAAAGAGTTATCTGCACCGCCCCCATGTTTATTGCAGCTCAGTTTACACTAGCTAAATCATGGAAGCAACTCAAAAGCCCATCAACTGAAGACTGGATAAAGAAATTATGGGATATGTACACCTTGGAATACCACACAGGGGTTATAAAAATGAAATCCAATCATTTGCAACAAAATGAATGAATGTGGAAATCATACTTACTGAAATAAGCCAGTCCCAAAGGGACAACTACCATATGTTCTCCCTGATCTGTGATAATAGAACACGTAAAAAGAAATCTGTAGAAGAGAGGCAATGACTCTAACAGCCCTTGTCTTATCGTTGAGGAACGGGTTTTTTTTTTTTATACTAGTTGTCAAACTCTTAACAGTTTAACATATGTGTATATAGTCAATTGAAAATAGATCTCTGTAAAAAGTAAGAGGAGGAGGAAGAGGGGTGGGAGTATGGGCATGAGGGTGGGCACAGTGGGAAGAATCACCATGTTTCTAAAGTTGTAATTATGAAGCATGTGGAGTTTCTAACTCTAAAGCTGTATAGTTCTGCATACTTTCCTACGGACTTACTTGCAGTTTAAATACTTGCCATGGGATCTCAAATACCATTAAACTGGGTGGTAAATATATCATCTTAAGTGTTAAATTGATCATATGGGTAGGATTAGGGGTTTGGTAATAATTGAAAAGGAATGGATGTTCCAACATGATTAGCAGTCCACACAGCAGACTCAGAATCTGAGTAGATTCTGATAGACAATCCCTTTAAGTAGCACTCGGACCTCAGAATCAGCCCTTTAAGTCTTCTTGGTCTGTCTGAAAAATCCATGAGAGCATTTCAGGCATCAAAAGCCAGACACTGTGCAAAAAATATCTGACAGGAAGGACCTTTGTGGGCGAGAGCTCAGTGGAAAGAAGTGGTCATCAAAGAAGGAGGTACTTTTCTCTGAAGGCAAGAGAGGACTTCCACTTTGCTTATGGCCTTGTCTAAATGCTGATGGAGTTTGTGGATTCAAAAGGCTTTAGCCTAGGGAGCTCATGTCAAGGGCCTTGGGTGGTCACTGACATTATACATAAGAGTTTTAACTTTTTTTTTGACAGGCAGAGTTAGACAGTGAGAGTGAGAGTGAGAGACAGACAGAAAGGTCTTCCTTCCATTGGTTCACCCCCCAAATGGCCACCATGGCCTGCATCCTGTACTGATATGAAGCCAGGAGCTTCCTCCTGGTCTCCCATGCCAGTACAGGGCCCAAGGATTTGGGCCATCCTCCATTGCCTTCCCGGGCTGCAGCAGGGAGGTGGACTGGAAGAGGAGCAACCGGGAGTAGAACCCTGGGTACCGGCGCTGCAGGCGGAGGATTAGTCAAGTGAGCCACGGTGCTGGCCAAGAGTTTTAACTGTTAACACAGGAGTTGTTGTGCACTAACTTCTCATGAAATACCTCTAAGAGTTGCATTATGTCTAGGTGTTCGCAAAACGATGTATCATTCTTCAGTGCTTCTTTAAAGTTAATTAAGTTTCTAAAAAAATGGAGTGAAACTAACTTCAAGATGAAAGGACTTTGAACAGTCCTTGTCTCAACTGTTGAGGAACAGTTTTTTTGGTGCAAACTGTGGAACTCTTTGCTTAGTAAAGAGCTGGTCTTCTGTGTATAAAGTTAACTCAAAAGGCTTCCATAGCCTTGGCAACTCATGACAAGATCCTAGGGTGATTACTGATGCCATGAACAAGAGTGTCAATTTGTTAAGTCAACAACAGGAATCACTGTGCACTTACTCCTCATGTAGGATCTCTTTCTTTAATGTGCTGTACACTGTGATTTAATGCTATAACTAGTACTCAAACAGTATTTTTTTCACTTTGTGTTTCTGTGTGGGTGCCAACTGTTGAAATCTTTACTAATATATACTAAATTGATCTTATGTATATAAAGAGAATTGAAAAAGAATCTTGATGTGAATGGAAGGGGAGAGGGAGCGGGAGAGGAGAGGGTTGTGGGTGGGAGGGAAGTTATGGGGGGGGAAGCCATTGTAATCCATAGGCTGTACTTTGGAAATTTATATTCATTAAATAAAAGTTAGAAAAAGAAAAAAGTTAATTGAAAATGGACCTTAGTAGAAAATGGGACTGGCAATGGGTCAGGGAGCAGGAGGTGGGATGAGAGAGTGGTGGGAGGGTGGGTATGTTGGGAACAATCACTATATTCCTAAAGCTGTACTTATGAAACACATGAAGTTTGTATTCCATAAATGAAAGTCTTCTTTGTGAAAAAAGAAATCATGGATGGGACTGGTGCTGTAGCATAATGTTGCCACTTGGGCAGTTCAAGCTCCAGCTGCTCCACTTCCAATCCAGCTCCACAATGCACCTGGGCAAGTCAGAGAATCTCAAGTATTTAGGTCCTTGCACCCTTGTGGGAGACACACAAGAATCTCCTGTCATCAGAATGGCCTAGCTCCAATCACTGCAGTCATTTGGGGAGGGCACCAACAGATGGAAGATCTTCTTTGTCTCTGAATCAATCAATCAGTCAGTCAGTCACTCTCTCCTTCAAATAAAGCTTTACAAAAAATCAGAGTGGGTGTTGTGGCACAGCAAGTTAGGCTTCTGCTGCTCAGCTGACATCAGAATGGCAGACCAAGTCCCAGATGCTCTGTTTCCAAGCATCTCCATGTGAACATCCCTAGGAGGCAGCAGACCATGGTTCAAGGACTTGAGTCCCTGGCTCCCACCTCAGAGATCCACATGGAGTTCCTGAATTCTGGATTCTACCTGTCCAGTGCTGGTTGAACCTGTGGGTTGAAGACTTCCCTCATTCCCTCCCTTTCTCTCTCTCCCTCTCCCCCTCCCCCTCCCTCTCTCTCCCTCCCTTTACACCCCCACTTCATGTGTTTGTGTGTGTGTTCCTTTGTCTATGTCATGGTCCCTTTTAAATTAATAAATCTTTAAAAAATAATCAGTGGAAGCAGACAATGTGGGATGTTGTTCTTGGTATCATGATGTGATACCATAGATCCATTTGTGTCAAAATATTTCAATTCATTTTCTTCACCCCCTCTCCTTTTGCAGTGCATAGCTAGTTCATGAAGAGGGTCATCTGCTAAGAGCCAAGTGAGTTGTTTTTTTCCTGTCCATCCCAGAGGCATGAGGAGACTGAAGCAAGAGATGGAGATGAGGTGCCTGGGGGCCCAGAATCTTGGAGGATGCCTCTCCACAATTCAGAACAGCTTAAACATGTCATGCAATATTCTACACCTTCTACTTCTCTCCCCAACCTCTACTTCCCTCTGCTCAAGACAACCAGAGACAGCATGGGGCCCCTGCTCAAAGGTCTCCATCTGCAGATCTCCTTGGTACTATCCCAAACCAAGCAAACAGAAGTTTCTCAGGCCCACCTCCCATGAGTAGACTCTCTGGGAGATAGATCTGCGTTGCTGCCTTGGCATGCCCTCCACAGCTCATCCTGAGATTTTAAAATGAGGTGACTTCAAGCTGGACAGACCTCCAGGGAATAAGAAAGACAAGTTTCCCAATTTCCCTGCACATGAGAAGGGGGTGCAATATTGAGTCAGTGATAATGGCTTGCTGGGCACAACTGCTCTCATGATCCCCACCGTTGGCCTCTTCCTCAGGTGAGGAGAGACTGGAGGGCAATCTGAGAATGTGGGCTACCTGCTACACCATTTAAATGAACACATATACATGAATCAACATGCAAAAATAACAAGTGTAGTTTATATACATTTTGTGAGGATGCCTTTAGCAGATGCCTTGTTTTTCTTTTCGGTCTAAGAAGGTTTCACGTTGCTCACTTGATTAGACCATGCTCAAGTTCAAATCTGCCTCTCACTCAGAGTCATTCAGAGTGCAGGTGACTTCTCTGTCACCTGCATTGAGCTTCTCCAGAGACTGGAGAGGGAAAATAGTAAAAAACAAAATATAGACCTCAGAGTATGAAGGTCTAAGAACAAGCTATAATTTTATTTCCTCATGAATACTCTAGTTCATACCTCCCCTTCCAGAAATAGGCTCAGAAACAGTATGCAAAACAGTATGGCCTAGTATTTTTTTAAAACTTTTATTTAATGAATATAAATTTCCAAAGTACGACTTATGGATTGCAATGGCTTCCCCCCATACCGTCCCTCCCACCCACAACCCTCCCCTTTCCCACTCCCTCTCCCCTTCCATTCACATCAAGATTCATTTTCAATGATCTTAATATACAGAAGATCAGCTTAGTATACATTAAGTAATCTCTCTATCCTCCAGTCATGAGTTTCCAAGGCTATGGAAGCCCTCAGTTCTCCGACTCTTATCTTGTTTAGACAAGGTCATAGTCAAAGTGGAGGTTCTCTTTTCCCTTCAGAGAAAGGTACCTCCTTCTTTGAAGACCTGTTCTTTCCACTGGGATCTGACTCACAGAGATCTTTTGCCAGAGTGTCTTGGCTTTCCATGCCTGAAATACTCTCATGGGCTTTCAGCCAGATCCGAATGCCTTTAGGGCTGATTCTGAGGCCAGAGTGCTATTTAGGACATCTGCCATTCTATGAATCTGCTGAGTATCTCACTTCCCATGTTGGATCACTCTCCCCTTTATTTATTCTATCGGTTAGTGTTAGCAGGTACTAGGCTTGTTTATGTGCTCCCTTTGACTCTTAGTCCTTTCATTATGATCAATTGTGAACTGAAGTTGATCACTTGGAATAGTGAGATGGCATTGGTACATCCACCTTGATGGGATTCAATTGGAGTCCCCTGGTATGTTTCTAACTCTACCATTTGGGGCAAGTCAGCTTGAGCATGTCTCAAATTGTACATCTCTTCCCTCTCTTATTCCCACTCTTATGTTTAACAGGGATCACATTTCAGTTAAATTTCAACACTTAAGAATAACTGTGTATTAATTACAGAATTAAACCAGTCATATTAAGTAGAACAGACAAAAAAAACTACTAAGAGGGATAATGTATTAAGTTGTTCATTAAGAGTCAGGGCTATGCTGATCAAGTCACCGTTTCCCATAGTGTCCATTTCACTTCAGGAGGTTTCCTTTTTGGTGTTCAGTCAGTTGTCACCGATCAGGGAGAACATATGGTATTTGTCCCTTTGGGACTGGCTTATTTCACTCAGCATGATGTGTTCCAGATTCCTCCATTTTGTTGCAAATGACTGGATTTCATTGTTTCTTACTGCGGTATAGTATTCTAAAGAGTACATATCCCATAATTTCTTTATCCAGTCTACCGTTGATGGGCATTTAGGTTGGTTCCAGGTCTTAGCTATCGTGAATTGAGCTGCAATAAACATTAGGCTGCAGACCACTTTTTTGTTTGCTAATTTAAATTCCTTTTGGTAAATTCCAAGGAGTGGGATGGCTGGGTCGAATGGTAGGGTTATCTTCAGGTTTCTGAGGACTCTCCAGACTGACTTCCATAGTGGCTTGACCAGTTTGCATTCCCACCAACAGTGGGTTAGTGTCCCTTTTTCCCCACATCCTCACCAGCAGCTGTTGTTGGTAGATTTCTGAATGTGAGCCATTCTAACCGGGGTGAGGTGAAACCTCATTGTGGTTTTGATTTGCATTTCCCTGATTGCTAATGACCTTGAACCTTTTTTCATGTCCCTGTTGGCCATTTGGATTTCCTCTTTTGAAAAATGTCTATTGAGGTCCTTGGCCCATCTCTTAAGTGGGTTGTTGGTTTTGTTTTTGTGGAGTTTCTTGATCTCTTTGTAGATTCTGGTTATTAACCCTTTATCTGTTGCATAGTTTGCAAATATTTTTTCCCATTCTGTCGGTTGTCTCTTCACTCTCCTGACTGTTTCTTTTGCAGTACAGAAACTTCTCAATTTGATGCAATCCCAATAGTTGATTTTGGCTTTGACTGCCTGTGCCTCCCGGGTCTTTTCCAGAAATTCTTTGCCTGTTCCAATATCTTGAAGGGTTTCTCCAATGTTCTCTAGTAACTTGATGGTGTCAGGTCATAGATTTTGGTCTTTAATCCATGTTGAGTGGATTTTTGTGTAAGGTGTAAGGTAGGGGTCTTGCTTCATGATTCTGCACGTGGAAATCCAATTTTCCCAGCACCATTTATTGAATAGACTGTCCTTGCTCCAGGAATTAGTTTTAGATCCTTGATCAAATATAAGTTGGCTGTAGATGTTTGGGTTGCTTTCTGGTGTTTCAATTCTGTTCCATTGGTCTATCCATCTGTTTCTGTACCAGTACCATGCTGTTTTGATTACAACTGCCCTGTAGTATGTCCTGAAATCTGGTATTGTGATGCCTCCAGCTTTGTTTTTGTTGTACAAGATTGCTTTAGCTATTCGAGGTCTCTTGTGCCTCCATATGAATTTCAGCACCATTTTTTCCAGATCTGAGAAGAAGGTCTTCGGTATCTTGATTGGTATTGCATTGAATGTATACATTGCTTTTGGGAGAATGGACATTTTGATGATATTGATTCTTCCAATCCATGAGCATGGAAGATTTTTCCATTTCTTGGTATCCTCTTCTATTTCTTTCTTTAAGGTTTTGTAATTTTCATCGTAGAGATCTTTAACGTCCTTGGTTAAGTTTATTCCAAGGTATTTGTTTTTGTAGCTATTGTGAATGGGATTGATCTTAGAAGTTCTTCCTCAGCCATGGCATTGTCTGTGTATACAAAGGCTGTTGATTTTTGTGCATTGATTTTATACCCTGCTACTTTTCCAAACTCTTCTATGAGTTCCAATAGTCTCTTAGTAGAGTTCTTTGGGTCCCCTAAATAAAGAATCATGTCATCTGCAAAGAGGGATAGTTTGAGTTCTTCCTTCCCAATTTGTATCCCTTTAATTTCTTTTTCTTGCCTAATAGCTCTGGCTAGAACCTCCAGAACTATATTGAATAGCAGTGGTGAGAGTGGACATCCCTGTCTGGTACCAGATCTCAGTGGAAATGCTTCCAACTTTTCCCCATTCAATAGGATGTTGGCTGTGGGTTTTTCATAGATTGCTTTGATTGTATTGAGGAATGTTCCTCCAAACCCAGTTTGCTTAGAGTTTTCATCATGAACGGGTGTTGTATTTTATCAAATGCTTTCTCGGCATCTATTGAGATAATCATATGGTTTTTCTTCTGCAGTCTGTTAATGTGGTGTATCATATTGATTGTCTTGCGCACATTAAACCATCCCTGCATACCAGGGATAAATCCCACTTGGTCTGGGTGGATGATCTTTCTGGTGTGTTGTTGCATTCTATTGGCAAGAATTTTATTCAGGATTCTTGCATCTATGTTCATCAGGGATATTGGTCTGTAATTCTCTTTCAGTGCTGCATCTTTTTCCGGCTTAGGAATTAAGGTGATGCTAGCTTCATAGAAAGAATTTGGGAGGATTCCCTCTTCTTCTATTGTTCTGAATAGTTTGAGAAGAATTGGAGTTAGTTCTTCTTTAAATGTCTGGTAGAATTCAGCTGTGAATCCATCTGGTCCTGGGCTTTTCTTTGTTGGGAGGGCCTTTATTACTGTTTCAATTTCTGTCTCAGTTATGGGTCTGTTTAGGTTTTTGATGTCTTCCTGGTTCAATTTAGGTAGGTTGCATGTGTCCAGGAATCTATCCATTTCTGATGGGTTTCCCTGTTTGCTGGCATACAAGTCCTTGTAGTAATTTCTGATGATTCTTTTTATTTCTGTGGTGTCTGTTGTTACATTTCCTTTTTCATCTCTGATTTTATTGATTTGGGTCTTTTCTCTTCTTTTTTTAGCTAGTTGGGCCAATGGGGTGTCAATTTTGTTTATTTTTTCAAAAAACCAGCTCCTTGTTTGGCTGATTTTTTGTAACATTTTTCTTGATTCAATCCTGTTGATTTCTTCTCTGATTTTAATTATTTCTCTTCTCCTACTAGATTTGGGTCTGGTTTGCTGTAGGTTTTCTAGATCCTTGAGGTGAATTGAAAGCTCATCTATTTGGTGCCTTTCCCATTTCTTGATGTAGGCACCTATTGATATAAACTTTCCTCTTAACACTGCTTTTGCTGCGTCCCATAAGTTTTGGTATGTTGTGCTGTTATCCTCATTTACTTCCAGAAAGTTTTTGATTTCTCCAAGACCCATTGTTCATTCAGGAGCATGTTGTTCAATCTCCATGTGTTTCTGTATGCTCTAGGGATTCCTGAGTTGCTAATTTCCAACTTCATTCCTTTATGGTCTGAGAAGCTGCATGGTATGATTCTAATTCTTTTGAATTTGCTGAGACTTGCTTTATGGCCTGTGGCATAGTGAACAAAGACAACCCCTGGAGTGCCAATATCCCATGGGGCACCGGTTTGAGTGCCAGCTGTTCCTCTTCTGACCCAGCTCTCTGCTATGGCCTGGGAAAGCAGAAGATGGCCCAAGTCGTTGGGCCCCTGCACCCACGTCAGAGACCTGGAAGAAGCTCCTGGCTTCAGATTGGCCCAGCTCCAGCCATTGCAGCCAACTAGTGAGTGAACCAGCAGATGGAAGAGCTCTCTCTCTCTGCCTCTCCTTCTCTCTGTGTAACTCTGACTTTCAAGTAAATAAATATTTAAAAGAACAATGTCTCTCATTTGTACCTGTTTTTGAAAGGACGGAGATGTCCCTGGCACTACAGATGCTGTGGTTAATAAAACAGGGCTCCTCTTTTGCATGAGCTTAGACTAGTGGTGAGTACCTTTAGAGATGTACATTTTTGTTAGCATTTGAAAAGCAAAGTAACAGGGAAAGAAGACAGGGAGAGAGCTTGAGAGACAGACAGACATCTTCTATCCTCTGGTTCATTGTCCAAATGGCCACCACAGCAGTGGTTGGGCTGGGCCACAGCCAGGACATGGAGCTCCATCTGGGTCTCCTACGTGGGAGGCATGCACCCAAGGAATGGGACAATTTTCTGCTTTCCTGCCAGGCATTATACAAGGGAGCTCGATAGGAAGTGGGGTTACAGGTACTAACATTCATGACCTTATGGGTGCTGAGTTTGCAAGCAGCTGCCCAGCCTGCTGCTCCACAACACAACACCCTAGTTATGATTGTTTTAAATGCTTGATAGAGCAAGTGAATTCTAATCCCATTAAATCTGGAGTGCTGAGACATGTCTACATAGTAGGAGGTGGAATGAGGTAAAGGGGACCAGGGCATTGTTTTAGGGGAACAAAAATGAGAACTCAAGGGCAGGAAGGTAAGGGATCAAAGCAGAACAAGGCAAGCAGGGAGAAGGAAATACTCATGTTTGGGAGCACCGGATGACAGGATGTTTGTCTAATGACAAGTGTGCTCACAGGAGGTTAGGCGCATGCATCTCACTGAGGCACACTTCAGGGTCCTGCATCTACTTGCAGAAGAAGCTAGACCACAGCTTCTCTCTCCTGTAAATGCAGGAATAGAGTTTGCAACTGGCAGACAAGAAAGCAAAAGTGGGCAGGGTCAGACAGCTAAGCTCCAGTCAGATCACAAAGACTAGAAAGGATGGCTTCAGGTGCCTGGGACCAGCCCTGCCCTGTCTTCCTTAGACCCACCTGCTTTGGTCCAGGGAGCAATGGGAGAGTATGAATGGAATCAGCTCTGCTTTGCTGAGCTTGATGCCCAGAGATGACCCACCAGGCTTATGCCGGGTGTCTGAGCTGTATCTTGGGAAGCCTTGGAGTGGCATACAAGAGCCCCTGCAGCTGTGGGAAGATCTCCATTGCCATTGGCCCCAGGAATTGTGCCCATGACACATCAGAGTACAGGACCTTGGAAATATTTCATGGTAATATGTGCACAAATCCTGTCACTGTGCCTTGGGCCAACTCTTACTAAGGCCTTGTGTAGCCCTTTAACCCTGTGGGGAATGCCAAGGATCCCTCAGCACCTCAGGGCTTCCAGCATGGAGGCAGCACTGAGGGAAACAGGGAGTGAAATGTGCACTGAGTTTGCAGCAGGTCCATGTTGGCACCATCAAGAGGAGGATGGAGCATCTGCCACCAAGCCAAGGATGGTGGCAGGGATGCAGCAGAGGAGTTTAGCACAGCTTCCTGCCACTCAGCTGCCAAAGGCTGCTGGCCAGAAGACAGCGGCAGCTGTGCTGGAAGTGGTGTGGTGGAATCACTGTTCTCCACCCTGCACTGGGGCTCAGCCATGGCGATGTCCTCTGCTGCCTTGAG
The DNA here is from genome assembly GCF_051225735.1 of Oryctolagus cuniculus. NCBI lineage: Eukaryota > Metazoa > Chordata > Mammalia > Lagomorpha > Leporidae > Oryctolagus > Oryctolagus cuniculus. The sequence goes on along the minus strand of NC_142885.1, from coordinate 1,536,689 downwards.
CAGCATGGAGGAGGAAAAGGACAGGCTGGAGCACTAGCACTTCTGGAAGATCACGAATGCTCTCAGCCACTGTGGCCCCAGAATGTAAGAGTTAGCACACTGAATAGAAAGAGAATTTTGATCACTTCCAGTTAATCAGCAGAAACTGCTTCCTCAATATCCTAACTTGGACAAGATCTCAAACTGCATTGATCCTAATCAAGACATGCTACTGACCATTGTGAACTGACTTTATAAATATGTTTGGAAATAAAGGATATGGAGAATATGGAAAGAATGGAAAGATTTTGCCAGCATCTACACTTCACATGAAAGTTAAAATCCATACTGAGAGACTTTGTGAGACTACAGTGAAACATTATAAAAATGTTTTTAAAATTTTCCAAGATATGGGATCCTTCAAAAACAAATATTCTGGTACATGGTGCTAGACTAGAAAGATTGGTCTGGAAAATATCTCTGCTAGGTTGTGAGTGTCAAGGAAAGGAATGGACACTTTTGTGCTTTTCCCTGAGGTTTATACTAGAAAGATGCTCTGAAATTAACAAATTTATCCCTTGCCCTTAGTTCCCTCAAATGTTCTATGAAGAAAGTACGTAATCTGCATGCATCTAGACTGTTCATCATTTTTCCAGATGAAAGTTTCAGAAAAAGTCTGCAATGTCACAGCGCGTGTGCATGTGGGAGGGACAGAGGCTGACATTGAAAACCCCTGAAACTGGCACCTGAGCCACCTCCCAAAGGCATTGAAACAAGTGTGGTATGTGGAAGACACCCAGGACTAGAGCATATTCACATAGAGGTGGAGGCAGAGGTCCTATGAAGGAAAGATCAAACATTGCTGCAGAAACCTTCGTGTGTGCCCATTTCCCAATCTGGATACCCAGGAGAGTCATTCATCAAATTCTAGAACACTATCCAGAATATTCTGATGTCAATTATCTAAGACAGTAAAGGAAGGAGTGTGACCTTTTGATTACAGACTGCTCTGTCCTTTTGTTCTATTCAAGCCTCACCAGGAAGGGCCATTTTCTTTGCACATTCTAGCTGTTCAGATATTAAACCAAGCCAGAAATACCCACATATACACATCAAGAATGAGGCTAGGCAAAATGTATGGGCACTCGGTGGCCCAATCCAGTCATTGTGTAAAATTAACTATCATACTACGACCACACAGAAAATAAAAAATAAAAACAAGATTAAGGCAGAGTTTTTGCATTCATAGCCATAATCCTTGATATGCATAGTCAGGCAGGAAGAAGGGGACTGGAAAGGGAGAAGAGGTAAAAAAGGAGCCAAGAGAAGGGGATACTAGAGGGCAGGAAAATGATGAGACTGAAAAGGCAAATGACCAAAGAGAAAACAGTTCCTGAGGGGTGAGCAGAAGGAGTAAAACTCTGGAGTGAGAGCTGTATCTGAAGCCTGAGCCCCCAAGTTTACCTCAATCCCTCCTCCCTCACCCCAAGCTGACCAAAAATATCACTGGGCCAACCAGGGCCAAATACAGGAAGAAGGTATCAGAGTAGACATGGGCAGCCATCTCCAAACAACTCTCACTCTCACAAAAGGTTCATCCACAGGCAGCTCCTCAGGACCCACAGCAGTGAAATGGGGGCTCCTGCCTGCCCTCATTTCTGGGCGTCTTTGGAATTCAGTTTAGTACAGGAAACCACAGCCAAGTAATGAAGGCCAACACATGTGTGTGTGTCTCTCTAGGGACACATACTCACCGTGGATGGCCCTGCATTTGTTGACTGATGCTTCTAGACTCATCTGTGTGATGAACAACCTCACTCATCCAGTCAAGTGATGGGTTCAGGAAGTGCATGCATCAACATCGAAACTTGGTTAACAATCTTGCAAGATTTCCAGCATGGTAGGTCAGCATACCTGGGGCGGTTAGAGCCGACCATTGATTTCCTAGCATGGAGATCCCTCCCCTGCTTCCTCACAGGCTGAAACACTGGGGTTACAAGCTGTCCTGCATTCTCTTCACTGGTTCTTGCCACTATACTCCTGTTTATCTTGTTTGCCTAAAAGCTTTCAGGTGCTTGTAACCTAGCAGTCTTACTTTAAAACATAAATCAAGGTTTATTTAAGAATCAGGCTAAAGCCAGGAGCTCAAAACTCCTTCTGTGTCCTACAAATTGTAGCAAATACCAAGTATTTGAACCATCATCTGCTGCATCCTGGTTGCACAGCAGTGAGCTGAATTGAGAGCAGAGCAAATGGAGTGTTCACATCTGAAATATTCAAGAGAGTCAGGTCCTGGCCAGGCCATAGTTTGGAACCAGGTGGACATCTCCCACCTTTGTGGCAGGGACCCAGGTTCTTCAGCCATCACATGCTGCTGTCTGTGAGCTACATCAGCATGAAAAGCAATCTGTAGCCCTAGCTGTGACTAGAACCCAATGCCCTCAGCTACAGGGAGGTGCTTGGTGTCATGACATTGGCTTTGAGCCCCTCCCAGAAGAGCAGACCCAGGTGGGAATTTCTGCTAAGGGAAAAGACCTATCACTTCAACCCATTCACCTGGCTTCTGCTCAGAAGAAATACAGTGAGAAGGGATTGCAAGCCCTTCTTGCATGTCTGCCTGACTTTCCAAGCAAAGCAATGCAGAGCCTTCTTGCCAAAACTGTTGGCATAAGCTACACAATGGAGACGAAGCCAAACATGGACAGGAGTGCACCTTAAATGAATCATGAGTATCTGACTATGCAGTCAATAACCCCAAACCTAAACCAATATTGCTCCCTCATGAATCTCTCCTATCAACAGGGCTTTGCTGTAGAGAACTCTTTGAGAGGATATTATTCTTCCTTAGGTCACTAGGCCCCCAACATGCACACCTGTATGATAAAACTGCCCGAGTGGGAATATGCTGTTCTCCTAGGATAAGCATGGATGGGAAGCTACAAACTCTGGGAAATATGTTGGTGCTTTTGACAATTAATGACTAGCCTGCCTGGATCATGCACATCTGATCAAAGCAATGTTTGCTAATGTGACTTTGGTATCTCCTAGGCTTTCCAGACCTCACATTGCATGCAGCCAGATGCATTTTGTTAATCTTTTGTCATCTATCAGGCTGCAAGGGTCAACTAAGTTACAGAAGTGACATTCTCATCGGCCTATGTCCATGTTCTCCAATTTATTTACACACGGAATGCACATGTTGTTTCTCTGAATGCTAAGTGTCTGCCTCAGACCTTCATATTAACTTCAGAGTAGAAGCAATGTGTGCAGAGTCAGCATTCACGTGAAATTCCCCTCTCCCTTGATTCAGAGGTGTCACAAAAGTCAACCATGAAGCTTCTCTACAAAAATCTTATAATGGTTAAGTAACGGTATGGGTTCAAAGTGTCTGCTAAAAGTACACAGGTTAGAACCTTGATTACTCAATGGGGAGGATTTAGAGAGTGGTAGGTAGTGGGAATTGGGTCAGCCATTTGAGTAGACCCTGGATAAATGAATTCATTTTTCTCCCAGGAGTTTTTTCTCTTCCAAATCAGATTTGTTATCACAAAAGTGAGTAGGAATAAAGCAAGGACTACCCCTCTGTGTTGTTCCCTTCACTGCCCTCCACTGACTCTGCCACAAGACGAGACAGCCTCAGAGTCTCACCAGCTCTAACTACCAGACCTTGGAAATCCTGGCTCCCAGAACCATGAACCAGAATAGACCGTTGTGTAGATTATCCAGTCTGGTATCTGGTTTACAACAAATCAAAAGGCTGGAGAAACAAAGAATTCACATTTATCAGCTGACTTCAGATAATGATAGTCCCTAAATGAGCCCTGAAACCATGCCCAATGGCCCAGGAGTCCTCCTACATGAGGCCTGGAACCTCATTCTAATGAAAATTACTGGGGGAGCAATCAGACCCTCCATCCCAGAGAGCTAATGAACACAGCCCTGCATGCAGAATAAGTAACTTTCCAGGCATGGGTCTCAAATTTCAAAATCTTAAACAAGAGCAACAATGGCTTCTCCACCAAGGAAACGCAAAGAAGGGGGAATCCAATACTCCTACTTACTCATGAATGCACACGCACTCAGCACAGATGGCCCTGCCTTTGTCAACTGTTGATTTTTAAGGCACCTCTGTGTGAGAAACAGCCTCACCCATCCAGTCAAGCGATGGAATCTGGAAGTGCACCAAAATTGAGACTGGATTATCTGCCTTCAAAACATCATGCTTGGTAGGCCAGCACATGAGGGGAAGTTTAGTGCGACCTATTTATTACCTAGCATGCAGATCCCTCCCCTGGTTCCTCATTGGCTGAGTTACTGTCTTTGAGTTAGAATCCTCATTGCCTGAGTTACACTTGGCTGAGGTCACAATCTTCCTGGCATTTGTTTCATCTGTTTGCGTAAAAGCTTTCAGGTGCACATAACCTAGCAGTCTTACTTTAAAAAAGTCAATCACGTTTTATTTCAGTGATGTTTTTAAAAAGATGAATGTATTTGAAAGGCAAAGCCACACAATTTGGGGAGAGAATGTGTCTTTGGCCTGCTGATTTACTCCCTAGATCAGCACTGTAGCCTGGGCAGAATCAGGCTAATGCCAGGAGCCCAGAACTCCATCTGGTCCTGCAAATGGTGGCAAATACTCAGTGTTTGAGCCATCATCTGCTGCATCCTGGTTGCACAGCAGTGAGCTGAATTGAGAGCAGAGCAAATGGAGTGTTCACATCTCAAATATTCAAGAGAGTCAGCTCCAGGCCAATCCACAGCCCGAAGTTGAGAACTATGTGGTATCTCCCACACAGTTCTTCAGCCATCACATGCTGCTGTCTGTCAGCTACATCATTGTGAAAAGCAATCTGTAGCCATAGCTGTGACTAGAGCCCAATGCCCTCAGCTACAGGGAAGTGCTTGGTGTCATGACATTGGCTTTGAGCCCTTCCGAGAAGAATAGATCCAGGTGGGAATTTCTGCTAAGGGAAAAGACCTATCACTTCAACCCATTCACCTGGCTTCTGCTCAGAAGAAATACAGTGAGAAGGGATTGCAAGCCCTTCTTGCATGTCTGCCTGACCTTCCAAGCAAAGCAATGCAGAGCCTTCTTGCCAAAACTGTTGGCATAAGCTACACAATGGAGATGAAGCCAAACATGGACAGGAGTGCACCTTAAATGAATCATGAGTATCTGACTATGCAGTCAATACAAACCAAACTGAAAACAATGTTGCTCCCTCATGTATCTCTCCTATTAATCTGGCTTTGTGGTAAAGAACTCTCAGAGAAGCATCTTATTCCTTTGGTCAAGAGGTCCCCAACATACACAGCTGTATGTAAAATTGCCAGTGTGAGAATATGCTTTCCCATAGGATTAATAAGGATGGGAAGCTAGAAATCCCGGGAGATATGTTGGTGCTTTTCACAACTATGACTAGCCCCTGACTGGATCATGCAAGTCAGATCAAGGGTGTGTTGTTTATGTGACTTTGATATCCCCAAGGTTTTCCAGACCTCACACATTTCATGTAACCAGATGCATTGTTAACTGTTTGTCACCATCTATCAGGCAGAGAGGGTCCACTAACTTACTTAAGTGACATTCTCATGGGCCTCCGTCAACAGTCCCCAGTTAATCACCCCATGAATCCACTTGATGTTTGAGACTGACATCAGCCCTTTATATTATCTCCAGTGTACAATCAATGTGTGGGAAAGTATTAATTGTATACACGTATCCTATCCCTTGGTTGAGAGGTATCACAAAAGTCACCCAGGAAACTATTCTACCAAAAAAAAAAACCTGATAGGGTTTAAATAGCACTGTGGTTTCAAAGTGTCCATTAAAAGTTGATGGTTTGGGCCGGCGCTGCGGCTTAATAGCCTAATCCTCCACCTGCGGCACCGGCACACCAGGTTCTAGTCCCAGTCGGGGCACCGGATTCTGTCTCAGTTGCTCCTCTTCCAGTCCAGCTCTCTGCTGTGGCCCGGGAAGGCAGTGGAGGATGGCCCAGGCCCTTGAGCCCTGCACCCCATGGGAGACCAGGAGGAATCACCTGGCTCCTGGCTTCGGATCAGCATGGTGTGCCAGCTGCAGCGGCCATTGGAGGGTGAACCAACGGCAAAAGGAAGACCTTTGTCTCTCTCTCACTGTCCACTCTGCCTGTCAAAAAAAAAAAAAGAGTTGCCAACTTACACTTTCATGAAAACAGCTGAAATGGTGGACTTACATTCTGGGAAAAAGAAAAAATGTTCATGGTTTGGAACTTTAATTATTCAACGGGACAGTTTTTGGACATGGCACCTAGTAGGAAGTGTGTCAGTTATAGAAGTGGAGCCTCGATAAATGAATTAAGGTCTTTTCCCCAAGAGGGAGCTCTTGTTCTTACAGAACTAAATTTGCAAGTGTGAGCCAGGCGTGATGAGCCTGCTTCACACCAGCAGAAGCCAATTCATCCAGAAGTCGTTAAAGATATTTGAGAAGCATCACCAGCAACAGCAGACACAACTGTTGTGTTGGTTATTTGCTCGAGTGGTACTGTATTTATTTCCTGTGTGCTCCATTCAAAATCTCTCTGTTTTTTAAAGATTTATTTATTTATTTGAAATTCAGAGTTACATAGAGAGAGGAGAGGGGGAGAGAGAGAGAGAGAGAGAGAGGTCTTCCAACCACTGGTTCACTCCCCAATTGGCCGCAATGGCTGGAACTGCACTGATCCAAAGCCAGGAGCCAGGAGCTTCTTCCTGGTCTCCCACATGGGTGCAGGGGCCCAAGGACTTGGGCCATCTTCTACTGCTTTCCCAGGCCATAGCAGAGAGCTGGATCAGAAGTGGAGCAACCAGATATTGAATTGGTGCCCTTAAGGGATGCCGGTGCTTCAGGCCAGGACATTAGCCCACTGTGTCACAGTGCCAGCCCCTCCAAAATCTCTTTACACTCTGTTGATTGAACCAGTTGTAGAAGTGTCTCATTTTAATTAAATTTGAGCTTAGAAAACTAATTTGATGACAATGCAATTTCTGTCTACCGAGTATATTTTCATAAATTTCTTAGAAAGATAAGCTTAAATCCTCTCCTCTGTTTCAAACATAATATTCTTATTTGACTTTAATGTCAACTACTGCTATAGCAGCAGTGTCCAAATCATATTCATAAACATGGAAAACAGAAAGATGCTGAAATGATGGGCTTGTTGTGATGCAATCTGGTTTAAAAAGTATTCTTGGGCGGTGCTGTGGCTCAATAGGCTAATCCTCCTCCTGCGGCACTGGCACACCAGGTTCTAGTCCTGGTCAGAATGCTGGATTCTGTCCCAGTTGCTCCTCTTCCAGGCCAGCTCTCTGCTGTGCTCCAGGAGTGCAGAGGAGGATGGCCCAAGTCCTTGGGCCCTGCACCCACACGGGAGACAGGAGAAGCACCTGGCTTTGGATCAGTGCAGCGGCCACTGGAGGGTGAACCAATGGAAAAAGGAAGACCTTTTTCTCCTCTCTTTCTCACTGTCCACTCTGCCTGTCCAAAAGAAAAAAAAAAGCATTCTTAAAATCCTTAAAATCAAGCCTATTCCTTTGTACTTTGACAAGATTATGTTAAGAATTACTACATCTATATTCTCTTCTGGATTCAAGATGGTATTCAGAGTGCATTAAAATTTATAAATCTCAGGCAGAATTTTAGAGTTTGAAAGAACCTCAGGGTTTTCTATTACAAGTTCATCAGCATCTTAGGGACAAATTACAAAGCTTCAGAGAAATGGCTGTGACTTGCTCAGGGTTCCCCAGCAGTAATGGAAGCATGGCAGGGACAAGGCTAGAACAAGGTCTTGTGGGTGTTTGGGGGTTTTTTTAATGTATTTTTTGAGAGGCAGAGAAAACAAGCTCCTGTCTGCTAATCCAACTCCTCAAATGCCAGAAATTACCAGGTCTGGGCCAGGCTGAAACTGAGAGCCAAGAACTCCATCCAGGTCTTGCCTGTGGGTAGCAGGAACCTAACTACTTGACCCATGACCTGCTGCCTCCAAGGGTGCACATTAGCAGGAAGCTAGAATCTGAAGCTGTGCCTGGACTTGAACCCAGATGTTCCAATATGGAATATGGGCATCCCAACCACGGTGTTAACCAGTAGGCCTGTCCTGGACCAAGGCTTGCTAGTTCCAAACTCTGCTCCATCTCCAGTGTCTGGATTGCAGTCACAGCCTTCTATTGTTGCTCCCCCTCTTCGTGGAGGAACGACACTAAACCCTGCCTAGGCTTCATATCTGAGTCACGGCACCATTATGTCGCTCCCCCTCTTCGTGGAAGAACGACACTAAACCCTGCCTAGGCTTCATATCTGAGTCACGGCACCATTATGTCGCTCCCCCTCTTCGCGGAGGAATGACACAGGACCCTGCGCTGTGCTTTTGTCTGCTTGGCCCTCCCCGGGTTTGCTGCTGGTTCTTCCTGGGTTGGCTGCTGATCCTTCCACCTCCGTGGAAGGGCGGTGCCCCCTGCCACTTCTTTCCCCACTTCCATGGGGGAGCGGCGCACCGCCGGCCGGCTCTCTCGGGGGCTGCTCAGATGTTATCCGGATGTTCCCCTTAGATGTTCCTGGTGCATGTTGTCTCTCTCCTCCTTTATAGTCCTCTTCCACCAATCCCAACTCTGCTACCCACACGCCGAGTTCGCTGCTCTCCTCCAATCAGGACCAGCTCCTACAGCTTGTCAAGTTGGTGAAAGGCAGCTGTGTAGAAGCTGTTTACTCCTCTCCCAGCGCCATATTGTAGGAGAGCAGATGCATAGAATAAGTCTTAATTCCAGTAACTTAGTCTAGTCCGAGTTGCTCCCCACATTCTGTGCCATTGCTCTATGCTCCAGTTTCTTCCTACCTCTGTAAATCCTTTATAAATGCTACCAGCCAGCTCTCCCATGTGTTTTCATCAAGGTATTCTCTGGTTGAGAAACCTAAAAGGATGGTGTAGATTTGCAGCATTACAAATTTTCTATATCAAGTCCTGAAGAGTTAAAATTGTATATGTACGGGTGTCAAAAGTTAAGCTTAAGATTACAGGTTTAAACCTTCCTGGTACAGCTGTGAAAATAAGACAGAGTAAAGTAGCACCTTGACAGTAGGGACTCCATTTTGGAGCACTTGAGACTGCATTCTGGGAAAGCACCCCCCCCCCCGTGAGACTCTGGTCTGAAACTATGATCTCAAATAGTCGGACAATAGCAGTGCACTACATCACCCTTGGCAACGCACAAAAACCCCCTAGCATGATTGCTCAAGCTTAAAAGTAGAAAGGTTGCACCTGGGTTACCTGGGCTGCTAATGAAGATGTGATTTGTCTATGTCTTAAAATCATAATTGCTGATTGTAAGATTTTAGCAACCGCTTAGCAACCGTGTATTCTCTCCCTCCTCCAGATTTTGCGGTTTTTGCCTTTATAAACCCTATGCTGTAGTTCCTCACTGCTCCTCTGTCCTTGTCAGAGGGCCCCAACATGTTGGATCAATAAATTTAACCCTTTGCTGGTTGCATGAGAGAAAAAGTCTCTTGGAGTTGTTCCTCGGGCGGTGGGCTTTTTTTTAGACCCTAACATTTGGAGGTTCCACCGAGATCTGACTGCTGCCTGTGGACGCCTCCAACGGATATCTCTCGGGGTGAGTAAGGCGCCTATTGTTTTGATTGAAAGTGTACACTTTGATTTGTTGTTTGGTGAGGTTTGTTATTTGTTTGTAATTGGCAGCGTGGTTGTCGGGCTCGAGCGAGAGCTCCACCCGACTGTGGCGGGCAGACGTGCTCCAGAGCCACAGACCACATCCCGGGGGACGCCCCGGGAGAAAGGGAGAACTGGGGATGCCCAGTGTTTCCTGTTTGGTGGGTTGCCTGCAGTAGGGAAATAGACTGCAGAGACTCACATTTTGTTTGTACTGCCGAAACTTTGGTATTTGATCGAGCTCGTTAGTCTTTTGTATTTGTTAAGCATTTTTGGGACGCTGTGATGGCTCCCGTTTGGTAGACATTTGTGTGGTCGTTGTATGCTGCTTCTCTACGCTGTTTGTCTGTTTGTGTACATTGTGTTGTCTGCTAACATGGGCCAGACTGTGTCTACACCTTTGTCTCTAACTTTGAATCATTGGTCAGAGGTAAGCCACTAGGCACATAACCTTTTTTTGTCAGTCAAAAAGGTAAAGTCTTTCTGTGTCTCTAAATGACCTGCCCTCAGAGTGGATTGGCCCCTGGAGGGCTCATTCCATTTACCACTCATTAGCCGAGTGAAAGAGGCCGTTCTCCAGCCTGGTCGTCATGGGCACCCAGACAGGGATTTTAAGAAGACATCGAAGGTCAGTATTCCTTCCCTCAAGTGGGACCGGATCTGTGGAAGTGACCGTTGAGTGTCCGGCACCCCACAGCTCTCCGAGAATGCAGAGTCCCCCCGGCCACGGCTTAGCTACGGCCGAAACTCCAGAGGGATTGTAAGGAATGGGAGGGAAATTAGGAAGGGCAGTTGGCTGAGAGCCTGGAGACCCCCTGAGCTCGCTTTGGCTTCCCGGCGGCCGGACTGCGACCCGAGGATCAGGTCTCTCTCTCGGAGGGACGCCTGGTCACGCTGCCTACTGCTACGCGAGCAGGGCTTAGCTTCGGTCGAGGCTAATATTGGCCCTTCAGGTAAACTCAGACAACTAGGTAGTGGGTAACCTTGAGCAATAGGAGATTTCAAACCCCACTCAGCCCCCAGACTGAGGAGCTTTATTGCTTTCTGCCTTCCTCCTTCTCCCAGGGGCTCCCTCCTCCACTCTTTTGCTCTCCTCATCTCCATTCCTGTACCACTGGCCAGGAGAAAGGGAGAGGGAAATTCCACAGGTCTCTCCACCCCGGGAAAAGCTGTTACCTGTTACCTGTTAACCCTTTCCAACCTGGTAGAAAGTCTTTGCAGCTTATGGTAGCTCTGGTGCATCTTAAAGTTTTTTGTGAAGTATTACTGTTGCTAAGCTTTGATTGCCTGAGGACTAAATCTGGAAAAAAGCTAAAGTTAACTATCTGTTGTAATTGACTGAGTGTCTGCAGTAGTCCTAATTGATCTGGCTTTGGTTAAATTATAGGAGGTTCCCAACACTCTTAGTAAAACGGCACACTTACCCAACCCCACGGTTAGTCCTGCCAGGCCATGGTGTGTGCAGTCTTCCCTGTAAATGGGGGACCACAGCCTTTCTCTGCACTGTATTCTAGTTCATGTGGCCTGCCGCACCCAGGCAAGCATAGCCAAATATCTCTAGGCAGAGCCCCCACCCCAGGGTTGCTTTTTCTCTCCTCTCCTGGAGGAATTTCCAATTCAATACCACTGCTGGTCTTACCTAAGGGAGCCAGAACCTTAAGCCATTAACCCTTACCAACCTGATGGGTTTTTCTCTTTGCAGCTAATAAAAACCTAAACAATGGGTTATTCATCTGAGAGCATTCACCTGTCTTGAAGGTTTCGTGTTTTTCTATTGCCATTAGAGTCTTAATTGGGAAAACTACAATGCAAAGTTGTTTACATTGTTTATCTGTTTTTAATGTCTGAGTGATTACCCAACTGATCAGAAATGTACTAATTTTGGCTAAATGGTTTGACTCTCTGACAGCTTAAATTCTAAACCGAGTCTTCCAACTTTGGGCTTCCAGCTGGATCCCTGGAACTCTCAAAGAATGAGACTCTAAATTTGTTAAAGTAACAGCTGCTTGGGTCAATTCAAATTATATAAAATATATTAAAATGTTATAAATGGTGTCAGACCTATACTGTATTTATGTTTTTGCTTTCCAGCTAAAGTGGTCTTATAAAAATAAGAGTAAATTCTGTGTATACAAGCCTTTATGTTGTTAACTAAAGTAAGCCAATGCAGATTGGTTCAGAAAATTGAGGTAATGCAAACACCCTTCGGTTTGCTCAGTGGCTTGCTTGCTCAGTTTTACATGTCTTTGATATGCTTTAAACTTGTTTCTCTTAATGAGGAAGATCTTTTCAAAGTTGTAAACATACACTAGTGTTTGCTGTCCAGGAGGTGTTATCCTCATGTTACTTAAAAACATAAAAATGTAATTTTAACTTCTATTTCAGATAATGGTGTGGTATTCATTAATAACTCAGTGTCTTAAGACATCTAGGCATCAGTGCTAAGTAAAACTTGGGAAAATATATTATATATACTTTTAACATCTCAAATTTGATAAAAAAAAACTGAGTTTGTTAACATGTATTCTCATAGGTTGTCCATACATGACAATTCAAGGCTATGTAAAAGAAACTACGGGTATAAAGTTTCAAAAGGTGTAAACAAGTCATAAAAAGTTTTAAAATGTTTACAATTTTAAAATATTGTTTACAGAGTTGAGTGCTAATGCCAAAATTACACTAACCTAAAGTTAAAGTCTGATCTTCTGTTATTCGACAACAAGAGACATAAAATTCATGTTAATCCATTGTGTACTCTACTGTCTCTGTTAAGTTATGGTTATGTGGCAGATGCTAGAAAACTGGGTTCCAAAAACCCAAGAAAACTCTAGTGTCCACAGGCTACACGGTAAATACCCGGAAGCCAAAGAATGGCAGAGACCTCTGCCACAATTTCTCCTCTAAGTCAGGCTACGCAGTAAACACTGGTTAAACTGCCAGTTAAATCTAAAAGCCCAAAAAGTCAGGCTAGAGACCCAACTCGCTGCCTCACTTCTCCTCTTTTCTCTTCCAGAAGGGAAGTTACTACTGTTCTGCAGGACTCTCCACTGTGATGTACGGTTTGATCCCCAGACCTTATGTAAGGGATGACTGACCTTTTCTGTAATAATGCCTGGCCACAGTATAGGGCCCCAAACAACAACAACAACAACAAAAAAGGTTAAACTATAAAATAATATGACAACTAGATCAATTTTTTGGTGTAAAAAGTTACACTGACGACCTCAAAGTATGCAAGCAGGTCACCACAGTTGATCTTACCTAAAGGGTCATAGTTCTCCTCATGGGCACGGTCTTAACTTGCAGGAAAATACTAAATGTCAGAATTTGCCCATGACCATAGTTTTTCTAGCTCACCCTGATATTTAAAAAAAATCTCCAAAAATCAGGATTGGGTTGAGCACCCCCTTGACTGACATCATAGAGGCTGCCTCCTTGGTCTACTTTATTAGAGACCAGGAAAACGAGGAGCAAGCTAGCAGCAGAGGATAGGCAACAGACCAATCAATGGCTGCTTTACATGGTGATTGCCATCAAGGAGACCCAGCAAGGCCAGTGCACCCCAAATGGCACCTGTTGCTGATATAAGGAGACAGGGCATTGGGCAAGCAGCTGTCGTGACAGCAAATGCCTTCTGTCAGCCCTGCCAAGAGCATGGCCACTGGACACGGAACTGCCCTGGGTGTCGAAGGACTCCTGGTTCAGAACCGCTGACCCTGTGGCCCCGAGCTAAAAAGCCTTTGGCTCTGCCCAGCCTCTGCCCAGCTTCCAGCTCCAGCCACTGCTATTGAGGGGATGGCCTAGGGTCAGTAAAACGCAAGTTGCCTATTTCTATCAGCCTCCTATTCAGCTCTCCTCCTAGTCCATCCATGTAATGCAAGTCAACAGGGTGCCTCCCTTAAAGGAGATTTGCATCTCTTTCAATTCTCTTCCAGCACCCCATGGATAGGTCTGGGCCTCACACACCCAGCCAGGCCTTAAAAGTCTATCCAATAACAATAAGCTTAGAAAGCCCTCCCTGCCAGTTCCTAAAAACAGGGCTTTCAGTAACAGCTAACTCAGATAGCCCTACACCGATTTGGACAGGTCCTCACTGAGGACTTAAAGGGGCTATCTCTTGAGGGGGGGTGCACAATAATCCATAATATAAATGGTTAAATGTAAATAATTCATTAGTCTGTCCTTTTCCCAGCCTGAGACTCTAGTCTTGTACATTGGCTTAACTTCCTAGCAAAACTGGCTACTAAATATCAAAAAAAAAAAAAATTGTCTCTGGGTCAATCAGACTAGACAGGCACAAACCCAGATTTTTACTTTTCCTGGAAAAAGCCAAACAGCTCCAGGACCAGGCCAAGCAGGGCTGGGATTTCTGGCCTGACATCTGGTCATGGAAATCCTGGCTATTTCCTCTCCTTGGCCCACTAACTTCTGCGATCTTGATGCTTCTCTTTGCACCGTGTGTTTTTAATGCCCTTGTTCGTTTTGTCTCTAACAGACTAAAAGCTGTTAAACTCCAAATGGTCATCAGGCAAGACTTCCAGCCCATTCCACTGGACGACCTGAGCAGCCCTCTGGACCGAGCAACACAGTCTTTCCAAGGCCACTGTTGCACACCATAAGACAGGTAGCAAGAGGAAATACCCAAATCCCCCTCGACGCCCACATTCCAGCTTCGAAGAAGTTACAGAAAACGGAACTCCATCCGTAATCCCAAAGAAGAATTTTGGGTATTACCTCTTGAGGGGAAAATATTAGGCAGAAAGTCAGTTATGAGCTTATGTGTGTGTGACATAAAGGCCTAATGTGTCCAGCATATGCATCTACATCTCAGTCATCCTGACAATGTTTCACAGGCAGCCTGGCCTTTGCATCCTGCCCTGCCCCCTTCTACCTGATAACCTGCCAGGTGGAGATGCCCGCCCCTTCTGCCTGACAAATCTTCCACAATCTCCCAGATGCAGCCCAGTATCTGCATTTCAGTATTACAGAACAGGCGGGGGTTAAATCTCATTTTTGTGGGGGTGGGTTATGAGTGGCCCTAAAGAAAAAATGTTGTTTTTATGCTGACTGAACCGGGGTGGTTAGAAACTCCATGGCCAAACTCAAAAAATGACTGGAAAAATGGCAACGGGAAAGGAAAACTCAACAGGGATGGTTTGAGTCATGGTTCTGCCGGTCCCCATGGCTTACTACTCTACTGTCAGCCCTAACAGGACCCTTAATTGTTCTACTCCTAATTGTAACCATAGGACCTTGTGTGTTAAATAGACTCATCACCTTCATGTGGGAACAAGTTAAAAATGTTAAACTCATGGTTGTAAGACAACAATATGTCACATTAAAAGAGACAAAAATGAATAATCTCTAAGATTAGAGATCCTCACAACAAGGAGTGGGGAATGAAGAGTTAAAATTGTATATGTACGGGTGTCAAAAGTTAAGCTTAAGATTACAGGTTTAAACCTTCCTGGTACAGCTGTGAAAATAAGACAGAGTAAAGTAGCACCTTGACAGTAGGGACTCCATTTTGGAGCACTTGAGACTGCATTCTGGGAAAGCACCCCCCCCCCCCGTGAGACTCTGGTCTGAAACTATGATCTCAAATAGTCGGACAATAGCAGTGCACTACATCACCCTTGGCAACGCACAAAAACCCCCTAGCATGATTGCTCAAGCTTAAAAGTAGAAAGGTTGCACCTGGGTTACCTGGGCTGCTAATGAAGATGTGATTTGTCTATGTCTTAAAATCATAACTGCTGATTGTAAGATTTTAGCAACCGCTTAGCAACCGTGTATTCTCTCCCTCCTCCAGATTTTGCGGTTTTTGCCTTTATAAACCCTATGCTGTAGTTCCTCACTGCTCCTCTGTCCTTGTCAGAGGGCCCCAACATGTTGGATCAATAAATTTAACCCTTTGCTGGTTGCATGAGAGAAAAAGTCTCTTGGAGTCGTTCCTCGGGCGGTGGGCTTTTTTTTAGACCCTAACAGTCCAAGTTGGCTATTTTTTCCCCCTGGTTTTGAGTCCTTCTTTGCTAAAACAAGTTCCTTTACCTCTGTGAGCCTCAGTCTTCTCACCCACAAAGTGAAGATAATGATGCCTGCACCTTGGGGATGATCTGAGAATGGAGTGAGGGGCTGTGTGGATGATGATGGAAAACACTTACCTCATGCCTGCTTCCAATAGCCCACACTGGCTCTGCTTGTTTCTCTCTTGGGTTCCAGATAAATACGAATTGGAATTATTCATCTGAAACAAAACAAAAACAAAATGTCAAACATGCACCTGCAATGGCTTCTCCACCAAGGAAACACCCAGCAGGGTGAATCCAATGCTCCTACTTCCTCAGGAGCATCTGGGACATTTCCCCTCCTTTCTCCACATTCAGAGATCCCTAGTATCTCTTTCAGTAGCATTCATGGTTCAGGGCATCATATGGCTCATGTGCAAATGTGAAACAGTGCTTCTTGGAATCATTTGCCATCCCTAAGTTACATGCCAAGCAGCCCTGTTACAATGAACCTTTGCTGAAGAAGGCAAGCAGATAATGGTTCCTATGCTCAAATTTTGTGACATTCATACCCAGAATGGTGAGAGGAACCATCACCAGGAAAATGCAATAGCTGTCAGCTGTGTCAACTGGGGTGAGGTCTTTCACTTCCCTGCCCCTAAGTTCCCTCACATGTTCTATGAAGGGAAGGGGTGCCCTCTTGATCAGACTGTTCAGTCCTGTTGCTCTATTCAAGCCTCACCAGGAAGGGCAATTTCCTTTACAAACTCTATCTGTTCAGATGTTAAACCTACCCAGAAATTCCCATATAGACACATCGAGAATGAGGCTGGGCCAAATGTATGGGCAGTTGGTGGTTCAGGCCAGTTATTATTTAAAATTAACGTTCATACTATGAGCACACAGAAAATAAAACTCCAAGATTAAGGCAGGATTTTGGCATTCATAGCCATAACCCTAGATAAGCAAAGACAGGCAGGAGGAGGAAGAAGGGTTAGGAAGGGGAGAACAGGTTCACAAGGGAGCCGAGGGAAGGATTTTACTAGGGAGCAGGAAAATGATGAGGCTGGAAAGGTGAATAGCCAAAGACAAACAGTCCCATAGGGTCAAGCAGAAAGTGTAAAACTCTAGAGTGAGAGAGCAGTTTCCTAAAGCCTGAGCCCTTGTGGTTCAGGCTATCCAGCAGCTCATGTGCAAATGTGACACACATCCTTTCTTGGGATCATTTTTCCTCCCAGTGTATATGCCAACTGACTCTGGTGTGATAAACTTTTGGTGAAGGAGGAAAGAAGACAATGGTTCACATTTTATAAGATGAGAAACAACATGTTGTGAGGATCTGACCATCTAGAGAACACCATGCCTGCCAGCTGTGTCACTTGTGGCCATGGCTTTCACCACCCTGACCTGTAGTTCCCTCAAATGTTGCATGAAGCAGGTACATGATCTGGATTCACCTTGACTGTTCATTGTTCCAGAGAAAAAGTTTCAGGAGAAGCTTATAATGACACATTGTTCTGCATGAGGAAGGGATTCGGGCTGGCCATTGGGAACCCCTGAAATTGGCACTCTAGCTACCTCCCAAAGCATTTTAAAAAGTGTGATGTATGAAGAACCCCAGGACCAGTGCACATTCAAGCATAGTGGCCATGTGTTTATTGTTAGAAGGAAAGTTGGAGAATCCAGATGACTGAGAACAAAGACAAAAGATCAAGGTAACTCTGGGAAATACCTGTTGCTCTGAAGGTGTTTCCTGAATGTAGAGAGGGAACAAAGTTGAATGTCACCGTGAAAACCAACTACACCACGACCCTCTTCAGCTCCTGCTCTATTTGAGAGGATGGTGAATCAAGGATGGTTTTATAGTTGTCCATCCTTTCCTTTTATTTCTTATTACAATTAAAAGAGAAATACATACACATAATTAGAAATAAGCATGTTCATGCACAGAATTTATAATAATGGTATCTTTGACCAAGAAAAAAAAAGGGTTGGACTGAGGTGTATAGGAACATTGTCTTTGTGTGCTATTGCAGGTGGCATCAACTCAGGCTAAGTGGCTATGTATTCAGAATGTTATATATAATATACATTTGAGATTTTTTTACACATTTGGGGCATGCATCCTTACTGGTGCATTAACTAACAGGCCCAATTCCAACCCCATATTGTCTTCTTGACCCAGTAATTTTCCTCAAAATAATGTTCTTCTTTGTCTCCTATATTAATCTTGCCAAGGTAAGTATTGGTAATAAGAACAAAAGTATCCTAAACATGTACAAATAGGGAATCAAAGAAGGGAATCAAAAGTGTTCACTACAAAATTCAAGGAAATGAAGAAAATGCTGTGTGGGTTGAAATGAGATAAAAATAGTCTAAGAGAGAACAAAAAGCGAATGCAAAATTTCAGAAGTAATGTCATAATTATTCCAATATAAATAGTGTCAACACTCTAATGAAAAAGCAGATATCAGAATGCTTTAAAACTAAATCCAACCATACACTGTCTACATAAAATCACTGTAGATTCAATAGAAAGGAGGTTCAAAGTGATGGACAGAAAAGGAAATGTAGAATTGTGTCATAGGTAAAAAATCCAACTGGTGTGGTTATACTACCATCAGACAATTATATGAGAGACAAAAATCATTGCAGGAGACAAAAAGGACATTACATATTGATACAAATTACTGTGTTAAGAACATATAATATGGAGGGGCCAGTGCCGTGGCGTAGTGGGTTAATCTTTCCACCTGCAGCACTGGCATCCCATCTGGTTGCCGGTTCTGGTCCTGGCTGCTCCACCGCCAATCCAGCTCTTTGCTCAGGCCTGGGAAAGCACTGGAAGATGGCCCAAGTCCTTGGGTCCCTGCACCCATGTGGGAGACCTGGAGGAAGCTCCTGGCTCCTGGCTTCGGATTGGCGCAGCTCTGGCCATTGCAGCCATTTGGGGAGTGAACCAATGGAGGGAAGACCTTTCTTTCCTGATTCTCCTTCTCACTGTCTGTAACTCTGCCTCTCAAATAAAATAAATAAAATATTTTAAAAAAGAACATACAATATGGAATAGACATTTGGCCTATTGGTTAAGATGCCAACCAGTTAGGATGCCTAAGCGCCATATGCGTATACTTGGTTTCTAGTCACAGTTATGGCTACTGGTACCTGTTCTGCTAATGTAGATCACAGAGAGCAGCATGTGATGGCACAGGAACCTGGGTCCTGGCCACCAATGTGGGATATAGCTGTAGAGTTTCAAGCTTCTGGCTTTAGGAAAGCCTGGACCTGACTGTATTGAGTATGTGGGAAGTAAACAATCACATTGCTTTGCTCCCCATGCAGCTCACTGCTGTGCAAATAGGAAGCAGAAGATGTTTGTTCAAATACCTGGGTTTTTGCCACCATTTTGAAGACCCTGATTGAGTTCTGTACTCTTGGCTTTGGCCTGATTATGCCCAGGCTACTGTGCTGATTTGGTGATTAAATCAGAAAGTCAAAGATATCTCTCTCTTTCCCTCCCTACCCCCCTCCATCTTTGCCTTTAAATAAGTACATCTTTTTAAAAATCACCAGAATCAAACTTTATTCTTTGACAAATGAACACATATTACAAACACTTAGATTACAAAGGAGAGACTCAGAATCTTAACTCAGAAATGAAACATAGACTGTTACAAATGAATTCACAGAAACAGAATTATAAGAGAAGTCTATGGAGAAGGAACTCCAAAAACCAGATAATTAATATAGGGAGAAATTCCCTGCAAACATGAACGCCATCGAAATTCTTTACAGAATAATTATTAATCATCACAGACATAGTACAAAAATGATGGTTAAGAACAATGCCGTGGCATTCATGTTTTATGTGTAGTATACCAGAGTTAAAACACAAATTTAACTGGTTGTGATCTCTGAGTTTTGTGTTGTAGAAGCAATCAAACCTTCCTACCATGGAGGATAGAACAGAAAAAGAGGTGTTGGTAGGAGAGGGGCTGCATCTTGGCCTCCCAGTGCAGCCTGTCGTTCTCAGCACAGAGAAGCTATTGTAGAATTGGTCAGCTGCAGCCACCACACTCAGTCAGCAACTGAAAAAAGAATCTTATGAATGGGAAAGATATGCCCATTTCTCATTTACTATTATGAAGTTAAATACTCCTCTAACTCCAGTTTCAATAACTGAAGATAAACCTCAGTTGCCAAAAGTGGACAATTCTGTAGTCAGATGTTCCTATGTGTTTCTTTGTGCTTATTGTTGCTGGTGCTGCAGTTGGATATCTATGGCCTTCTCATCTCACATCAGTCAGCAGATCAACTATATCATTGTGAGGGTAGCAGGGGGGTGCTCCTTGAGTAACTATCTTGTGAGAATGCGGCAAGTGAAATACCAGCAGAAAGATAGGAAAATAACGGGTTCTGGGATATAGAAGTGCCCTTTTTTCTTAAATAACTACAAGATACCAGGTTCTGGTGTCAGAGCAGACCACCACATTTTCAACCTGTCAGCAACAGTTTCCAACTATGGCATTTCTATAGTGATCAGTGAGGTAACGTCTTTCAACTCTTTCTACTCAGAAAGATGACATTCTCAGCTCATCAGAGACCAGGACCACTTCCCAGATGTATAGAATGTTCCAGGTATTGGAAGCCAGATCAGACCTCAATAGAGAGATAACCTGGTAAGAGACAATGACCACTTCCTGAAATGTATGTAAGGAAGCCATTTCTCAATTCACCAGAAACCAGACTCTTGAAGAAAACATGCAAACATGAAACAAAACAACAAAGCAGGCCCCGACATAGGCGATTGATCAATCAACAGGCAATCGCTAAATAAGCTGTGTTGTCCACAACCTTACTGGAACACTCCCTTGGATCCCCTCCTCAGCAAAACTTTACTTCTCCTTTTTCTCACACTCATTATCCAACCTGAAATAAAACCTGACACAAACTCCTGCAACAATTTGATTCTGTAATTCTTTTTTTTTTGATAGGCAGAGTAGACAGTGAGAGAGAGACAGAGAGAAAGGTCTCCCTTTTGCCGTTGGTTCACCCTCCAATGGCTGCTGCAGCTGGTGCACTGCACTGATCCGATGGCAGGAGCCAGGTACTTATCCTGGTCTCCCATGGGGTGCAGGGCCCAAGTACTTGGGCCATCCTCACTGCACTCCCTGGCCACAGCAGAGCTGGCCTGGAAGAGGGGCAACTGGAACAGAATCTGGCACCCCGACCAGGACTAGAACCCAGTGTGCTGGCGCCACAAGGTGGAGGATTAGCTTAGTGAGCCACAGTGCTGGCTTATCTTTTTCATATTCATTAAGATGCTCCAAGATATTTTGCTTCTCCTTATCATACAGAAGCAAGATGTCAAATAGAGTACATAAACTTTTGTTCAGTAATTACTGTTTCAGTACTTTATCTGGCTTAGAAAGGATCTAGACTCTACTCTAGAGAGAAATAATATTAAAGAAAGCTAGCCATTGTTTTCAGTAATTTCCTAGTAACTTTTTATAGCATGTACATATGGGGAGACAGAGCTACTATTATTAAGCCTATGATACTACTATTTTACTTACCAAAGATTTAAATACTCACAAGCATTTGAAAGCAATTTGTTTCCTTTATTTATTTCTTGGAGGTTTAGAAATATATATCTATATATTTTTTCATACATTAAACACAACTGTTCACATGCTAATCAAGACTAGGAATACAGGGTTACCACATGCTCACAGCACCTTCAATAATGGTCAGCTTGTAGCCTACAAAAACACTCTACAAGAAGAACCACGTGGCTTTTACCAGGTATCATGGGATAACCATTTATGCATGCCTTGCCAGTGAGGTAGCCTGCTGTCCATGACTCAGAAATGAACAAATCATGTTTCTAATCTTTGAAACAGGATTTCATTCACTTATGGAATAAAGCAGGAAGGCCACACAGCCATCTCAACACAGCAAGTGCCAGAAAAACACCATCTCTGTGCTGGGCCATGACATTAAGACAGAAGAGTTTCCAGAAACTGAGGCCAAAGAACTAATACTTAAAACCACTGGGGAAGTGACATTTCTAGGCTCATACTCTATAAATGGAAATGCCACCCAAAGGTCTCTGACACACGACAGAGCAGAGCCACCATGCAGCAGAAGGCAGTGATGTTAGACACAGAAGCTGTACGGGTGGGCCAGGATCATTCAAACACCAAAGAAATGTACTCAAGCTGCTCCACAGTGTTGACTCCTCCACGGTTTCCACCACCCAAACCTGTAGCTTTGCTGTCACAGGAGCCATGGTCACTAAGAAGGGCTGACTGTATGAAGGAGGCAGCCCCAGCAGATGGCCCTGCTGGCGAGGCTAAGCACTACCAATGCAGAAGCCAATGCAGCATGGCCTAGCTCCTGGCAACAGTAAATTTCCATGGCATTGTTTGCTGTGCCTCTGTCCTGCTACCTTGTTGCCTGCATGCAGGGGTCGAGGCTGCTTCCAGGAACACGAAGGGAAGTTCACACTGTCAAGTAAACCCATCGGCTCTACTCCAGGCTGCTTAGTGGGACAACAGTAACACATACATTCATCTCCACTGCTGCCGTTCCTAACCAAAAATAGGCCTGAATTATAACAGGCATTCAAAGGAACCTGCAAAGCAATAACCTGGAGGAACAAATAGCTAGAATAATATACAGTTGGACTCCTAGAAGGCAAAGCAGACCAGAGAGAAGCATGAATTTATCACTGACCCAGGTCCAAATCACCAAGAAGCCAGACAGAGATGGAACATCCCCCAGAAACTCTCCCTCCACACCCTATTTTCTACAACACATGGTTTAATGTCTATCCACAGCAATGGACTGAGATATGTTAATTCAAGTTGTGATGTTTATAAAAAGCAAAGGAAAAAGCAGTCTGAAAATCAGAAACCAGCACAGTGCTCTGATGTGCTTATGCTTTATACTGCAGAACTATTACTAGGCGTCATCTGAGCGGCTTCTCATGGCCACTCTGGAAACACAACTAATGGGAACTTGTGCTATTAAAACCATGCTTACACCAGAGAGGTGGGGAAATAAATAAAATCAAGCAAATGAAGGGAAAAAGGAAACTACCTCAAGATTATCTGTCTCGGCCAGCGCCACAGCTCACTAGGCTAATCCTCTGCCTAGTGGCGCCGGCACACTGGGTTCTAGTCCCAGTTGGGGTGCCGGATTCTGTCCTGGTTGCCCCTCTTCCAGGCCAGCTCTCTTCTGTGGCCAGGGAGTGCAGTGGAGGATGGCCCAGGTGCTTGGGCCCTGCACCCCATGGGAGACCAGGAGAAGCACCTGGCTCCTGGCTCCTGCCATCGGATCAGCGCGGTGCACCGTTCACGGCGGCCATTGGAGGGTGAACCAACGGCAAAGGAAGAGCTTTCTCTCTGTCTCTCTCTCTCACTGTCCACTCTGTCTGTAAAAAAAAAATTATCTGTCTCTAATGTTAAAACAATCTCCTTAGGTTCACATTAAAATGAGTTTATGCTTTCATCCCTTCATGAATGACAGAGGGATCTTCATATAATGTTTGCAGTCAATAATGCAAAAGGGTTGGTATCCCAAAGAGCAAATGCAAATTCACAGAGAATAAAGAAATGACTGGAAAAATCAAGGATGAATAGATTTATTAATTCATTAACCAAGGCAATGTTTAAAAATAAAACTACTTTGGGCTGACATTGTGGTATAGCAGGTTAAGCTGCCGTCTGTGATGCTGGCATCCAGTATGGGCACAAGTCCAGGACCTGACAGTTTCATCTCCAGTCCAGCTCTGGGCTAATTTGCCTGGAAAAACAGTGGCAGACGACCCAAGTGCTTGGTCCCCTGCACACATGCAGGAGACTTGGGAAAGATCTCTGGGCTCCTGACTTTGGCCTGGACCAGTCTGGGCCATTGTAGTCTTTTGGGGACTGGGCCAGTAGATCTAAGACCTCTCTGTCTTTCTCTGTAACTCTCATATAAATTTTAAAATCTTTAAGAAAACTAAAAAAGAAAAAGTCACCTCTAAATCTTGAAATTTACAGTTAATATGCAGTGGAATTTGATCCTTCAACTCTCACAATAAGCAAGCTTCCTGGGTTTTTCAGTGACCACTTTTACATTCAGTGTTGCAAAGCTGACATAGAAACAGGAGCTCACCCCACATGACCTTTCCTAAGGTTCTCCATGGAGATGGGAACTCAGTTTTGCTGAGACATAAATGTGCACGACTGCACTGCTCTGCAGGATGCACCACAAAGGGGAGGACTCTCCACACCTGTCCCGTGGCTGTAGGAACCCAGGGAGTCTCCACTGTGGAGGAAGGCAGTGGAGGGCAGAGCTGGGATCGCCTCTGGGGATCTCAGATTCAGGGAATCCCCTTCCAGGCTTCTCTCACTTCCTACTTATCTCCCAGAGCAGATGTGCACTGTGTCCCCTGCAATCCATGCCCTCAGGGAAAAGATTGCATGCTGGGAAATGAGTGAAGATAAAAGTGGAAGGGAGGCATTTAGGGTCTGTGCCACTTCACACAGGCTCCAGGATATGCATAGACTGGAGAGGCAGGACATGTGCTTCTGATGGTGTCAGAGTACCAGGGAGAGACTTACCCGGTGCCCATATGGGATGCTGGTACTACAGGTTGTGGTTTAACCCACTACACCACAACACTGGCCCCAACTTTTATGTATTTTTACTAGAAAATCGCTCATGGCTTCTAGGTCTCCAGCTCTATGCCATGTTTCTCTTTTCTGACTTTCCTCACAATGGGCCTGGGGTTATGGGTTTTCAGGAAGTAGATCTGAACAGGAATTTATTGCCCATGGTCCTGGACAGTAGACAAAGGTTGAAGCTCTGGAGATTTCTGGTGCAGACCTGCTCTTCACTGATGGGTCTGCAGCTGTGGCCTTGAATGGCGGGACGGTGAAACGGGCTCCCTCAGACTCCTTTTCTCTTTTTCTTTTAAAAATTTTTTTTCGCTTCCTTCCTTCCCTCCCTCCCTCCCTCTCTCTTTCTTGAGCTACAGTGACAGAGGGAGAGACAGATCTTCCATTCCCCAAATGGCAACAATGGTGGGGTGGGCCAAGGTGAAGCCAGGAGCCTGGAACTCCCCCAGTGTCGTTCATGGGCGTGACACGGGTGCAAGACTCTGGCCGCCACCCAAGGCTTTCCCAGGCACATCAGCGGGGAACTGGATTGGGAGTGCAGTAGACTTGATCTAAGCAGCGCCCACAGGGAATGCCGGCATTGCAGGCAGCCACTTAAGCGGCTGTGCCGCAACGCCTGACGCCCGAAGCCTCTGTTGGCCCTGTAAGAAGGACGGTGCACTGCTCGTGTGCATTCCACTTTCATTCCGGCCTGTGGATTCCACACAAGCGCCGTCTCCCACCACGCGTCGTGAGTGTCCACGCATCTGTGACAGATGTCCTGTCGTGCTCTGCACTCCATACTCTAGGGCTCCAAAGTTCTGAGTATAACGGGGGAGGGGGTGCCCGCGGGGAGCGCTGGGAGATGGGGTCTGAGGATGGACGCCCCGCTGCCTTCATGGAATCGCGGTCTTCTGACGCGCGGTGCCGGCGGAGATCACTGGGAGATGGAGTCTGAGGCAGGCGCCCACGGGGCTCTGGGAGATGGAGTCTGAGTCCAGAGCCCGTGAGGTGTTCTGGGAGACGCCGTCCTCTGACGCAGGATGCCCGTGGGGACCACTGGGAGGTGTAGTCTGTGGCGAACGGCTGCGAGTCCTGTGCCGAGTCCTAGAAGGCACTAGAGGGCGCGCGAGCCTGCCTTTTCTGGCTGTAGCCATCAAGGGTGTGAGAAGTGCGCCAGGGGGCGCGCGAGCCTGGCTCTTCTGGCTGTAGCCATCAAGGGTGTGAGAAGTGCGCCAGGTTCCCAGCAAGGATGAAATCTCAGATCTGCACTCTGTAAAATGCTTCCAGTCTCTGGCTGACAGGTCTTCAGAGTGCTGGACACAGAAAGGTCTGGAGGGACAGGGGAAGAAATTCCACCTAAAGCACAAGATATCTACCAATAAGATATCCATGGCTGGCGCCGTGGCTCACTAGGCTAATCCTCCACCTGTGGCACTGGCACCCCGGGTTCTAGTCCTGGTTGGGGCACTGGGTACTAGTCCCAGTTGCTCCTCTTCCAGTCCAGCTCTCTGCTGTGGCCTGGGAAGTCAGTGGAGGATGGCCCAAGTGCTTGGGCCCTGCACCTGCATGGGAGACCAGGAGGAGGTGCCTGGCTCCTGGCTTAGGATCGGCGCAGCGCTGGCCGTAGCGGCCATTTGTGGGGTGAACCAATGGAAGGAAGACCTTTCTCTCTGTCTCTCTCTCTCACTAACTCTGTCTGTCAAAAGAAAAAAAAATGGTGGCCACTGAAACTAGTATGAGGCCTGGACAGTGACCTGTAATACTGACTTTTAGGTCCACATGATGACCTGTAATATGGTGTGATATCTGATCTCTGAAACTAACTTGATGTTCCCTGTGTGGCTTCCAGTATTACTCTATCATGTCTGCATAGTGACATCCTACAAGGTTGATTGGTTTGGCAGGTGGCTGCACTGGACTTGGTGGGCTTACTGTGTTAAATAAAGTTGGATGGTCTCTGTTTTTCCTGCATGGTGTTTACATGATTATTTTCAAAAGCAATTTCCTTCTCAAATCTACAGGGAGGGTGGGACAGTGCTGAATGCAAGTTCTTATTGCAACTGCTACTGTTTCTTTTAAAAGATTTTAGCAATGGGCCAGGTGTAGTGGCATAGTGGGTAAAACCGCTGCCTGTAGTGCCAGCATCCCATATAGGCGCCGGTTTGAGACCTGGCTGCTCCACTTCAATCCAGCTCTCTGCTACAGCCTAGGAAAGCAGTAGAAGATGCGGATGGAAGACCTCTCTGTCTCTGCCTCCTTCCCTCTCTGTGTAACTCTTTCAAATAAATAATCTTTAAAAAAAGATTTTAGCTGTTTATAGATACACATTCTGATATTCCTGTTTTTAAAAGATTTATTTATTTATTTATTTATTTGAAAGGCAGAGAGAGAGAGAGAGAGAGAGTTTTCAATCTGCTGGTTCACTCCCCAGATGGCTACAATGGCTGGAGCTGAGTCTATCTGAAGCCAGGAGCCAGGAGCTTCCTCCAGGTCTCCCACATGAGTGTGAGGGCCCAAGGACTTGGGTTATCTTCTACTGCTTCCCCAGGCCATAATTGAGAACTGGATCAAAAGTGGAGCATCCAAGACTCGAACGGGCGCCCGTATGGGATGCCAGCACTGCAGGCGGCAGCTTTACCTGCTACACCACAGTGCTGCCCCCCTTTTTTTAAAAGAGACTTATTTATTTATTTGAAAGGCAGAAATACACACACACACACACACACACAGAGAGAGAGAGAGAGAGGTCTTCCATCCACTGGTTCACTCCCCAGTGGGCTGCAAGGGCTGGAGCTGTGCTGATCTGAAGCCAGGAGCCAGAAGCTTATTCTGGATCTCCCATGTGGGTACAGGGGCCCAAGGACTTGGGCCATCCTTCAGTGCTTTTCCAGGCCACAGCAGAGAGCTGGATTGGAAGTGGAGCAGCTGGAACTTGAACTGGAGCCCATATGGGATTCTGGCACTGCAGGCAGCAGCTTTACCTGCTACGCCACAGCACTGGCCCCCTTTCCCTCATGACAACTGTTGTCATAATTTCTTTTTTTAAGATTTATGTATTTGTCTTGTTTTCACATTTGAGTATTTCTTAAGCAGCTAAGTTAGATAATTAATTAAAATTTATAGATATTCTAGTTTTCTGTGGTTACCCTAAGGACTTATAACCACATAAGTATAGGGTAGAGAATTATTATTGTGTTTATCTTCAGAGTATAAAACTGTATACAAGAACTTGATTTAGACATCAGTGAACTTGAACTGAGTTCTGAAAAGCCATATTTCACATAGATGAGATCTCACTGCCAGATTAACTATAGGGTAAAAAGTAGCATAAGAAGGGACTGGGATCAAGGATGGATTAGTCTCACAGTGGGGGAAGTGTTCACTGACATAGCTTGAATGGGGATGGGAAGAATGGAGAGAATAACCACGGATCAGGAAGCACAAATCAAGTTGTCGGGAAGGTGTCCTCCTGATCAATTCACATTCCAACACTTGATTTTGCTTCTTTTTATATTTTTTTGCAGATTTTTTTGAGAGGCAGCGAGACTGACAGACAGAACTCTGATGCACTTGTTCATGCACCAAGCGCCGGCAACAGACAGGCTTCGGCCAGGCCAAAGCCAGAAGCTGGAAGTTCAATCCAGGTCTCGCACACCCAAGTATTGGATCCCTTCTGAGAGTCTGCATTAGCTGGAAGCTGGAATTAGGAGCAGAGACAAGACTTCAACCCAGGCGCTCTGGTATGCAATGCAGGTGTCCCAAGAGGCAGCGTAGCCACTGAACCAAATGCCTATGCTGACGCTGATTTGATACTGTCAACTGATAAACATAATCTTCCAAAGCAATAGCTTCTGTTTTTATTGAATGTAATTACAAAATAGCTTAAATGTCTATCCGTCTTCGGAGTGATATAATTTGAAAATCTTTGGAATTTTTTGAAGATTCGGTTATTTGAGCAATGTCTTCTCACCCAAATCTTGTTTCTTGTGATGTCAACAAGTACTGAACATTATGTAGGATAAAAAGTGTTGATAGAAATATTTATAGAGTCTGTGTACAAGGGGGCTTCAAAAATTATGGAAAAATAAAATTAAGATATGTATCTTTTGATGCAAAACTGTTTCAACTCCATGCATAGTTTTTTCAAAATATGCACTTTCTATGAATTTTTGAAGACCCCCTCATATTTTTAAGTCAGTAGCTTTAGAGTTCTTTTGAAGCATAAAGTTCTCCATTTTGAATAATGTAGAATTAATATTTTCTGATTCTTATGCAGGAAATCAGCTACATTTGTTGCTGTGGATTCATTCTGAGGGGAGGAGCATGGTGGGGGCAAGAGGCGTGGAGTCACCACACAGACCCCGGGAATCAGGTGAAAGCAGGCCAGAGGTGAGCAGCCCACAGACTCATCTATTTCAGTTGCTACAGCAGCTTAAATTGCCAAGAAAGCCTATCTGGTTAAGGGGTGGTTTATGCCCTAACCAATCACAGCCTGTTGCCAGGAAGTATCCAAAGCCATCCAATCACAGCCTGTTGCCAGTCATGCTCTGTTGCCGGGGGGTTCCCAGGGGGTTTCCTAAGCCACTCCTGAGTAACTGGCGCTTGCTTGCCATTGGCCATTTTGGCATGGCTTTCTCATTCCACCACACATGAACATCTTTCAACTATAATTTGTCTGAGAAACTGTTTTTAAAACATATCCTTCATAAAATTTAAATGAAAATTAGTAGGAGTTTATGGGTAATCTACTATATAACTTAGTGTGCAGGCTATAGCCAAAGCCACTACTGTAAAGGCCAAGTGATTTGACTTGGCCCCTGGTTTGATCTTGGGCTACTCTGGCTGCAAAGTCACTGCTCTCTCAGAATGCTATGAAGTTAGAAAATGCTAGGTGGGGGTGCTGGCATCATGGTGTAGCAGGTAAAGCTACTGCCAGCAGTGCCGGAATCCCATTTGGGTGACGTTTGAGTCCAGGCTGCTCCACTTCCAATCCAGCTCTTTGCTATGGCCTTGGAAAGCAGTAGAAGATGGTCCAAGTCTTTGGAGCCCTGCACCCATGTGGGAGACTCAGAAGAAGCTCCTGGCTCCTGGCTTCAGATTGATGCAGCTTCAGCCATGGCAGCCAATTGGGGAATGAACCAGTGGATGGAAGACCTCTGCCTCTCTGCCTCTCCTTCTCTCTGTGTGTTATTTTCAAAAAATAAATAAATAAAAAGAAAATGCTAGGTGGGAAAACATGAAAAATGACTACATATCAGGCACTAAGATCAGAGAACACCATTTCAAGACAAACCTCAAAAGCAAGTAATCAACTCTTTCTAAGAAAACAGAGCTTGTGAAGGTTCCTCTGGCATTTTTGCAAAGGAATACAGAGTTTAAAATAAAGGCGTGCATAAATAAGCTTTAGGAAGATAAGCTAACAAGTTTTCCTTCAAAAGAATCTGCTGAAGCCAAGAAAATGGTCATATTAGAAACAGATTATTTGAGAGGATAGTTGACACCTGTATTTTCCTAAGAAAGTCAATCATTAGAGATGAAATGGTCAAATATCAGAGAAAGTAAGACTGTGTGGTGATAGAAATAAATACTAAAGTGCGCTTTAGACTCAGAGCTTCTACACAGAACAAACAAATAGATAACAGTGGGTCTGGGGGCTTACGATGGCCCCCACACAATCCAGTGAATGTAACTGTTGTGCAGGACAGAGTAGTGGTCTCAACATGGGAGTCAAAGGGTTTCCTCTGATCTCTCCAGAGAGTGCAGACAGCACACTGCCAGAGTGAGGTGTTCAGTTGGGAAGAAAGTTCTATGGACAGTTTGTGGGACCGGTGCTGTGGCACAGCACTGTGGCCTGAAGCACTGGCATCCCATATGGGTGCTGGTTCAAAACCTGGCTGCTCCACTTCCAATCCAGCTCTCTGCTATGGCCTGGGAAAGCAGTGGAATATGGCCCAAGTCCTTGGGTCCCTGCACCCACATGCGAGTCATGGAGGAAGCTCCTGGTTCCTGGCTTCAGATTGGCAATTGGGGAATGAGCCATCAGATGGAAGACCTCTCTCCCCCTCTCTCTGCCTCTCCTCTCCCTGTGTAACTCTGACTTTCAAATAAATGAATAAATCTTTTAAAAAGAGGGCAGTTGGTTTAGTTCCTTGTCATTACACACACATATAAATGCTATTTGAAATCTCCCTGCCCATCCAACAAAATCCCACAAACATGAACACAGGCACACATATGTCACTTACCCTAGCCCACACTTGAATAGGCCTGAGCCACACAAATGGACACACCACAGTGCACATCTAACACACACACACATACATGTGCATAGTATTTGATGTGAGTGGGTATACACAAACATGTATTTCATAAAGGTACACACACACTCATACACTTAACCCTCACACACTTACATAGTACACACAGATGAAGGTACACATGAAGATATACAATAGCAACACTAACAGAGATGTATACATATGTTAGACAAGCACACATATCACAATGCATGCATGTGAACACTAACATATACTCATGCACATATGCACACACAGACACAGATGCACAATCAGAAGGTTCCAGAGAAAGTAAATTTATCTCTACAAGATGTTTGAGAATTTTAAAATGAAGAAAAGGAGACATTAACACAAGAAAGGTGGAATAAACATATTCCCAAGCCCCTGAGAAACAGGGGTGCAGATACTAAAGCCTATGTCTTACTGCTCTCTTGTGGTGGTTCTAAAGAACACCTTTCTGATCACTGAACAGTCTCTCCTTCCTTCCCAAATGTCTAAAAAATAATAAGCCTCTCCAAATGTTTTGGAATCCACTATGAGAAACTGATGATATTTGACAATTATTACAAAACCAATAATGCAGTATCATTTGGTCAGAACTAATTACCTCCTGATGGCCATGTTCTGAATTCAAGGACAACCATATACCAAATGCTTGGGTTGGTTTACATTATTATCCCCTAAGAATTCCCTCACCATATTTGTTATCCATTTGCATTTCTTCTTTAGAGAACTGTCTTCTGAGGTCCTTTCCCCATTTCTTAACTCGACTGGTTGTTTGTTGTTGAGTTTTTTATGTTGCTGATATATTCTGAATGTTAACCCCTTATCAGATGAGTAGCTCACAAGTATTTTTGCACTTTCTGTTGGATGTCTCTTCACTCTACGTTTTCCTTTGACATGCAGAAGCTTCTGAGTTTTGATATAATACCATTTGTCTAGTTTTGCTTTTGTTGTCTATGCCTTGGAGACCTAAACCAAGAAGTCACCATCTACACCAATGTCTTGAAGTGTTTCCCCTATATTATCTCCTAGCAAATTTAGTTGTAGGCCTTAAATTCAGGTCTTTAATGCATCCCCAGTAAGCTTAGGAGCCCCAAAATTATTCAGCTATCTGACGGTAATAAGGTATATAACATGCAATATCTTTTAAGATGATTTATTTACTTTATTTGCAAGATAGAGTTAGAGGAAGAGAGAGAGAGGGAAGAGAGAGAGAGAGAGAGAGAGAGAGAGAGAGAGAGAGAGAGAGGTATCTTCTATCTACTTCACTCCCCAGATGGCTGCAATGGCCAAAGCTGGGCCAGACCAAAGCCAGGAGCTGGGAGCTTCTTCCAGATCTCCCACATGGGTGCAGGGGCCCAAGTACTTCTGCTACTACCCCAGGTACGTTAGCAGGGAGCTGAATTGGAAGTGGAGCGGCCAGGACTCAAACTGGCACCTGTATGTGATGCAAGCACCTCAAGCAGTGGTTTAACCCACTGCACCACAGTACCAGCCCCAAAATGCAATCTTATTGTAAATACATCCTTAAGATGAACATTTTCAGAGAAAGAAAACAACTAGGAAAAATATTTTAATTTGGTGCAATTGCAGCATACCACACAATGAAAAATGGCTCTCAGATGAAAGGCAATCTTCCCTCATCAAAGCACAGACAAACCAAAGAGAAATTGTTTGTTGATATTTCTCATTTCTAAAGTAAGTGCACTCCAAAGTCCCTTGTATGTTGATTTTCTACCAGTGTCTCACATCAATCTCTTTGCATAGTTTGAGCATCGTATGCAATGTTCACATGTGAGACAAAACCTCTGCATCACATGTCTTTGTGAACACTTGACTCTCTTTTCAGCAGGAAGCATAGACTCGTGTGTATACTCTTGTCCATGCTTCTGCCATTCTTTCTTGGGCTCACCCTAACTGGGCATTTACCACCATTCTAGGGACACTTCCTGTATGGTCACTAACAACCATGAGTCCCATAGCGCCATCTCAGCTCCTGTCCTGTCCAACCTGCTGCAGCCCTGGAGCTGGTGCTAAACTCTTGGTTGCCTAATAGTAACTATTGTAAAGGACTCAGCCTAGGTATTATCCATTGTGATCCAATATTGTTGTTTCAAGGTATTTGGTATAGCATTCCTTATGTTTTCCTTTAGGAATTCCCCCTCCCTCAGACCCTTGGAGTGTACTCATAGTCTATTATGACACATGTTCAACCATTGTGTTGCTCTACCATTCCCAAATGAATATCATTCTTTGCAAAACCTGATTATTTTTGCTTTTGAGATTGCCATTGTCCTGGGGATATCACAGAAAACCTGGCCAGGTGGCCCAAAGCATCATGTTCTCTCCCAAGAGGCCCCTTCTTTTCCTACATGCCCCAGACAGGTTCCAAGAGGCCTGACTGCTGGCCTTGGAGCTATCACTGAGATCATATGTGAAGTGGGGGCCAGGATGAGCCCATTCTGGTGTTGAAGGTGCTGACCTTTTGAAAGGATGAAAGAGAGGTTGTTCTGTAGTCACTGAGCTGCAAGGGGCATCTCTACTCCTAGATTCAATTAATCCATAGCCTGGGGAAAAAAAACAATTTCCTGCATCCTCAGGCCCCCATAGGCAAAAGTCTCTTCTGGCTCAGTCATCCTGCCCTCCCTGTGTACTCTCAGAGCCTCCAGAGGTTTTGTGGGGAGTCTCAGAATATCCTGATGCTGGTCCGTGGTGGTGAGGCAGGCCTGAGAATGGATCTTAGGCACCCAGGGTGTGGGGCTGTGTGAGTGGGCAGAAATGAGTGCAGGCATCCTCAACTCTAGCCAAGTACAAAGCACTAGAGAGAATCCTCTTCCTGGATCCAGGCCTTGGGGACCTCCAGACTGGTCTATGTATCAGTGTGTGCAAAGCTCATGAGTATTCACATGGGGTCCAAACCACCTCATCGTTAGAGAAGTAAGACCAGTAACTGGAACATCTCTTTTTTTTAACTTTTATTTTTATTTTTGACAGGCAGAGTGGACAGTGTGAGAGAGAGACAGAGAGAAAGGTCTTCCTTTGCCGTTGGATCACCCTCCAATGGCCGCCGCGGCAGGCGCGCAGCGGCCGGCGCACCGCGCTGATCCGATGGCAGGAGCCAGGAGCCAGGTGCTTTTCCTGGTCTCCCATGTGGGTGCAGGGCCCAAGCACCTGGGCCATCCTCCACTGCACTCCCTTGGCCATAGCAGAGGGCTGGCCTGGAAGAGGGGTAACCGGGACAGAATCCAGCGCCCTGACCGGGACTAGAACCCGGCGTGCCGGTGCCGCTAGGCAGAGGATTAGCCTAGTGAGCCGCGGCGCCGGCCTGGAACATCTCTTTTATGTGGTGTGGATACCTGTTCATTTGTCAGGCACCCCCCAAGTGGCACCTGGAGACCTGGCTTGGACTGGAAGCTAAGTATGAATTCTTGGTTAACAACATCCAGGTGCAGAATGCAGTTTCTTTCTGAATAAAGGAGAGAAGATAAAATTTGGATGGGGGAATGAAGTAGCAGGGTAAGACCCTTCAAGCTAATCAAGGGTGGGTTATCAGGTAACTAACAGGAGCTACCCTGCAGCTTCTCTCTGGCAGGTATGTTCCTGCAGGGCTCCTGGAGCTGCATCCAGGCCTGGCTGTCCTCAAAGAGGCAACCCTGGGCCAGAGTGCAAATCTCGAGTTTTAATCCACATTCTGAGGCAGCCCCTGCTTCCCCCCGAACTTAATTGTTACTGTGGATTCGTTCTGAGAGGAGGAGCACAGTGGGGGCAAGAGGTGCAGAGTCACCACACAGATCCCAGGAGTTGGGTGAAAGCGGGTGAGAGGCGAGCAGCCCGCAGACTCATCTATTTCAGTTGGTACAGCAGCTTATATAGTCGAAGCAGCCAATCCAGTCAAGGGGTGGTTTATGCCCTAACCAGTCATATCCCGTTGCCAGGCAGGCTCCATTGCCATGTGGTTTTGGAAGCCATCCAATCACAGCCTGTTGCCAGGCAGGCTCCATTGCCATGTGGTTTCCAAAGCCATCCAATCACAGTCTATTGCCAGGCAGGCTCCGTTGCCAGCAGCCATCTTGGCATGGCCTTCTTGTTCCACCACATTGCCCCCTTTTTGTTTATTTTTGAGCAATGGGAGGCATGATTCTTGGCCATACCATTGTTGACCCCATTTCCATGTGGTCTCCATTCATGGCTGTGCCTGTCTTAGGTTGTCCCCCAGGGGATCTTACCCATCATTGACTAACCAGCGCTCAAAATGGGAGACAATAGGAGTGCTTGCTCTGATGGGGGTAGGAATGAGGAACAATGGTAACCACATGCAGGCTGTGGGCCATTTGATTGGCTGACCAGAGCTAGTGGGGATAGAAAACAGTAGCAGATGTGGCTATGGGCAGTTCCTGAGGGTAGGATGATAGGGCAGCAGCTTGACAATTGGTAGCAGGTGCATCCACTAAGAAGGTGGACTCTGTCTTGTTCAGCTTGTTCTGGTTGACTATCAGTTGCAGGCTTGATGTTTCTGGCTGGTACCCAAATGGGCTGTCCCACATTCTCTGGATAGACACAAGCATATCCTTGGCCCTTGGTCAGCAAAAGCCTTTCTATGGGTGTTGGAATCCAGGGCCTGAATTCCACATCTGCTCCTACATTTAGAGCAAACATGCAGATGGGATGGGGCCTAGCAGCTGCTCTGAGAGCCTGGGGTACCTGGGGACTGCCACAAACATGGGGATCCTCACTGGGTGCGGATGGGATGACCTCACATGGGTTATTGCCTCGAGGTCATCTAAGTTCATCCCATGGATATCTGGGGGGTGTCTGACCAACATTGCTGCGTTGTCTGCTGACACGTCATTTTCACTGTCAGAGCGCTCTCTCCCTAAGTCATCAACTGATGTCTGTGAGACAGGGACCTGGAGTGACAGGCTCTCATCACTCACAGATTCATTATGTTTGGTCATCTGTGTGGGTTTCTGAGAGGGGGTATCTTTCCCATGTTTGAGTGCTTAAGAGCGGCACAGCACGCCAACTCTAGCCAAAGGAAAGACACGCACAGCACTGCTGCCATAACAAAACAAATTCCTAGCACCTCAGTGGTTGATGGCATTATGCAGGGGTTCCCTACGTTAGACAGACAGACAGTGGTGTATCAGGTCGTACGTTGTCCTCTGCAGGGACTTCCTTGATTCGTTAGGTCAAGGCTGTATGCCCACACGGTGTCTCCGGAGTGTCAACTCTCTCAAGGGAGGGTAGATGACTTGGTTCTGAATTCTGGGATGATCAGTCCCCTATGTGAATTTGCCAGGTGAACTGAAAGTAAAAGGAGGAGCTGAGAAGCAGCATTAGGTTTCTGGGCAGTGTGTGCTTAACCTGGGGTCACTTAGACCGAGGACAAGGACAAGGAAAGGGGCGTAGGAGGGGGTTCTGTGCTCACCCTCACAGAACCGAATAGCACACAAAACACCGAGGGGCCTACTTGCTGAAATCAAGGGGGGACCTCGCCGAGTCCGACACACTGTCTCTCAGTCACATTGGTGCCAGATGTTGCTGTGGATTCATTCTGAGAGGAAGAGCGTGGTGGGGGCAAGAGGCGCAGAGTCACCACACAGATGCTGGGAGTTGGGTGAAAGCAGGCCAGAGGTGAGCAGCCAGCAGACTTGTTTATTTCAGTTGGTGCAGCAGTTTATATAGCCAAGGCAGCCATTCTTGTCAAGGGGCGGTTTATGCCCTGACCTATCACAGCCTGTTGCCAGGCAGACTCCATTGCCAGGTGGTTTCCCAGGGAGTTTCTGAGGCAATTCCTGAGTAACTGATGCTTTCTTGCCATCAGCCATCTTGGCATGGCCTTCTCATTATACCACATGATCCCTTGAGGGTGCAGGGGCCCCAACATGGTGCCAGTGCCCCCCAACCCATGAGGGTGCCAGCATCCCCAGCCCCATGAGTGTGCCTGAACTACCAACCCCATGAGGGTGGCTGCTGCCCCTGACCCTGTGAGGATGGCTGCTGCCCGACCTGGTGAGGGTGGCTGTGGCCACCGACCCTGTGATAGTGCCCATGCCCCCGACCCGTGAGGGTGCCTCTGTCCCCCGACCCATGAGGATGCCAGCACCCGCCAACCCCTGTGGTGCCAATGTCCTCCATCCCCCATGAGGATTTCTGAGCCCACCCAATGCGGAGAGGTTGTCTATGTGCCCCCCCACACACAGTGGCATCATGGCTACCCCCAGCCCTCCCCCACCCCAACCACAGCCCACAGGTGGGCCTTCCTCAGTCTTCCTGAGCAGACAAAACTCCGGGAGGCTCCCGAGCTGTCTTTCAGAATCCCTCTCAGTGGCCCCTGAGGAGCATCAGCCAAGGTAGGTACCTGCCACTCTCCCTGCCTCAGGACCACATCTGCCCCACTGCACCAGCCCCACACTGGGGGGCGCCCCTGGGATCTCAGGGCCAGGCCCTTCCCTTTCCCTACTGCAGCTCCAGACTCCCTCGTTCCTATTTCTGTCCTTGGGCCAGCTGGCTCTCTCCTCTCCCTTCCCAGGCAGCCTCGGGACTCAGTGTCGCTGCCCAGGGCCTCCGTGGCTGAGCCTGGGGGTTCTCGGGACAGGATCCGCACCACTGGCAGATGTGGGTGCCCTCTGGAGCTGCCAGAGAGGCCAGAGAGCTTGTGGTTGATGGTGTAGGGGCTGGAAACTTGGGGGATGTTGTTGTGGGACAGCCAGAGGCCTTTGAACTTCCTCCTGGGCGTGCCACACCTGCCCCAATTGGAGCTGTGCTGCTGGGGGCAGGGAACAGGGGGTATCAAGCCCCCCAGCCTGGGAGCCCCAGCACAGGCCAGGGTGACAGGCCAGGGGTCACCTCGTCCCTTGGGTGTGCAGTTGAGCAGTGGCCGGGGGTGAAGCCTTCGGTTGCTTGATGACCTCAAAGCCTGAGAATCCTCTGTACCCATCAGCCCAGGCGAGGCAGGGACTCACAGCCTCCTGCCTCCCACCTGGGCATTGTCACACCTGCTACTGGCTGAAGGCGGGATCCTCAGCCCCGGATGAAGCCCCGTAGCCAGGGCAGGTCAGCTACTCTGAGTTCCGCCTGGCTGGGACACAGAGTTGGCCCAGGGCCCCACCTGCCACTCTTCGCTGGCCTCTGACTCTCCCTCTTCTGCTTTTCCCCAGCAGGGAGGACCCAGACTCACCTCCACGACCTGCAGCCCCCCGACCAGCTGAGGCTCCCCTCTTAGATTTGTGAGTTTGTGGCCCCCTGCCCACCCTGCCTCTCCAGTGTCCCCTTTGAGGATGCTGGGCTTTTTGAGTACCCGAGGGGCCTCCGGCACCCCCTCCAGCCGTCCATTTTAGCTGTGTGCTCCTGGTTCAAGCAGGGTACTTCCTCCTGTCTTTCTCCATCAGGCCTGCTGGCTGCCACATGGGCCTCCCAGGCTAGTGCTGGCCATGGCCAGTGGGTCCAAAGGCAGGGCCGTCAGGGAGGAGGGAAGTCTGAGAGGGCTAGGCTTGTGTCAGGACTGTGGCTGTGCTGCCTGGGTGGTGAGTGAGAGGTGGCGTGAGTGGCAGGGGAGGCCCTCTCCAGCCTCCACCCTGACTCCCCGGAAACTCTGGTCACCCACTCCAGCTCCTCCTCCCATCTTCCTTCTCCTTCCTGTCTATGGCCTTTTCCAGAAAGCTCACCCACATGCCCACCTCCTGCTGCTTCCCACCTCCGCCCTGCCCACCAGTGCCGTGGCCTGGCTGCTCTTTCCTTACCACCTGTCTCCCTCCTCTCTCTCCACTGTTCTCTCTGCTCTCTCTCCCACTGCCAGCTGATTGGGTCAGGCAAGACCATCCTGTCCTGAGAGCCCCAGGCCCCCCTTTGACATCTAACCAGATCATTTCTCTTCCTCGGAGACCTCCCTTTGCCAGTCTGTCCAGAGAGCTGTTCTGTGACTTGACAGTGGCCCCTCAGCCTCAAAGCCTCCCCTTCATCTGTGACTTTCTGTTGTGTGGTGAGCTCACACCTCCAGGCATGACCTTGGTGAAAATTTGTGCCCCTCTGTGGTCCTGCTCCTGCCCTGTTCTATAAATATCTATAAATACTCATAAATACACACACACACACACACACACACACGACAGTGCTCCTGGAGTCACAGTGTAATAAGACCAGCCTGGAAGAGGCCTCTTCACCCCACTGAATGCT
Source organism: Oryctolagus cuniculus (assembly GCF_051225735.1). NCBI lineage: Eukaryota > Metazoa > Chordata > Mammalia > Lagomorpha > Leporidae > Oryctolagus > Oryctolagus cuniculus. Next base: position 1,497,897 of record NC_142885.1, on the reverse strand, counting down.
CAGTACAGCACAGCACAGCAGGCTGCCCACTGCTGGCAGGCCCTGCTGCCCTGTGCAGTGCCCACCCGCAGCACAGCAGACCCTGGGCCCTAGGATGATGCTGCCCCTGGTCCAGAAGTGACCCTTGCCCAAGATGCCCTGGCCCAGGTGCCCCTGCCTGGCAATGACCCTCACACAGATGCTCTCCTTGCCCAGATGCCTTCTCCCATGATGCCCCCTGGCCCTAAGTGAACCTCACCCAGACTGCCCTTACCCATGATACCCCTGCCCCAGGATTGACCCTTGCCCTTGCCTTGGTGCCTCCACCCAGCAATGCCCCTCACCCAGATGCCCTCCTCACCCAGATGCCATCCCTGAAATTGACCTCACCTGAAGATGACCCTGGCCCAGAAGTGACCCTTGCCCGAAGATGCCCTTGCATGGAAGCCCCTGCCAGCAATGACCCTCACCCAGATGCCCTTTCCTGAAAATGACTTCGCCTGAAGATGCCCCTGGCCCAGAAATGACCCTAACAGAGGCAGAGAGAGGTCTTCTATCTGCTGGTTCACTCCCCAGTTGGCCATAATGGCTGAAGCAGTGCTGATCCAAAGCAGGAGCCTCTTCCAGGTCTCCCACGTGGGTAAAGGGGCCCAAGGATTTGGGCCATCTTCCACTGCCTTCCCAGGCCACAGCAGAGAGCCGGGTCAGAAGTGGAGTGGCTAGGACTTGAACCTGCACCCTTACGGGATGCCTGCAATGCAGACTGGGGCTTTAACCTGCTGTGCCACAGTACCAGCCCCCACAACAGTATTTTTTCCTTCATACTACCTGAACTCTTAGTGTAGAGTTACCCTTAGGAGTATAAAGTAAACTAAAAATAGATTTTTGTAAAAATTAATGGAAATAGGAGAGGGAGGAGGAAGAAGGGTTGGAGCGTGGGTGGGAGGGAGGGAAGGATGGGGAATATCACTATGTTCCTAGATCTGTATATAGGAAATACATGAAACTTGTATACCTTAAATAAAATTTAGCCTCCGAAGTGGCCAGCTGCTTCAAAATGAAGCTGAATACCTCCTTCCCAGCCACTGGCTGCCAGAAACTCATCCAAGTGGACGATGAACGTAAACTTCGTACTTTCTATGAGAAGTGTATGGACACAGAAGTTGCTGCCGACACCCTGGGTGAAGAATGGAAGGGTTATGTGGTCCAGATCAGTGGTGGGAATGACAAACAAGGTTTTCCCATGAAGCAAGGTGTCTTGACCCATGGGCGGGTTCACCTTCTGCTGAATAAGGGGCATTCCTGTTACTGACCAAGGAGAACTGGAGAAAGAAAGCTCAAATCAGTTCGGGGCTGCATTGTTGATGCCAATTTGAGTGTTCTCAACTTGGTCATTGTAAAAAAAAAAGAGAGAGAGAAATATTCCTGGATTGACAGATACCACGGTGCCTCGTCGCCTGGGTCCTAAAAGAGCCAGCAGAATTCATAAGCTTTTCAGTTTCTCTAAAGAAGGTGATGTATGCCAGTATGTTGTAAGAAAAGCCCTTAAACAGGGTAAGAAACCTAGGACCAAAGCACCCAAGATCCAGCGTCTAGTTACTCCACGTGTCCTGCGACACAGACGCCGGTGAATTGCTCTGAAGAAACAGTGTACTAAGGAGAACAAAGAGGAGGCTGCAGAATATGCTAAACTCTCAGCCAAGAGAATGGAGGAGGCCAAAGAAAAATGCCAGGAACGGATTGCCGGGAGATGTGGGCTGTGTTCTCTGAGAGCGTCTACTGCTAAATCTGAGTCCAGTCAAAACTAAGGTTTAATAACAACAAATGAATAAGATTGTGTTTCAGACCTCAAAAAATAAAAATAATACAAATTTTGTTCACCTTTTCAAAAAACCTGATCCACTCATTGTTGGGGAATGGGACAGCCTGGCCAGCTGTGCCCCTCCCGACATGTACAAGCACAAGAAGTTTAGTGCTGGGCTTTTTCCACCCTGCCCGTTGCTAACCACAAGATCCTGTTTTGACTTTAAGCATCCTGTTACTGCATGTTTCCCACATTTACTAAGTTTTGCTTCTTACTGATTTGGTAACATGTTTTCCGTGAATCATATATAAACAGATGGACGGTGGGAGGGGGATATATAAGAGGGTTGGAGGAGGCGAAGACAGTGGGCGTTCGAGACATGTAACCCGAGTCTGCTAAAAAATAAAGTGGAAGCTGAAAAGCCGATAAACGCGTCTGGTGTCTCCGAGGTCTCGCCAGCATTAACCTATCTGGAAGGTGCACGCCTGCAACTGGTGCCGTGACTCAGATCGCTGCGACGCGGAAAGAAGGTAAGAAAAAAAAAGTCTATAGACGGGAGTCTAGGGGAAAAAGTCTAGGAATACCGCGGTACAATGGGGAACACACAGTCCACCACGAAAATGCACCTATTGATTAGCCGCCTTTTAAAGGCAATGGGGATGCCCGTAAAGAGTGTAGCTGTGTGCAATTTTACTAGGATACTATATAAAACTTGTCCTTGGTTTGTTGAAGAAGGAGATTTATCACAGGTTTGGTGGAGACGGGTGGGACGTGAATTGCGAAACGCTGGATTCGAGGAGGGAGTGATCCACTTGTGGTAGCTGATAGATACTGCCTTACAGTCAGAGGATGACCAGGTCGGGGAACTCTTAGATGAAGGCTCTGAACTACTGGAGGAGCTCAGCGAAGACTCCCATGATAGTAGCGAAAAAAGAGACAATATAAAGGAACAAAGGATGGAAGCAAGCGGAGGAGCCCAACCAAAAGTGAAACATCCGCAGACGCTGGAATTGCCTCCACTTTACCCGGAGTTGCCCTTAATGCCCTCCGCTCCTCCTTATGAACTGCCCCCTCATCCTATGCGCTGTTGCTGTTTTGCCGGCAATGCTTCAAGTGAGATGAGGCCCATAGTTCTAGAGTCTGGGCCGGAGAAACAGACTAGAAGGCAAATACTTGAAAACGAAAGTGCTCGTAATGACGATGAAGCTGCTTTTCTTATAAATACTGGGGAATCAACTCCCCACCCACCATGGCACCTGAAACCAAATTGGGCAGAGTTCTTTAACCCCCATCAGATCTTTCCAGTGACCGAAGACTGCCAAGGAAATCGCGGGTGGACTCCGGTCAACTTTACAGCATTAAAAGAGCTGCAAAAGCAGTGACTCTCTACGGGCCACATGCTAACTTCACCAAAGCTATCCTAGGAACCTTAGGCACTCAGGGCCTAGTCCCTGAAGATTGGAGAAATGTCTGCAAGGCAGTCCTTTCAGGGGGAGATTATCTCTTATGGTCAGCCGCTTATAGGGAACTAGCTCGTACTCAGGCGGCGCAAAACCGAGCTGATGGACAACCTGCCATGTTAAATGGAGAGGGAGCATTCCATGCAGAAGTGGTGCAAGCTCGGTGTCCCTGGGAGGTATTACAACAAATAAGAGATATAGCCTTGAGGGCCTGGAAGGTAGTGCCAAAAAAAGGGAAGTTAAGCACAGTCTTACTAAGATAATATAAGGATTGACCGAGCCTTATGCAGATTTTATTAACCGCCTTTATGAAGCTGCGGGCAATCTGTTTGAGTCTCCTGAAGAGGCCGCACCCTTGCTGAGATGACTGGCATATGAAAATGCTAATAAGACATGTCGCTCCGCGCTAAGGCCTTGGCAACATAAGGACATCCCTACCTTTATGAAAATTTGCAGAGATGTCATGGATGATGTTGCCTCTGGGGCTCATGCTGCTATGGCAATGGCTAAGGCCAATAGAGCGAGTGACCACAAATGTTTTGCTTGTGGCCAGCCCGGACATGTAAAAAAGGAATGTAGACAACATAAGCCCAACAAACGACAGCCAGGATTATGCCCTAAATGTGGGAAAGGTAATCATTGGGCCAGTGATTGTTATTCTAAGACTGATAAAGCAGGAAACCCCATTCCCCAAGAGTCAAAAAATGGGAGAGGGGCCCCACCACATGGGGCCCGAAGCAAAATTGGGTGCACCAGCAATCAAAAAAAGGGGATCAGGAACAGTAAGCTGTTTCGAATTGTGGCCAACTGAGTCTCAAATATTAACTCCAGCTATGGGTCCTCAAATCATTGATGTAGTCCCTACTAAAAATTCTCTTCCCAATACTGGCTTCAGACTAGTGATTGGATGAGCCACCAATTTTCAGCACAGACTCCAAATTCAGCCAACAATAGTAACTTTCCCCACATGCAAACCTAAAGTTATCGTTCAAGCCACCTTAGGTGCAGCTATCGTAGATAATGACAGACCCCTAGCACAACTACTATGCTGGGAAAATATTAGAGATCAGAGAGCTAAACAAGGAAGTAATTTTGCAGCACTCTCCTTATCATTGGAAAACAGACTACTTTGGCCTCTTGTCATTCAGGGAAAAACAATACAAGGCTTGTTAGATACTGGGGCTGATATAAGTATTATAGCCACAGACGACTGGCCTCCCTCCTGACCAACACAAGAGTCAGAGAATACACTGGTAGGGTTGGGTACTACCCATGCTCCACCTAGGAGTCCCAGCATCCTCACTTGGACCGACAATGAAGGCCATTCTGGACAGTTCCAACCATATATCTGTAAGCTGCCAGTTACTCTGTGGGGACGAGACGTCCTACAGGAACTAAGACTTACCTTGACTAATGAAAAGAGAAAACAACAAGGATCGCAGGCTGCGTGGAACATCATGACACGAATGGGATATAAAGGTGGAGGCCTGGGAGCTAGGGAACAAGGTATTACAATGCCCATTAGTCCAAAAGGAGAAAAGGACAAGCATGGACTGGGGTTCCAGGAGGGGCCACCGCACTGCAGCCAATCCCTGTAACTTGGCTCTCCTCTAAGCCAGTGTGGATTTCGCAGTGGCCCCTTACAGAGGAAAAATTGGCTGCTGTAAAAACCTTAGTAGAGGAACAATTAGGGGCAGGACATCTTCAGCCATCTACTTCTCCTTGGAATACTCCTATCTTTGTGATTAAAAAGAAATCAGGTAAATATCACCTACTTCATGATTTAAGAGCTATAAATAAACAAATGCAACCTATGGGGGCCACCCAACCCGGCCTCCCCATTTTAACCATGCTACCTAGAGAATGGAAACTAATAGTAGTTGATATAAAGGATTGTTTTTTCTCTATCCCCCTAGCCAAGGAAGATAGACAACGTTTTGCCTTTACAATTCCCTCTATAAATCATATAGGACCCAATGCTCATTTTGAATGGACGGTATTGCCACAAGGAATGACTAATAGTCCCACATTATGTCAAATATATGTTGCTAAGGCTATTGCACCTGTAAGAAAATTATTTCCACAAATGACAGTAGTACACTACATGGATGATAATTTATTGGCTGCTCTTAACCAGGAAGAATTAGATAAAGCCTTCTTTGCATTAGAGCAATCCCTAAACAATTATAATCTTATCTTATCCCCTGAAAAGATTCAACGAGTTCCTGCAGTACAATATTTAGGACTACGGATTACCCCTACCACAGTAAAGCCTCTTGATTTTAATATCTCCACTCATCATGTTAAAACCTTAAATGACTTACAAAAATTGTGTGGAAGTTTAAACTGGATTCGGCCTTATTGTAAAATGACTACTGAAGAAATGTGCCCTTTTTTCCGACTTCTGGAAGGCGATGCATGCCTAAATTCACCCAGACAATTTACAAAGGAGGCAAAAGCAGTATTAAAAATTTTTGAACAGTGCCTTAAGAGCACCGCTATGCAGCGGTGTGACCCCACTATGCCCTTAAGTATTTTGGTGTTCATGCAAAGTCATTATCCCTATGCTTTACTCTGGCAAGAAGGACCGTTGTTGTCTATATACCCACATAACCATATGCCCAGATCTATTACCTCCTATGCGGAGGCTATGGGAAATTTAGTTTTACAAGCCATCCACCGAGTCATAGAAATTGCAGGGAGAAGACCACAGTCCTGCATTCTTCCATTAGAGTCTGTAGTCATTCAGGAGTGGGCTAAGGAAACTTGGCAATGGTCCCACATCACCATCACCCTTGACATAAGTGTAGATAACCATTATCCCCATCATCCCTTTATTAGATTTTGCAACACGGTACCCTTACACTATTTTAAAAGAGTTTATTCTAATCCCATTCCCAAAGCACCCATAGCTTTTACTGATGGAGCAAAAGGAGGTACCGGGGTGGCTATTTTACAAGGTCAGGTGCATCATGCAGTTACTGCGTCTCCCTCACCTCAACATGCAGAGCTAGCTGTAGTGGCTAAGTTATTAAATATGGTTGAGGGTCCTCTTAATATCGTTTCTGATAGCTTATATGTTGTTAATGCTGTTAAGAGGCTAGGCTCCCCTTCGTTAATATCCAAAAGTTCTACAGTGTTTCCTTATTTTGAGCTTGTTCAGCACGCTTTATTTAGGAGATCAGATCCCATTTTTATCACCCATATTAGAGCACATACGTCTCTGCCAGGTCCTCTCACCGTGGGAAACGCCCTTGCCGATCAACGTTCCCGCTTCCTTTTAGCTTGCACTGCCATGGAACAGGCAACGGAATATCACAAACTTTGGCATGTTAATAGTAAGACCTTAAGTATAAGGTTTAATATCCCTATTCATAAAGCTAAATCTATTGTCCAAAATTGTGAAAAATGTGTTATTCATCAGCCTGTTACTACGCCCACTGGAGCTAATCCCCGGGGCCTTTATCCATGTCACATTTGGCAAATGGATGTAACGCATATCCCTGCCTTTGGCAAGCTATCCTGTGTCCATGTTACAGTGGATACTTACTCAGGAGTAGTTATGGCTACCGCCGCTGCCAAAGAGTCCGCCTCCCATGTAATGCAACATATGTTACAATGTTTTGCTTCTTGGGGAATTCCTAATATAATAAAAACTGATAATGGACCTGCTTATACTTCTAAGGCTTTTGCTGAGTTTTTAGCAACTTTTCATATCTCTCATTTAACCGGCATCCCATATAACCCTAGTGGACAAGCTGTTGTGGAACGCACTAATCTGTATCTGAAAAATTTTGTGTTAAAACAAAAAGGGGGAATGGGGCACTATCCCGTTCCCCTAAAGACATTCTCAACCTCGCCTTACTTACCATAAATTTTTTAAATAAAAAAGCTGATGGTCTCACCCCGGCAGAATGTCATGTAATCTCGGAACAGACCCCCAGTAGTAATAAACCCCATGAACTGACAGAAGCTCAGCCACCCGTTAGAAAAATGATTATGTGGAAAGACCCACAAGATAACAAATAGAAAGGCCCATACCCATTAATAAGACGGGTACGAGGCGCTGTTTGTTTTCTCCCACAGGAAGAAAAAAATCCAACATGGACTCCAGAAAGACTGATAAGAACAATAGAGTGGCAAGATGATCGTGATCCTACTCCTAATAATGACGCCACTGTCACCAACGATGGCCAAGCTGGATGAGTATTGCGGTCTCTTGAGAGCCATACCTCTCCTTCTACCTGTTTCTAATTCTTCTAACCTTCTGCCAGTTGTGTATTTGCATAACTCTACCATAGGTGAAAGATTCAGATTGCCTTACAACAGTCTTGTCAATTCTTCCCATCAGGGCCAGGTTAACTTACCCATCCACCTTTCGGGAGCGCTATGCTTCCATAAGCCTAAGTTTGGTGCAGATCTTTGTGGTTATAATTATACCGGCTTTCCTACACCATGTATTAATTTGGCCACTTATTCCATGGGAGATGTTATCAACTGGAATGAGTCAGGTAGTTCTTATACAGCCAATATTACAGGGGAACTTATAGCTTTTCGATCTGAGTCGCTACCTCTCAGGTGCCAGGAGTGTCACAGACCATTTGCTCCTTACCCTCCTACCAATCCACTTCCTTCTTGCACTCCTCAGGCACCCCCAATTCTCCAGATGCCTGTCCACCTCTGATCGATTCCCTGTTGCTCCTTAATGTTAATTTCTTTGCACCTTCTTGATTTGCCTTTTCTTTCTTTCTTTTTTTTTTTTGACAGGCAGAGAGTGGACAGTGAGAGAGAGAGACAGAGAGAAAGGTCTTCCTTTTGCCGTTGGCTCACCCTCCAATGGCCACCACGGCCAGCATGCTGTGGCCAGCGCACCGCGCTGATCCAAAGGCAGGAGGCAGGTGCTTCTCCTGGTCTCCCATGGGGTGCAGGGCCCAAGCACTTGGGCCATCCTCCACTGCACTCCCTGGCCACAGCAGAGAGCTGGCCTGGAAGAGGGGCCACCGGGACAAAATCCGGCGCCCTGTCCGGGACTAGAACCCGGTGTGCCGGCGCCACAAGGTGGAGGATTAGCCTCGTGAGCTGCGGCGCTGGCTATGATTTGCCTTTTCATCACCCAATGAAACCCGTGTATCATCCCCTGTTTGCCTTCAGCCTCCCTTCTTTTGGTGTCGCTGTAATGCTACTAATAATACTTGCACTACAGGAGTTATTTCCTCATGTGTTAAAGGAAAATTAAATGAAGTGGAAACACTGGAGGTTGTGCGGATTACCATTTGGGTTCCTGTACCAGTTGCGGTGTCTGAGAAGGACTTCTCAATGGCTGTTCAACACAGGAGAGACTTTGGGGTCACCGCAGTCATCGTTGCAGTAATTGTGGTGTTATCAGCTGGTGCGGCCGCTATTGGCATGGCCGTGAGCCAAACCTCCACACTGTCCACACTTGATAGCATCACAAGATCTACCGCCCAGGCACTTGATGATATACTGCTATTCAGCTGTTAACTCAATGAACGGATTTATTGCAAGATCAGGCCTGGCTGGCATACCCTGTGTTATTCGATCTACTGCAGTTTGTGTTACCGCCTACCCCTACAACCACTTCTCATTTGCCGCTAATCAGTCCCATCTTTTGGGTAGCATGTTAAATGGTAGTTGGAATCCAATTAAACAATGGGCTGCTATTATAGGGCTGGCTCTTGTTGTGCTTATAACAGGATCAATTATTGTTCGGATCTCGCAAGGGCTGTTCAGGCATCAGCGTAATATGCAAATGGTGGTTAAATAAGCCATGCTAACATTCAATAACCAGTACCCCATGCAAAATGGACAGATTCAGGTGTGGCTGAATCTGCTGGACCGGTAGTCAAAGACTACTACTAAGTTCTGAGAGGTCTTCAAGGCAACCTAAACAGGGCATGAACGCTCCCTCCACACCTCATGTTCATGTGCCAATGACGGGTAAGCCCAATAGATGCTCTTGGTCACCTAAGACAGGCACAGTACCACTCCATTTTGCAAAGAAATAAGGGGGAGATGTCGGGGAACGGGACAGCCTGGCCAGCTGTGCCCCTCCCAACATGTACAAGCACAAGAAGTTTAGTGCTGGGCTTTTTCCACCCTGCCCGTTGCTAACCGCAAGATCCTGTTTTGACTTTAAGCATCCTGTTATTGCATGTTTCCCACATTTACTAAGTTTTGTTTCTTGCTGATTTGGTAACATGTTCTCCGTGAATCATATATAAACAGGTGGACGGTGGGAGGGGGATATAAAAGAGGGTTGGAGGAGGCGAAGAAAGTGGGCGTTCGCGACATGTAACCCGAGTCTGCTAAAAAATAAAGTGGAAGCTGAAAAGCCGATAAACGCGTCTGGTGTCTCCAAGGTCTCGCCGGCATTAACCTATCTGGAAGGTGCACGCCTGCAACTCATTTTTTAAAAAAAATTTTATTTCATGTTTCAGTTCTGATATTATTTCTGTCTTCTAACTCTGGGATTTTCTTGCTTTTTGCGGTCCTTGAGGTGCATTGTTGTGTTTGTTGCATTTCCATTTCTTAGGCCATCCTCTGCTGCTTTCCCAGGTGCATCAGCAGGGAGCTGGATCAAAAGTGCAGCAGCTGGGATTTGAACTGGCGCCCATATGGGATGCCGGTGCTGCAGGCAGAGGCTTAACTTGCTACACCATGGTACTGGGCCCTCAAATCCGTTTTTCAAAGTTCGTTCTGATGCGCCCTGACCTCCGCTGCTGCCTGGAGGCACTCACAGCCTGAGCCCTGAGGGGCCGTGTGGTGTCCTGGCCAGCCTCGAGCACCCTTGGTGCAGCTTTGGCTCACAGCTAGTTAAATGCCCTTGAACTTGTCCCCCATGTACACAGAAATTATCTAGGGGCTGGTGTTTGTGATGTAGCAGGTAATGCTGCTGCCTGTGATGCCAGCATCCCATATGGGCACCAGTTCAAGTCCTGGCTGCTCCACTTCCAGTCCAGCTCCTTGCTAATGCACCTGGGAAATTAGTGGAGGATGGCACAAGTGTTTGGGCCCCTGCAGCCATGTGAGATCTGGAAGAAGCTCCTGGTTCCTGGCTCTTGACTTTGGTCAGGGCCAGCTTCAGCCATGAGGCTATTTGGGTAGTGAACCAGTGGATAGAAGATCTGCCTCTCTCCCCCTCTCTCCCTGTAACTCTGCCTTTCAAATAAGTAAAAATAAATCTCTAAAAGATTATCAAAAATATGTTGATACTGAGATCACATACAGCATCCTAAATATATAGCCCCTTAGTCTGAGTCCATGCCACCTACAATAGCATACACAAATTCTGCTCCTGTGTGCCTTGGTCCAATACTGCTTTTCTTGTTATTGAAAACATAGTCATGCCTTGTGTGCACAAACTTGCCTGTGTATAATTAATTTTATGTAATTCCCTCTTAAGTGTTATAGGAGTAAAAGGTGGATTCCTGGGGCAGCAATAAGTCACCTCCTGGTGTCTACATCCCACATAGGATTTCCTGGGTTTCCATCTGGTCCAGTCCTGATTTCAGCTTCCTCCTGATGTGCACTGTGGGAGACAGCAAGTCTCACAAGGGCCCAAAACGCAGCCCACAGTTCTTTGTGGGCTCCAGTGTTGGAGTGTGGGTGGGCGTGGATGATACGGGACTTTGCTTGTCATGGAATGGGAGCTGGAAACACATCTGCTTAGAAGCTGACAACCAAGGCACAGAGATGAGTCTGAATCCCATTGTTTCAAGCATGTGGAGGCAAACCCCCCAAGTTACTTCTGGGAATCTGTGCCACCACTGGGAGAAGTACTAGGCTAAGACTGTTGGGGATGTGTTTGGGAATTTGTAATTTGCCAAAGGATACAGACATGCAGGCAGTTTACAATAGACCCTTTCCGGGCCATATTCAGGAGTGGGAGAGGTTAGTGATTTCCCTCAGATGAAAGTGTGAGTTTTCTACATGAGTGCAGATTTGTGTTAGCCAATATAGTATATCTTCTCCTAGACAAGCCCTTGTTCACCCCTCACACATACTGCTCTGCACAAAGGTGCCTTGCCCAAGAACTCCTCTTCACTATTCCTCCCTGTGAGAAGTAAACACTTGGTGCATTTTCAAAGTAAGAATGGTAGATTCCGTGCACCTGAGTTTTTAGGGACCCAGGAAGGTTGTGGCCAAACAGCTGAAGCAAATGCCAGGAAGATTGTCACGCTGTTGTTACTCAGCCAATGAGGAACTGGGGGAGGGATCTGCTTGCTAGGAAATAAATAGCTTTCTGGAACCTGCTCCCAGTGTGCTGGCACAAAGCGTTGCAAGATTGGAAGTTGGGTCTCGCTCTTCTTGCACTCACTGAGTCGAGTCCATCGCTTGAGTGAATGAGTGAGGCTGTTTCTCATGCAGACCAAGCTTTAGGAATCATCTGTCAGCCAATGGAGGGCTGCCCGTGGTGTGTGTGTGTGTTCCCCGAGAGGCAAACATGCGTGGTCTTCATTATGCCTTCATTATGTGCCTGTGGTTTCCTGGGCTGTCCTGAGCTTCAAAGACCCCCAGGGATGAGAGAAGGCAGGGACCGCAGTTTCCTTGCCATGAAAGCATACATTTTGCCCACATGAGAGGGTTGTTTGGAGAAGGCTGCACATCTAGCAGCTAGCAGAGCTGCTTCCTGAGTTCAGGAAACTTGGCCCTGGTTGCAGTGCTGGTCACAATGGGGTGAGGGTGAGGGACTGAGCTAGAGCTCAGGGCTCCGCTTCAGGGGGCTGTGCTTAGTCTGAAGTTTTACTCTTTCTGCTGATGCCTTTTTTATGTATTTGAAAGAGTTACACAGAGAAGGAGAGGCAGAGAGAGGCAGAGAGAGAGAGGCAGAGAGAGAGGCAGAGACAGACAGAGAGGCAGAGACAGAGAGGGAGATGTCAGTCTTCCATCCGCTGGTTCACTCCCCAGTTAGCCATAATGGCCAGAACTGTGCTGATCTGAAGCCAGGAGTTGGGAGCTTCTTCTGAGTCTCCCATGCAGATACAGGGGCCCAAGGACTTGGGCCAGCTTCTACTGCTTTCCCAGGCCTTAGCAGAGAGATGGATCGGAAGTGGAGCAGCTGGGTCTTGAACTGGCACCCATATGGGATGCTGGCACTGCAGGTGGCAGCTTTACCTGCTATGCCACAGTGCTGTTCATCCTTATGACATTGTTGTGCTTTTTTTTGAAGATTTATTTATTTGAAAGTCAGAGTTTTACAAACACACACACACACACACACACACAGGTCTTCCATCCACAATTGGCCGCAACGGCTGGAGCTGTGTCGATCCTGAAGCCAGGAGCTTCCTCCAGGACTTGGGCCATCTTCCTCTGCTTTCCCAGGCCATAGCAGAGAGCTGGATCAGAAGTGGAGCAGCCGGGTCTTGAACCAGTGCCAATAGGGATGCTGGCCCTTCAGGCCAGGGCATTAAGCCGCTGCAGCACAGCGCCAGCCCTGTCTTGTCTTCTGATTCCTGGTGTTTCCAAACTCTCCATCTTCCTGTCCTCCAGTGAGGCCCTCCCCTTGCCTGTCTTTTTCACCCCTTCTCCCCTCCAGCCCTTCCTCCTCCTGTCTGCCTATGCATATCAACTGTTATGGCTGTGAATGCAAAGGCCTGCCTTACTCCTGGTGTTTCATTTCATGTTTGATCCTAGTATGAAAGGTGATTTTATGTAATGACTGAACGGGGCCACCAAGTGCCCACACATTTGGCCAGGCATAAATTTGATGTTTCTGTGTGGGTACTTCTGGCTAGGTTTAACATCTGTAGACTTTGTCAGGGAAATCGCCCTTCCTGGTGAGGTTTGAGTGGAGCAAAAGGGCTACTCAGTCCGTGAGCAGGAGCGGACCCTCCTACCTTAGTGCCTTAGATAACTGACTAATACTCTGATAGTGTCCTAGAATTGAATGAATGGCTCTCCTGGGTCTCCAGATGGGGACATGGACATGTTGGTCCCTGGGATCCTCCCCAAATGACTCAGGAGTGTCAGTAGCTGTATAATGCATCTTTCTTTGCCAATACAGGCAAATGCCAGATACACAGAGGGATGAATGGATGGTTAAATAGATTCAACAGATGCATACATGGAGATTTCTGCATTCTGTTGTTTCTACTTACATTGGCATTTCTGGTTAATTTCCACAGAAATCTTGAGGATCTGAATTATGCTAAGGTGTCAGGCAGTGTGGTTTTGTAAAGATGAAAGAAATGGCAGTGTACCCTGAATGCACAAGCTTGGTGGGTAGATAAAGCAAACTCGCCTAAGAAGACAAAGAACAAATCAAAGTAGAGCACAGGGAGATACTTTGTCTCGCAGAACAGGAGCACAGTTGAAATGTGTGCCTGTGTAATCCGCAATGAGGCCAATTGTGGTCAGAATAAAATTAACTCACCTGTTTCCGGGATCGGTAGGAGCAGTAAGACACCCTGGTTTTTCCTTAGATGAGCTGATTCCTCCATGTTGACTGTCCATCAGCCACACCTGGGTAGACCCCTGAGCTATGATGACCCGAAGATCTCAACACGTTTCCGCCTTGCCTGAGCCTGTGAGTCTGGCCAGGCATTAGATTCCCTCCTTGCAAAATGCCCTGCACAGTGCTGAAATAGTTTGTCCAAGCTCTCTGTCTGATGGCTGAACTGCTAGTGGTGATGTACTAGTGTGTTCTCATCCCAGATTAGATCCATGGTCACAGCTTCATTGAGATACTCTTGGAATGGAGGAGCTAAATTGTTCATGCTCCCCTGGGACCTGTCTAACCAAATCTAGTTGCAAATGATACAGTAGCTTCTCTGGGGAAGGAAGATTGTTTCTTTGGTTTCTAGGAATAATCTATTGTTACACCTAGAAGAAGAGTCTTTGGGTGGAATCCAAAACTCCCCAGCCAGCTGTCTGGTGAGTGGCACACAGGGAGGTGCACAATGTACCATAGTGATTCTTTTTTATGATTTATTTTATTTATTTGAAATAGGTAATAACAGAGAGGTCTTCATCTGCTGTCTCACCCCCAGATGGCCACAATGGCCAGAGCTGTGCTGATCTGAAGCCAGGAACCAGGAGCTTCCTTTATGTCAGGATTTCCCCCTTTGGGAACTGGCTGAGTTACCCAGCAGGAAGAGTTGAGGAGACTGAGGAAGGTCAAGCTAAACACACTTTATTGATACTCTAGGCGACTAGGAGGAGAGATTGCTCAAGCCTACTCCTGCGAGCACTAGGCACTATGGACCAGGAGCTTCTCCCCGCAGGCACTAGGCACTAGGGACCAGGGAGAGAGGCTGAGCAACCTCTGGTTTACAGCGTCTGAGGGTCCCCTTATACACAGTTTCTACAGGCTAGCCCCGCCCACATTCCCACCTCCCAGGGTCCCATCATCATGGCAATGACAGTTTGTGGTTAGGCCCTCTAGGCCGTCCATTTTCAAATCTTACCAGCTAGGGTGGCTACTACTCTACTTTTCCTTCAAGCTGGGCGTGACTGCAACTGCGGCTGCACAGTTATTTTCTTTCAAAGGGTGCTACAGTTACTTTGTTTCAAACAGTGCTACAATTACTTTCTCCATGAATGGTTCCCTAACAGTCCTCCCTTTTCTTTTCTTTAAATGCTCTCGTAGCCCTGCAAAGCCCATTGAGCCGCTGGGCCAAGGGGATGAACATTCTTGAGCATATTCCGGATTGATTTCCAGATTCGGGATCTTCCTTTTCTTCTTCTATTTCTGGCGGGCTGGGTTCCTTTTGGAGGGCTAGGTATCCCTTCACGAAATTCTGTCCAATTGAGAAGAGGTGCTGTAAGGTAGGCAAGCATACAAGAACCATACAGAATATTGCTTCTATTTTAAATCATTTCCAGGATGGGAGCCAAGAGGAAACTGTGTCAGTCAGAGTATTTATTGTCTGTTCCACTGTTCTGACTTGACCTATCTTAAATGCCGCTATATGTTGAAGCTGTATTATCTGTAGAGCGCTCTCAGTAATGTTAGCCTCAAGATGAGCTGTTGCATTTACCCACTCTAGCCAGGTAGAATGGTTGTGTTTGAACATATCAGGTAGTTGCGTTGCATTAGGAATGGATAGATTGTTCCACGGAATGGTGGTAATGCAAACTCTTCCAATCACTTCACACTTGAGTTCTCTTTCCAAAGCTAGTATAGTAATTATCTGTTCTATTTGTACCATGCGTGTTTCGAGCATCTGGAGCCCCATAGCATGTGTCTTAAGCAGTGCTGACTGGTCACCTAGCTGAGCCTGCTGCTCCTGAATTACCTTCAGGAGGGACTCCAAAGCATCTCCCTGTAGTTGGGTAGTGCTTAGAGCCAGTGCTCCAGTCACAGCGCCAGCTACTGTGGCTGCTGACACTGCTATAGTGACAATAGCTGCTGTTACTCCAAAGTCTCTTTTTGCGCATGGCTTTTATTGGTATAGTCAAATCAGACATCTTTACTGGTACATATGTGAAGGGAGTTGCTTTTACCACCATATATGGAGCCAAGAATGTTATCATTCTCTCTTCCCATTCCAGGCCTCTTATATAGCAACTGAGCTCCTTTTTAGAATCTAATGAGTGTGTGCATCTAGCATACAATACTTCCCCTTCCGTTCTACCTGTCCAATTTCCTGGGTCTTCCCTTACTGGAATTTTTACAAAATGTTTGTGAAACATTTCATATCCTGCCTGCCAAAAACAATGTGTTGACTGATTGCTACTTGGAGGTCTACCTATAATATATCTTTGCTCTGAGCCATTTTTACAAATAAAAGAGCAAATTATTAATATCAGGGTATGTATAGGCTGGTGGGTTTTCTTTTACTAATGATGCATTTCTAGGGATTAAGGAGTCTTTGGGTGAAAACAGACATCAGATTGCACTCATCTGAATGACCTCAGCCACACGCGTTAGACCCATTTTCGTAATCAAAAGTACATTCATGGTAACATCACTAAAAATTCCCAAGCAGGGAGATCTAGTGCTCCATTGTGCCCCCACAGCAACAAAACCTAGAAAATCCACAGGAATCAAGTTTCCAGAACCTGGGATGGATTTACCACCTTACAGCAGTCAGGGGAGGGGTTCATACAGAAAGCTGCAGCTTTAAGGAAGCGCTGCTGCAGTTTAAATCCCTGCCCCATGTTCCATTCTCAGGTGAGCGGCAGTGCTAACAGTAGCAATACAAACTCCTGACACAAGCTACTCAGACCAGAAGGGGCAATGCCGACATTAGTCTCAAAGACCACGCTTCTCCACTGGACTGTGAGAAGGTCTCTGAGGTGTGGCACGGAGGCTGCTTGCCTCTGGTGTGCCCAGCTTGAAGCCTTTCCAAGGATGTGATAGCTTCTCAGGCGACATTTGCAGAAAGTCCATAAAGGCACAGCATTGGCCCCAGAAGGCCGAGGGACCAGAGATCAGATGGGATGAGCCACAGATTCTCTGAAGAGGGGTAAGTGAGGGGACGGGTCAGGAGCTACTTGGGATAGCAGGACATTTAAACTTCTTGTGTATGCCTTGTAATCATGGACACTATCACATGCACGAGGTGGGCTGCATGCACAGGAGATGGGAGAAGTGTCCCAAGATTTCAGCTCTGGCTGATGTGCAGGATGCACACAGGAGGTGTTGAGTGTGGCACAGAGGACAAGTTGCTGAAAAGCACTGAAGGAGTGGAGCAACATGGAGTCAATCTGCAGGACTGGAAAAGGATTTTCTTTTCCTCAGTTTCCTTTGACTTAAGCAATTTTAGGAACAGAAACTCTGAACACTTCAGTAGACACAGAAAACATAAGACAGACATTCCAAAAAGGACAAAAACAAGTCAATTTTATTTTGCACACAAAAAAATCAAATTAAATCATAAAGATCTAGAGTGAATTGGGAAAACCACACATGACCAAAATGAGAATGTCTTCGAGGAAACAAATTTTAAACAGGAAGCAAACAAATTCTAGAGCTGCAAAGCAGAACTGAAATGAAAAAAAAATCACAACAAATCTTAAAAGTGGATTTGAGTGTGAAGAATAGTGAGCCTGAATGCCAGATAATTGAGATGTCCCAGTGCAAGGAACACAGAGGAAAAATAATGAACAGAGTTTAAAAGCAGTGAAACTGTATCAAATATACCATGACTTGTACAAGATAAGCTGCATAAGAAAAGGAGACTTTAAGAAGCAGAAACAATAATGACATAAACACTATCTGAAAAGTTACAGGTGGAGGAAAAGCTTGAGCCTACACCTCGAAGACGCACAACAAATCCATGACAGAATAAACCTCAAAGACATCCAAATTGAGATATTTTATACTCAATTATTAAAAAAAATGGGGAACCATATCTGCCCATCTCCATAATATGCCAATGAGCACACCCCCATCCCACATCAGAGCATGTCTTCAGCTCTGACACCTAGTCTTTGACCTTGATGCTTCTAGATAGATTCCTGGAATTCACAAATGTGAACTCTCCCAATTGAAAATGTCAGCATGAAGTAGGGGAGAGATAGTAATTCCCTTACCTGCTTTGTTTTATCCAGGACTAAACAACCAGAGTCAAACACTAGGAAGTATTCCAGATGACACCCTGAGGCAAACTGCCTTCTAGTGGAGACCTTAGATCAGCACTCAGAAGGATGCCCTACTGCTGTCCCTGAAGGGTGCCCCATTTAGCATGAAGCCATCAGTATGGTAGCAGTCCCCATATCCCTAACTGCAGTTAGGGTCCATTCTTCTGGGTGGGGAGGGGGTGGTAATGTGAGGAGGTATTTGAAAGAACAGTTAGGTCAGTTCCCCACTGAAATGGGGAAAGAGGATGTCCCTTTAAGCATGGACAAGACCGTTAGCAAAACTGATGAAATCTTTACTTAATATATACTAAATTGATCTTCTGTATATAATTAAAAATGAATCTTGATGTGAATGGAATGGGAGAGGGAGTGGGAGATGGGAAGGTTGTGGGAGGCAGGGAAGTTATGGTGGGGGAAAAGCTATTGTAATCCATAAACTGTACTTTGGAAATTTATATTTACTAAATAAAAGTTAACAAAAAGAAAAAGACCATTAGCAAGACAAAAGTGCCAATTCCATGATTCTGGGTCTCTAGTATTTTGTGTGCGTGTTTTTTTTTTTTTTGACAGTGAGAGAGACAGAGATAAAGGTTTTCCTTCTATTGGTTCACCCCTCAAATGGCCGCCACGGCTGGAGCTACACTGAAGCTAGGAGCCAGGTGCTTCTCCTGGTCTCCCATGCGGGTGCAGGGGCCCAAGCACTTGGGCCATCCTCCACTGCCTTCCTGGGGCACAGCAGAGAGCTGGACTGGAAGAGGAGCAACCAGGACTAGAACCTGGCTCCCATATGGATGCCAGTGCTGCAGGCGGGAATTAACCAAGTGAGCCATGGCACCGGCCCCCGGGGTCTCTGGTTTTATCATGAGAATATAAATTTACTATTGCATACTTCTGACGGCTTTTGTATTTTATCATGAGCAGTCTATAGGGGACTGCATTTCCAGGCTTGAGTTGGGCCCTTACCATCTGTTACCTGAAATCCTGTACCTCAACTCAATTGTACTAAAGGACCCCGTCTGTCATTTCCAGAATTTTCTTCTCTCTTGGAGGCCCCTCCTGATCTCTGTGGAAAGAGCATCCTGACTTAAATACATCTTGCTTGCCACAGGTATGGAAGTGCACATACACACATACACACAGTAGGTTAATAAAGATGTCAAAAAGATATTGAAAAACACTTAGCATTTTAATTGCAATGAAAACAAAATACAATCACCTAATGGATGAAGTAAAATCAGGGCCTAGAAGAAAATTTATACCTACAAGCAACTACAATAAAAAACAAATATCTGAAATCAATCAATTCTTTGAACATATTTAAGAACAAGCAAAAAAGAAGAACCTAAATCCATCAAAAACTAGCAGAAAAAAACAAAAGTAGAGACACATAAAGTGCCACACAGTAAAACAACATTAAGAAATCATTACCAAGACAGAAACTGAATCAGTAATAAAGACCCTTCCAGCAAAGAATAGCCCACGACTGGATGGCTTTACTGAATTCTAACAGGAATTTGAAGAAGGTCCAATCCTTCTCAAGCTATTCAGAAACAATTGAAAGGGGGGGAGGAATCCGCCCGAATTCATTCTATGAAGCCAGCATCACCTTAATTCACAAACCTGAAAAAGATGCAACAGAAAAAGAGAACTACAGACCAATTTCCCTGATGAACATAGACACAAAAATCCTCAAAAAAATGTTAGCCAATTGAATCCAACAACACATCAGAAAGACCATTCAGCTGGACCAAGTGGGATTTATTCCTGGTATGCAGGAATAGGTCAACATTCACAAAGCAAACAATGTCAAACATCGCATTACCAACCTGAAGAACAAAAACCATGTGATCCAATGGCTGCAGAGAAGCCATTGGATAAAATACAACACCCTTTCATGATGAATACTCTAAGAAAATTGGGTAAAGAATCAACATTCCTCAATACAATCAAGGCATTTTATGACAAACCCACAGCCAGCATCCTATTGAATGAGGAAAAGTTGGAACCATTCCCACTGAGATATGGAACCAGACAAGGATGCCCACTCTCAACATTTCTATTTAAAACATTCCTGAAAGTTTTAGCCAGAGCCATTAAACAAGAAAAGTAAGTCAAAGGGATACAAAATGGGAAGGAGGAAGTCAAATTATTCCTATTTGCACATGACATGATTCTATATAGAGAATCCAAAAGACTCCACTAAAAGACTATTGGACCTCATAGAAAAGTTAGGTAAAGTAGCAGGATATAAGGTCAATTCAGAAAAATCAACAGCCTTTGAATACACAAAGCCACGGCTGAGAAAGAACTTTTAAGATCAATTCCAGGGGTCAGTACGGCCCTCGGGTCCACGTGGCGCGAAAGTAGGAGGGCCGCTTCCTTGTGCAATCCTGGTCAGTGGGCTTGGAGGCCCCAGGGCTCAGCCTGAGTTCTACGATGGTACTTTGGCACCAGCATTAATGTTGTAGTACTGTGTCATACTACCTCAGTAGAGGTTGTAACGTGACCAGATTGTACATGAAAGAAAGAAGTGGAAAGCACGTGTGTCCAGGTCATATCCATGGAGGAGACTTATATTTATAAGAAATGTGGAAATATCTTCAGCTGAAAGTAGATCTTCGTTCATCAAAAAATTATTACTGGAGAGAAACCTTGTGAATGTGGGAAAGCTTCTATTCAGATGTCACGCAGCAGTCAGCAGAGAATTTATAGTGGGGAAAACCCCTTTTCCTGTAAGGTATGTGGGAAAGGCTTCAGCCACAAATCAAATCTCACTGAGCATGAACATTTTCATACTAGAGAGAAGCCTTTTGAGTGTAATGAATGTGGGAAAGCCTTTAGCCAAAAGCAGTATGTCATTAAACATCAAAACACCCATACTGGAGAGAAGCTTTTTGAATGTAATGATTGTGGGAAATCCTTTAGCCAGAAGGAAAACCTGCTTACCCATCAGAAAATTCACACTGGAGAGAAACCTTTTGAGTGTAAAGATTGTGGGAAAGCTTTTATTCAGAAGTCCAACCTCATCAGACACCAGAGAACTCACACGGGAGAAAAGCCCTTTGTATGTAAGGAGTGTGGGAAAACCTTTAGTGGCAAATCAAACCTTACTGAGCATGAGAAAATTCATATTGGAGAGAAACCCTTTAAATGTAATGAATGTGGAACAGCTTTTGGCCAGAAGAAGTACCTCATAAAACATCAGAACATTCACACTGGAGAAAAACCCTATGAATGTAATGAATGTGGAAAAGCCTTCTCTCAACGAACGTCACTGATTGTGCATGTGAGAATTCATTCAGGTGATAAGCCTTATGAATGCAATGTTTGTGGAAAAGCCTTCTCTCAGAGTTCATCTCTTACTGTACATGTGAGAAGCCACACCGGTGAGAAACCCTATGGCTGCAATGAATGTGGGAAAGCTTTCTCTCAGTTCTCAACCCTTGCTCTGCATTTGAGAATCCACACAGGTAAGAAGCCTTATCAGTGTAGTGAGTGTGGGAAGGCTTTCAGCCAGAAGTCACACCACATTCGACACCAGAAAATTCATACTCATTAAAAACCCTGTAAATATTTTGAAAATTCACCAGGAATTTGAAATACAAATGAAATAAACTTTAACAAATACTGAAAACTTAGGGGACACCAGCAAGTTCATGCTGAAGAAAAGGACAGTTGTATGATAAAAAGCCTGTATCCAACAACAAAAAAACTACAGCAAACAGCAAAGGTAATGCTGAAATTTTAGACACATTTCCACTAAAATTGGGAGCAGAAAACAGATGCCTATTACTATTATCAGCATAGATCTGGAGATCTTCACCAGCATAAGAAAATTAAGTTGTAAGAATTGGAAAGGAAGAGACAAAAGTAGATATGATCACCTACAAATAATATAAAACTTGTGGAATTGATTCAGCAGAACAGAAGGAATCTTCCAGAGAGACCTATGCATGTGTTAGAATTTGGGATATGACAGAAATGGCATCAGTGGGTAAAGAAATGAGATGATTTTGGAAACTGTTTGGAGATAACTTGTTCTCCAAAAGGAAAAAATAACAGAACTATACACAAAAGTAAAATCTACAAGGATTGAAAACAGGAATATCTCAAAAGATGTGGTAAAATAGTTGTGACATTAAGAGTAGGGAAACATTGCTTATAACATTCAAAAACACTTAGCAATTCTACCTGTATGTATGCAAAGAAAATATGCGCCAGAATATTTACTATGGCTTGATTTATCGCAGCCAAAAATTGGAAATAACTTAAATGCTTTTTGGGAATAGAAAAGAAGATTCTTGGAATGGAATACTGTACATATATTTGTAAAAATGGAGCAAATGAGATTAACATGCATTAACAGGAATATTCCAGAAATTGAGGGGAAAATCAAGTTGCAGAGTGATGCATATAGTACAATGAGTTTGTAAATTTGAATTAAAACTCTTAACAAAACAGTACTTAACATTGGTAATAGATATATATGTATATATACACACATACACACACGTGCACACACATATGTATGTAAATGTTTTTGAAATTAATTGGAAGGATACAGACCTGACATTGGTCGTCTGTGAAGAGTGGAGAGGGTAGGGCATGAATGTGGGAGGTGGGTGGTTAAAGGGGACTTTGGCTTTTTATAGAAGCATCTCCTAAAGATTTGCAAGTAAGTATGAAAATAGTGGCTACTTCTGGAGTGTGGTATATGGATATCTTGTCTTATTTTTTGTACTTTTCTGTATTTTTTAAATTTCAAAATTAATAAGAATGGGGGTGAGGATGGGAACACTGTACCTGTAGAAATCATGTTATAATGAATTAATTCCCAAATACTAAACTTTTTATAGAATATATTTCTAAAATTTTGTCAACGATGTGTGAATCGACTTGCTCTCTATGTAATATGAAATTATCTATTTTATTAAAATTAAAAATGACAGCATAAAAAAAAATCAATTCCATTCATAATAGCTCCAAAAAAAATCATACCTTGGAATAAATTTAACCAAGGATGTCAAGGATCTCTATGATGAGAATTATAAATCATTAAAGAAACAGAAGATACCAAAAAAATGGAAAAATCTGCCATGTTCATGGATTAGAAGCATCAACATCAAAATGTCCATTCTTCCAAAGGTAATTTACAATTTCAATGCAATTTCAAATACCAAGGATAAAAAGTGATGCTGAAATTCATATGGAAACACTGGAGACCTCAAATAGCTAAAACAATCTTATACAACAAAAACCAAGCTGAAGGCATCACAATACCAGATTTCAAGACATACTACAAGGCAGTTGTAAGCAAAATAGCCTGGTTCTGGTACAAAAACAGATGGATAGACCAATGGAACAGAGTAGAATTGCCAGAATTCATTCCAAGCATCTACAACCAACTTATATTTGACCTAGGATCTAAAACCAATCCCGGGAGCAAGGACAGTCTCTTCAACAAATGGTGTTAGGAAAATTGGATTTCCACATTCAGAAGTAGGAAGCAGGATCCCTACCTTACATCTTAACCATCCACTCAACATAGATTAAGGACTTAAATCTGTGACCCGATACCATCAAATTATTAGAGAACATTGGAGAAACCCTGTAAGACTTTGGAACACGCAAACCATTCTTGGAAAAGACCCCAGAGGCACAAGCAATCAAAGCCAAATTAACAAATGGGATTATATCCAATTGGGAAGTTATGCAGTGCAAAAGAAACATTCAACTATTTGAAGAGGCAAATGACTGTGTGGGAGAAATTATTTGCAAACTATACAACTTATAAAGGTTTAATAGCCAAAATATATAAAAAGATCAAGAAACTCCACAACAACAAAGCAAGCAACCCAGTGAAGAAATGGGCAAAGGACTTAGACATTTTTCAAAAGAGGAAATCCAAATGGCCAACAGACACAGAAAAAAAGGCTCAGGATCACTAGCCACCAGAGAAATGCAAATCAAAACCACAATGAGGTTTCACCTCACCCCAGTAAGAATGGCTTCCATACAGAAATCAACAAATGCTGGGGAGGATGTGAGGATAAAGGTACCCTAACCCACTGTCGGTGAGAATGTAAACTGATAAAACCACTGTGGAGGACAGTATGGAGATAGCTCAGAAATCTGAATATAGATGTACCATATGTCCCAGCCATCTGTTCCTGGGGATTTACCCAAGGGAAATGAAATCAGCATATGAGAGTTATCTGCACCCCCCCCATGTTTATTGCAACTCAGTTTACACTAGCTAAATCATGGAAGCAACTCAAATGCCCATCAACTGAAGACTGGATAAAGAAATTATGGGATATGTACACCTTGGAATACCACACAGGGGTTATAAAAATGAAATCTGATCATTTACAACAAAATGAATGAATGTGGAAATCATACTTACTGAAATAAGCCAGTCCCAAAGGGACAACTACCATAAGTTCTCCCTGATCTGTGACAATAGAACACCTAAAAAGAAATCTGTAGAAGAGACACAATGACTCTAACAGCCCTTGTCTTATTGTTGAGGAATTTTTTTATACTATTTGTCAAACTCTTAACAGTTTAATATATGTGTATATAGTCAATTGAAAATAGACCTCAGTAAAAAGTAAGAGTAGGAATAAGAGGAGGAGGAAGAGGGGTGGGAGTATGGGCATGAGGGCGGGCACAGTGGGAAGAATCACCATGTTTCTAAAGTTGTAATTATGAAGCATGTGGAGTTTCTAACTCTAAAGCTGTATAGTTCTGCATACTTTCCTACGGACTTACTTGCAGTTTAAATACTTGCCATGGGATCTCAAATACCATTAAACTGGGTGGTAAATATATCATCTTAAGTGTTAAATTGATCATATGGGTAGGATTAGGGGTCTGGTAATAATTAAAAAGGAATGGATGTTCCAACATGATTAGCAGTCCACACAGCAGACTCAGAATCTGAGTAGATTCTGATAGACAATCCCTTTAAGTAGCACTCTGACCTCAGAATCAGCCCTTTAAGTCTTCCTGGTCTGTCTGAAAAATCCATGAGAGCATTTCAGGCATCAAAAGCCAGACACTGTGCAAAAAATATCTGACAGGAAGGACCTTCGTGGGCGAGAGCTCAGTGGAAAGAAGTGGTCATCAAAGAAGGAGGTACTTTTCTCTGAAGGCAAGAGAGGACTTCCACTTTGCTTATGGCCTTGTCTAAATGCTGATGGAGTTTGTGGATTCAAAAGGCTTTAGCCTAGGGAGCTCATGTCAAGGGCCTTCGGTGGTCACTGACATTATACATAAGAGTTTTAACTTTTTTTTTTGACAGGCAGAATTAGATAGTGAGAGTGAGAGTGAGAGACACAGAAAGGTCTTCCTTCCATTGGTTCACCCCCCAAATGGCCACCATGGCCTGCATGCTGCATCGATATGAAGCCAGGAGCTTCCTCCTGGTCTCCCAGGCCAGTATAGGGCCCAAGGATTTGGGCCATCCTCCATTGCCTTCCCGGGCCGCAGCAGAGAGGTGAACTGGAAGAGGAGCAACCGGGACTAGAACCCTGGGTACCGGCGCTGCAGGCGGAGGATTAGTCCAGTGAGCCACGGTGCTGGCCAAGAGTTTTAACTGTTAACACAGGAGTTGCTGTGCACTAACTTCTCATGAAGTACCTCTAAGTTGTATTATGTCTAGGTGCTTGCAAAACGATGTATCATTCTTCAGTGCTTCTTTAAAGTTAATTAAGTTTCTAAAAAAATGGAGTGAAACTAACTTCAAGATGAAAGGACTTTGAACAGTCCTTGTCTCAACTGTTGAGGAACAGTTTTTTGGTGCAAACTGTGGAACTCTTTGCTTAGTAAAGAGCTGGTCTTCTGTGTATAAAGTTAACTCAAAAGGCTTCCATAGCCTTGGCAACTCATGACAAGAGCCTAGGGTGATTACTGATGCCATGAACAAGAGTGTCAATTTGTTAAGTCAACAACAGGAATCACAGTGCACTTACTCCTCATGTAGGATCTCTTTCCTTAATGTGCTGTACATTGTGATTTAATGCTATAACTAGTACTCAAACAGTATTTTACACTTTGTGTTTCTCTGTGGGTGCCAACTGCTGAAATCTTTACTAATATATACTAAATTGATCTTCTGTATATAAAGAGAATTGAAAATGAATCTTGATGTGAATGGAAGGGGAGAGGGAGCGGGAGAGGAGAGGGTTGTGGGTGGGAGGGAAGTTATGGGGGGGGAGCCATTGTAATCCATAAGCTGTACTTTGGAAATTTATATTCATTAAATAAAAGTTAGAAAAAGAAAAAAGTTAATTGAAAATGGACCTTAGTAGAAAATGGGACTGGCAATGGGTCAGGGAGCAGGAGGTGGGATGAGAGAGTGGTGGGAGGGTGGGTATGGTGGGAACAATCACTATATTCCTAAAGCCGTACTTATGAAACGCATGAAGTTTGTATTCCATAAATGAAAGTCTTCTTTGTGAAAAAAGAAATCATGGATGGGACTGGTGCTGTAGCATAATGTTGCCACTTGGGCAGTTCAAGCTCCAGCTGCTCCACTTCCAATCCAGCTCCACAATGCACCTGGGCAAGTCAGAGAATCTCAAGTATTTAGGTCCTTGCACCCTTGTGGGAGACACACAAGAATCTCCTGTCATCAGAGTGGCCTAGCTCCAATCACTTCAGTCACTCAGGGAGGGCACCAACAGATGGACGATCTTCTTTGTCTCTGAATCAATCAATCAGTCAGTCAGTCACTCTCTCCTTCAAATAAAGCTTTACAAAAAAATCAGAGTGGGTGTTGTGGCACAGCAAGTTAGGCTTCTGCTGCTCAGCTGACATCAGAATGGCAGACCAAGTCCCAGATGCTCTGTTTCCAAGCATCTCCATGTTAACATCCCTAGGAGGCAGCAGACCATGGTTCAAGGACTTGAGTCCCTGGCTCCCACCTGGAAGATCCCCATGGAGTTCCTGAATTCTGGACTCTACCTGTCCAGCGCTGGTTGAACCTGTGGGTTGAAGACTTCCCTCATTCCCTCCCTTTCTCTCTCTCCCTCTTCCCCTCCCCCTCCCTCTCTTTCCCTCCCTTTACACCCCCACTTCATGTGTTTGTGTGTGTGTTCCTTTGTCTCTGTCATGGTCACTTTTAAATTAATAAATCTTTAAAAAATAATCAGTGGAAGCAGACAATGTGGGATGTTGTTCTTGGTATCATGATGTGATACCATAGATCCATTTGTGTCAAAATATTTCAATTCATTTTCTTCACCCCCTCTCCTTTTGCAGTGCATAGCTAGTTCATGAAGAGGGTCATCTGCTAAGAGCCAAGTGAGTTGTTTTTTTCCTGTCCATCCCAGAGCCATGAGGAGACTGAAGCAAGAGAGAGAGGAGGTGCCTGGGGGCCCAGAATCTTGGAGGATGCCTCTCCACAATTCAGAACAGCTTAAACATGTCATGCAATATTCTACACCTTCTACTTCTCTCCCCAACCTCTACTTCCCTCTGCTCAAGACAACCAGAGACAGCATGAGGCCCCTGCTCAAAGGTCTCCATCTGCAGATCTCCTTGGTACTATCGCAAACCAAGCAAACAGAAGCTTCTCAGGCCCATCCACCATGAGTAGACTCTCTGGGAGACAGATCTGCATTGCTGCCTTGGCATGCCCTCCACAGCTCATCCTGAGATTTTAAAATGAGGTGACTTCAAGCTGGACAGACCTCCAGGGAATAAGAAAGACAAGTTTCCCAATTTCCCTGCACATGAGAAGGGGGTGCAATATTGAGTCAGTGATAATGGCTTGCTGGGCACAACTGCTCTCATGATCCCCACCGTTGGCCTCTTCCTCAGGTGAGGAGAGACTGGAGGGCAATCTGAGAATGTGGGCTACCTGCTACACCATTTAAATGAACACATATACATGAATCAACATGCAAAAGTAACAAGTGTAGTTTATATACATTTTGTGAGGATGCCTTTAGCAGATGCCTTGTTTTTCTTTTCGGTCTAAGAAGGTTTCACGTTGCTCACTTGATTAGACCATGCTCAAGTTCAAATCTGCCTCTCACTCAGAGTCATTCAGAGTGCAGGTGACTTCTCTGTCACCTGCATTGAGCTTCTCCAGAGACTGGAGAGGGAAAATAGTAAAAAACAAAATATAGACCTCAGAGTACGAAGGTCTAAGAACAAGCTATAATTTTATTTCCTCATGAATACTCTAGTTCATACCTCCCCTTCCAGAAATAGGCTCAGAAACAGTATGCAAAACAGTATGGCCTAGTATTTTTTTAAAACTTTTATTTAATGAATATAAATTTCCAAAGTACGACTTATGGATTGCAATGGCTTCCCCCCCATACCGTCCCTCCCACCCACAACCCTCCCCTTTCCCACTCCCTTTCCCCTTCCATTCACATCAAGATTCATTTTCAATGATCTTAATATACAGAAGATCAGCTTAGTATACATTAAGTAATCTCTCTATCCTCCAGTCATGAGTTTCCAAGGCTATGGAAGCCCCTTGAGTTCTCCAACTCTTATCTTGTTTAGACAAGGTCATAGTCAAAGTGGAGGTTCTCTCCTCCCTTCAGAGAAAGGTACCTCCTTCTTTGATGACCTGTTCTTTCCACTGGGATCTCACTCACAGAGATCTTTTGCCAGAGTGCCTTGGCTTTCCATGCCTGAAATACTCTCATGGGCTTTTCAGCCAGATCCGAATGCCTTTAGGGCTGATTCTGAGGCCAGAGTGCTATTTAGGACATCTGCCATTCTATGAGTCTGCTGAGTATCTCACTTCCCATGTTGGATCACTCTCCCCTTTATTTATTCTATCGGTTAGTGTTAGCAGGTACTAGGCTTGTTTATGTGCTCCCTTTGACTCTTAGTCCTTTCATTATGATCAATTGTGAACTGAAGTTGATCACTTGGACTAGTGAGATGGCATTGGTACATGCTAAATGGCATAGTGATGGGAGCCAAGATGGCGGAATAGTGAGGGTGCGCACCGATAGTCCGGGAAAATTTAGTTTAATAAAAGGGGAGTTAAGGTAGCCGCAGAAAAAAAGAACCAGGAAAAAACTGCACGGGAATCGTGAATCGGAGGACCTACTGGGAGAACAAGGTCGCCCACCGCGCGGAAGCCAAGTCGCGGGACCGAGCCGCAGAAGCCCCAGGGTCGGCACGCCAGTGCTCCAAGGGGAGTGCACGCCACACAGACAACAGCGGGGAGACTTGGGACGCTCAGGGCTCTGAGTCCACACATCGGCGCTGGAAGGGGAGGTGAGCTCAATAACCCGAGAAATTGGTGGGGAAACAGGGGTCAGAATCTAGAGGGGGGCCGGAAAGTGCAGCAAACTCACTACCGGAAAGAAGGAAAAAAAAGCTTCGGGGTTTCTCTTCCCCCTAACCTTGCAAAGGTTACAAGGCTGCAAGGCTTGAAGAGACAAAGAGCAGGCCTCCTCTCTGGATTTACATATCAATGGGGGAGAGCTAAGGAACTGAGTCACTACAATTCAGTAGCCTAGGCAACCCAGTGGGAGTCCAGAGGAGCCAAAGACTGGAAGCTAAATACCATCAATTCTGCACAGCCATGCCCTGCGTGTTACTTACCCCCTGAATAAATAAAATAAATAAATAAATAAAAAGAGAGAGATTTACCACGCATAACCTGAGGGTGTCACCTTTGCACACCCTTAACCAGGAAGAACCAGGCAGAGCTCTCAGGCCGCACCCATCTCAAGCCTCCAAGGCTCCTCCAACAGCAGGCAGTCCACTTAACACGGACACAGTATAAAAAAAAACGCACAGTGACGCAAGAAGAATTAACTATGCCGAGTAACAAACACAGAAATAGAGGGAGCAAGATCAACGATGACACTATGATGCCTCCAAATAAGCAAACACCCCAAGCCAAGATTATGAAGATGATGAGATAGAAGAAATGCAAGATACGGATTTCAAAAAATTTATGATAAGAACATTTAGAAGCTTTCAAAAGCAAATCCTTGAACTACAGAAATCCTTAATGGACAAGATTGAAAATCTCTCTCGTGAAAACGAAATTTTAAGGAAGAGTCAAAATGAAACTCAGAAACTAGTAGAACAGGAAAGTGTTATAGTGAAGAGAAATCAAAATGAAATGAAGAGCTCAATAGATCAAATGACAAACACATTAGAAAGCCTTAAAAACAGAATGGGTGAAGCAGAAGAGAGAATATCGGACTTAGAAGATAGAGCACAGGAAAACATACAGTCAAACCAAAGAAAAGCAGAGGAAATTAGAAACCTAAAAAATATTGTTGGGAATCTACAGGATACTATTAAAAAAACCAACATTCGAGTTCTAGGAGTTCCTTATCCAGAATATTCTGATGTCAATTATCTAAGACAGTAAAGGAAGGAGTGTGACCTCTTGATTACAGACTGCTCTGTCCTTTTGTTCTATTCAAGCCTCACCAGGAAGGACCATTTTCTTTGCACATTCTAGCTGTTCAGATGTTAAACCAAGCCAGAAATACCCACATATACACATCAAGAATGAGGCTAGGCCAAATGTACGGGCACTCGGTGGCCCAATCCAGTCATTATGTAAAATTAACTAGCATACTATGACCACACAGAAAATAAAAAATAAAAACAAGATTAAGGCAGAGTTTTTGCATTCATAGCCATAATCCTTGATATGCATAGTCAGGCAGGAAGAAGGGGGCTGGAAAGGGAGAAGAGGTAAAAAAGGAGCCAAGAGAAGGGGATACTAGAGGGCAGGAAAATGATGAGACTGAAAAGGCAAATGACCAAAGAGAAAACAGTTCCTGAGGGGTGAGCAGAAGGAGTAAAACTCTGGAGTGAGAGCTGTATCTGAAGCCTGAGCCCCCAAGTTTACCTCAATCCCTCCTCCCTCACCCCAAGATGACCAAAAATATCACTGGGCCAACCAGGGTCAAATACAGGAAGAAGGTATCAGAGTAGACTTGGGCAGCCATCTCCAAACAACTCTCACTCTCACAAAAGGTTCATCCACAGGCAGCTCCTCAGGACCCACAGCAGTGAAATGGGGGCTGCTGCCTGCCCTCATTTCTGGGCGTCTTTGGAATTCAGTTTAGTACAGGAAACCACAGCCACGTAATGAAGGCCAACACATGTGTGTGTGTCTCTCTAGGGACACATACTCACCATGGATGGCCCTGCATTTGTTGACTGATGCTTCATAGACTCATCTGTGTGATGAACAACCTCACTCATCCAGTCAAGTGATGGGTTCAGGAAGTGCATGCATCAACATCGAAATTTGATTAACAATCTTGCAAGATTTCCAGCTTGGTAGGTCAGCATACCTGGGGCGGTTAGAGCCGACCATTGATTTCCTAGCATGGAGATCCCTCCCCTGCTTCCTCACAGGCTGAAACACTGGGGTTACAAGCTGTCCTGCATTCTCTTCACTGGTTCTTGCCACTATACTCCTGTTTATCTTGTTTGCCTAAAAGCTTTCAGGTGCTTGTAACCTAGCAGTCTTACTTTAAAACATAAATCAAGGTTTATTTCAGAATCAGGCTAAAGCCAGGAGCTCAAAACTCCTTCTGTGTCCTACAAATTGTAGCAAATACCAAGTATTTGCACCATCATCTGCTGCATCCTGGTTGCACAGCAGTGAGCTGAATTGAGAGCAGAGCAAATGGAGTGTTCACATCTCAAATATTCAAGAGAGTCAGGTCCTGGCCAGGCCATAGTTTGGAACCAGGTGGACATCTCCCACCTTTGTGGCAGGGACCCAGGTTCTTCAGCCATCACATGCTGCTGTCTGTGAGCTACATCATTGTGAAAAGCGATCTGTAGCCCTAGCTGTGACTAGAGCCCAATGCCCTCAGCTACAGGGAGGTGCTTGGTGTCATGAAATTGGCTTTGAGCCCCTCCCAGAAGAACAGACCCAGGTGGGAATTTCTGCTAAGGGAAAAGACCTATCACTTCAACCCAATTCACCTGGCTTCTGCTCAGAAGAAATACAGTGAGAAGGGATTGCAAGCCCTTCTTGCATGTCTGCCTGACTTTCCAAGCAAAGCAATGCAGAGCCTTCTTGCCAAAACTGTTGGCATAAGCTACACAATGGAGACGAAGCCAAACATGGACAGGAGTGCACCTTAAATGAATCATGAGTATCTGACTATGCAGTCAATGACCCCAAACCTCAACCAATATTGCTCCCTCATGAATCTCTCCTATCAACAGGGCTTTACTGTAGAGAACTCTTTGAGAGGATATTATTCTTCCTTAGGTCACTAGGCCCCCAACATGCACACCTGTATGATAAAACTGCCCGAGTGGGAATATGCTGTTCTCCTAGGATAAGCATGGATGGGAAGCTACAAACTCTGGGAAATATGTTGGTGCTTTTGACAATTAATGACTAGCCTGCCTGGATCATGCACATCTGATCAAAGCAATGTTTGCTAATGTGACTTTGGTATCTCCTAGGCTTTCCAGACCTCACATTGCATGCAGCCAGATGCATTTTGTTAATCTTTTGTCATCTATC
Organism: Oryctolagus cuniculus; assembly: GCF_051225735.1. Lineage (NCBI taxonomy): Eukaryota > Metazoa > Chordata > Mammalia > Lagomorpha > Leporidae > Oryctolagus > Oryctolagus cuniculus. Next base: position 1,465,598 of record NC_142885.1, on the reverse strand, counting down.
AGGCTGCAAGGGTCAACTAAGTTACAGAAGTGACACTCTCATCGGCCTATGTCCATGTTCTCCAATTTATTTACACATGGAATACACATGTTGTTTCTCTGAATGCTAAGTGTCTGCCTCAGACCTTCATATTAACTTCAGAGTAGAAGCAATGTGAGCAGAGTCAGCATTCACGTGAAATTCCCCTCTCCCTTGATTCAGAGGTGTCACAAAAGTCAACCATGAAGCTTCTCTACAAAAATCTTATAATGGTTAAGTAACGGTATGGGTTCAAAGTGTCTGCTAAAAGTACACAGGTTAGAACCTTGATTACTCAATGGGGAGGATTTAGGGAGTGGTAGGTAGTGGGAATTGAGTCAGCCATTTGAGTAGACCCTGGATAAATGAATTCATTTTTCTCCCAGGAGTTTTTTCTCTTCCAAATCAGATTTGTTATCACAAAAGTGAGTAGGAATAAAGCAAGGACTACCCCTCTGTGTTGTTCCCTTCACTGCCCTCCACTGACTCTGCCACAAGACGAGACAGCCTCAGAGTCTCACCAGCTCTAACTACCAGACCTTGGAAATCCTGGCTCCCAGAACCATGAACCAGAATAGACCGTTGTGTAGATTATCCAGTCTGGTATCTGGTTTACAACAAATCAAAAGGCTGGAGAAACAAAGAATTCACATTTATCAGCTGACTTCAGATAATGATAGTCCCTAAATGAGCCCTGAAACCATGCCCAATGGCCCAGGAGTCCTCCTACATGAGGCCTGGAACCTCATTCTAATGAAAATTACTGGGGGAGCAATCAGACCCTCCATCCCAGAGAGCTAATGAACACAGCCCTGCATGCAGAATAAGTAACTTTCCAGGCATGGGTCTCAAATTTCAAAATCTTAAACAAGAGCAACAATGGCTTCTCCACCAAGGAAACGCAAAGAAGGGGGAATCCAATACTCCTACTTACTCATGAATGCACACACACTCAGCACAGATGGCCCTGCCTTTGTCAACTGTTGATTTTTAAGGCACCTCTGTGTGAGAAACAGCCTACCCATCCAGTCAAGCGATGGAATCTGGAAGTACAACAAAATTGAGACTGGATTATCTGCCTTCAAGACATCATGCTTGGTAGGCCATCACACGAGGGGAAGTTTAGTGTGACCTATTTATTACCTAGCATGCAGATCCCTCCCCTGGTTCCTCATTGGCTGAGTTACAGTCTTTGAGTTAGAATCCTCATTGCCTGAGTTACACTTGGCTGAGGTCACAATCTTCCTGGCATTTGTTTCATCTGTTTGCGTAAAAGCTTTCAGGTGCACATAACCTAGCAGTCTTACTTTAAAAAAGTCAATCACGTTTTATTTCAGTGATTTTTTTAAAAAGATAAATGTATTTGAAAGGCAAAGCCACACAATTTGGGGAAAGAATGTGTCTTTGGCCTGCTGATTTACTCCCTAGATCAGCACTGTAGCCTGGGCAGAATCAGGGTAATGCCAGGAGCCCAGAACTCCATCTGGTCCTGCAAATGGTGGCAAATACTCAGTGTTTGAGCCATCATCTGCTGCATCCTGGTTGCGTAGTGGCAAGCTGAATCAGGAACAGAGCAATCTGAATGTTCTAATCTCAAATGCTCAAAAGAGTCAGCTCCAGGCCAATCCACAGCCCGAAGTTGAGAACTATGTGGTATCTCCCACATAGTTCTTCAGCCATCACATACTGCTGTCTGTGAGCTACATCATTGTGAAAAGCAATCTGTAGCCATGGCTGTGACTAGAGCCCAATGCCCTCAGCTACAGGGAGGTGCTTGGTGTCATGACATTGGCTTTGAGCCCTTCCCAGAAGAACAGACCCAGGTGGGAATTTCTGCTAAGGGAAAAGACCTATCACTTCAACCCAATTCACCTGGCTTCTGCTCAGAAGAAATACAGTGAGAAGGGATTGTGAGCCCTTCTTGCATGTCCGCCTGACCTTCCAAGCAAAGCAATGCAGAGCCTTCTTGCCAAAACTGTTAGCATAAGCTACACAATGGAGACGAAGCCAAACATGGACAGGAGTGCACCTTAAATGAATCATGAGTATCTGACTATGCAGTCAATACAATCCAAACTGAAAACAATGTTGCTCCCTCATGTATCTCTCCTATTAATCTGGCTTTGTGGTAAAGAACTCTCAGAGAAGCATCTTATTCCTTTGGTCAAGAGGTCCCCAACATACACAGCTGTATGGTAAAACTGCCAGTGTGAGAATATGCTTTCTCATAGGATTAATAAAGATGGGAAGCTAGAAATCCCGGGAGATATGTTGGTGCTTTTCACAACTATGACTAGCCTCTGCCTGGATCATGCAAGTCAGATCAAGGGTGTGTTGTTTATGTGACTTTGATATCCCCAAGGTTTTCCAGACCTCACACATTTCACGTAACCAGATGCATTGTTAACTGTTTGTCACCATCTATCAGGCAGCGAGGGTCAACTAACTTACTTAAGTGACATTCCCATGGGCCTCCGTCAACAGTCCCCAGTTAATCACCCCATGAATCCACTTGATGTTTGAGACTGACATCAGCCCTTTATATTATCTCCAGTGTACAATCAATGTGTGGGAAAGTATTAATTGTATACACATATCCTATCCCTTGGTTGAGAGGTATCACAAAAGTCACCCAGGAAACTATTCTACCAAAAAAAAAAAAAAACAGCTGATAGGGTTTAAATAGCACTGTGGTTTCAAAGTGTCCATTAAAAGTTCATGGTTTGGGCCGGCGCTGCAGCTTAATATCCTAATCCTCCGCCTGCGGCACCGGCACACCAGGTTCTAGTCCCGTTTAGGGCACCGGATTCTGTCCCAGTTGCTCCTCTTCCAGTCCAGCTCTCTGCTGTGGCCAGGGAGTGCAGTGGAGGATGGCCCAGGTCCTTGAGCCCTGCACCCCATGGGAGACCAGGAGGAATCACCTGGCTCCTGGCTTTGGATCAGCATGGTGTGCCAGCTGCAGCGGCCATTGGAGGGTGAACCAACGGCAAAAGGAAGACCTTTCTCTCTGTCTCTCTCTCACTGTCCACTCTGGCTGTCAAAAAAAAAAAAAAAAGAGTTTCCAACTTACACTTTCATGAAAACAGCTGAAATGGTGGACTTACATTCTGGGAAAAAGAAAAAACGTTCATGGTTTGGAACTTTAATTATTCAACGGGACAGTTTTTGGACATGGCACCTAGTAGGAAGTGTGTCAGTTATAGAAGTGGAGCCTCAATAATTGAATTAAGGTCTTTTCCCCAAGAGGGAGCTCTTGTTCTTACAGAACTAAATTTGCAAGTGTGAGCCAGGCGTGACGAGCCTGCTTCACACCAGCAGAAGCCAATTCATCCGGAAGTCATTAAAGATATTTGAGAAGCATCACCAGCAACAGCAGACACACAACTGTTGTGTTGGTTATTTGCTCGAGTGGTACTGTATTTATTTCCTGTGTGCTCCATTCAAAATCTCTCTTTTTTTGAAGATTTATTTATTTATTTGAAATTCAGAGTTACATAGAGAGAGGAGAGGGGGAGAGAGAGAGAGAGAGAGAGAGATGTCTTCCAACCACTGGTTCACTCCCCAATTGGCCGCAATGGCTGGAACTGCACTGATCCAAAGCCAGGAGCCAGGAGCTTCTTCCTGGTCTCCCACATGGGTGCAGGGGCCCAAGGACTTGGGCCATCTTCTACTGCTTTCCCAGGCCATAGCAGAGAGCTGGATTGGAAGTGGAGCAACCAGATATTGAATTGGTGCCCTTAAGGGATGCTGGTGCTTCAGGCCAGGACATTAGCCCACTGTGTCACAGTGCCAGCCCCTCCAAAATCTCTTTACACTCTGTTGATTGAACCAGTTGTAGAAGTGTCTCATTTTAATTAAATTTGAGCTTAGAAAACTAATTTGATGACAATGCAATTTCTGTCTACCGAGTATATTTTCATAAATCTCTTAGAAAGATAAGCTTAAATCCTCTCCTCTGTTTCAAACATAATATTCTTATTTGACTTTAATGTCAACTACTGCTATAGCAGCAGTGTCCAAGTCATATTCATAAACAAGGAAAACAGAAAGATGCTGAAATGATGGGCTTGTTGTGATGTAATCTGGTTTAAAAAGTATTCTTGGCCGGCGCTGTGGCTCAATAGGCTAATCCTCCACCTGCGGCGCCAGCACACCAGGTTCTAGTCCTGGTCAGAATGCTGGATTCTGTCCTGGTTGCTCCTCTTCCAGGCCAGCTCTCTGCTGTGCTCCGGGAGTGCAGAGGAGGATAGCCCAAGTCCTTGGGCCCTGCACCCACACGGGAGACCAGGAGAAGCACCTGGCTCCTGGCTTTGGATCAGTGCAGCAGCCACTGGAGGGTGAACCAATGGAAAAAGGAAGACCTTTCTCTCTGTCTTTCTCACTGTCCACTCTGCCTGTCCAAAAAAAAAGCATTCTTAAAATCAAGCCTATTCCTTTGTACTTTGACAAGATTATGTTAAAAATTACTACATCTATATTCTCTTCTGGATTCAAGATGGTATTCAGAGTTTATTAAAATTTATAAATCTCAGGCAGAATTTTAGAGTTTGAAAGAACCTCAGGGTTTTCTATTATCAGTTCATCAGTATCTTTTTTTTATCTTTTATTTAATGAATATAAATTTCCAAAGTACGACTCATGGGTTACAATGGCTCCCCCCCATACCATCCCTCCCACACACAACCCTCCCCTTTCCCACTCCCTCTCCCCTTCCATTACATCAAGATTCATTTTCTATTATCTTAATATACAGAAGATCAGCTTAGTATACCTTAAGTAAGGATTTCAACAGTTTGCTCCCACACAGAAACATAAAGTGAAAAATAATAGATGATTTTTTTTAAATGATGATGAAATCAGATCAGACCTATTGTAATGTTTAATCCCAGTGAGAGTCAAGTTGGGAATTGATAATTTTTTTTTTTAAATCTTAGAAAATTTATATGTGATTAGGTCAGCAAATACTGAAAGGAAATTATTTATAAATGCTTTTAAAATGCAACATTAATTATGAGAGATTTTTACTTTGGTTCTGAAATATGTTTCTTTAAAACTTTAGCACCTTCTGAACTTCAAGGCTTTCTGCCTCGTCCCCGTTTTATGGTTCCTTTTTTTTTTATCTTTTATTTAGTGAATATAAATTTCCAAAGTACGACTCATGTGTTACAATGGCTTCCCCCCCATACCGTCCCTCCCACCCACAACCCTCCCCTTTCCCACTCCCTCTCCCCTTCCATTCACATCAAGATTCATTTTCGATTATCTTAATATACAGAAGATCAGCTTAGTATACATTAAGTAAGTATTTCAACAGTTTGCTCCCACACAGAAACATAAAGTGAAAAATAATAGATGATTTTTTTTAAATGATGATGAAATCAGATCAGACCTATTGTCATGTTTAATCCCAGTGAGAGTCAAGTTGGGAATTGATAATTTCTTTCTTTCTTTCTTTTTTTTTTTTTTTTTTTACAGAGGATCAGTTTAGTGTACATTAAGTAAAGATTTCAGTCGTTTGCACCCCCATAGAAACACAAAGTGAAATATACTGTTTGAGTACTCGTTATAGCATTAAGCCTCAGTGTACAGCACGTTAAGGACAGAGATCCTACATGAGGAGTAAGTGCACAGTGACTCCTGTTGTTGACTTTACCAATTGACACTCCTGTTTATGGCATCAGTAATCTCCCTATGCACCAGTTATGAGTTTCCAAGGCTATGGAAGCCCCTTGAGTTCTCCGACTCTTATCTTGTTTAGACACGGTCATAGTCAAAGTGGAGGTTCTCTCCTCCCTTCAGAGAAAGGCACCTCCCTCTTTGAAGACCTGTTCTTTCCACTGGGATCTCACTCACAGAGATCTTTTTGCCAGAGTGTCTTGGCTTTCCATGCCTGAAATACTCTCATGGGCTTTTCAGCCAGATCCGAATGCCTTTAGGGCTGATTCTGAGGCCAGAGTGCTATTTAGGACATCCGCCATTCTATGAGTCTGCTGAGTATCTCACTTCCCATGTTGGATCATTCTCCCCTTTATTCTATCGGTTAGTGTTAGCAGATACTAGACTTGTTTATGTGCTCCCTTTGACTCTTAGTCCTTTCATTATGATCAATTGTGAACTGAAATTGATCACTTGGAATAGTGAGATGGCATTGGCACATGCCACCTTGATGGGATTGAACTGGAATCCCCTGGTATGTTTCCAACTCTACCAATTGGGGCAAGTCAGCTTGAGCATGTCCCAAATTATACATCTCTTCCCTCTCTTATTCCCACTCTTATGTTTAACAGGGATCACATTTCAGTTAATTTTCAACACTTAAGAATAACTGTGTGATAATTACAGAATTAAACCAGTCATATTAAGTAGAACAGACAAAAAAAATACTAAGAGGGATAATGTATTAAGTTGTCCATTAACAGGGCTATGCTGATCAAGTCACCATTTCTCATAGTGTCCATTTCACTTCAGGAGGTTTCCTTTTTGGTGTTCAGTCAGTTGTCACCGATCAGGGAGAACATATGGTATTTGTCCCTTTGGGACTGGCTACTTCAAACAGCATGATGTGTTCCAGATTCCTCCATTTTGTTGCAAATGACTGGATTTCATTGTTTCTTACTCGGTATAGTATTCTAAAGAGTACATATCCCATAATTTCTTTATCCAGTCTACCGTTGATGGGCATTTAGGTTGGTTCCAGGTCTTGGCTATTGTGAATTGTGCTGCGATAAACATTAGGCTGCAGACTGCTTTTTTGTTTGTCAATTTAAACTCCTTTTGGTAAATTCCAAGGAGTGGGATGGCTGGGTCGAACGGTAGGGTTATATTCAGGTTTCTGAGGAATCTCCAGACTGATTTCCATAGTGGCTTGACCAGTTTGCATTCCCACCAACAGTGGGTTAGTGTCCCTTTTTCCCCACATCCTCGCCAGCATCTGTTGTTGGTAGATTTCTGTATGTGAGCCATTCTAACTGGGGTGAGGTGAAACCTCATTGTGGTTTTGATTTGCATTTCCCTGATTGCTAGTGACCTTGAACATTTTTTCATGTGCCTGTTGGCCATTTGGATTTCCTCTTTTGAAAAATGTCTATTGAAGTCCTTGGCCCATCTCTTAATTGGGTTGTTGGTTTTGTTTTTGTGGAGTTTCTTGATCTCTTTGTAGATTCTGGTTATTAACCCTTTATCTGTTGCATAGTTTGCAAATATTTTTTCCCATTCTGTCAGTTGTCTCTTCACTTTCCTGGCTGTTTCTTTTGCAGTACAGAAACTTCTCAATTTGATGCAATCCCAATAGTTGATTTTGGCTTTGACTGCCTGTGCCTCCCGGGTCTTTTCCAGAAATTCTTTGCCTGTGCCAATATCTTGAAGGGTTTCTCCAATGTTCTCTAATAACTTAATGGTGTCAGGTCATAGATTTAGGTCTTTAATCCACGTTGAGTGGATTTTTGTGTAAGGTGTAAGGTAGGGGTCTTGCTTCATGATTCTGCACGTGGAAATCCAATTTTCCCAGCACCATTTATTGAATAGACTGTCCTTGCTCCAGGAATTAGTTTTAGATCCTTGATCAAATATAAGTTGGCTGTAGATGTTTGGATTGATTTCTGGTGTTTCAATTCTGTTCCATTGGTCTATCCATCTGTTTCTGTACCAGTACCATGCTGTTTTGATTACAACTGCCCTGTAGTATGTCCTGAAATCTGGTATTGTGATGCCTCCAGCTTTGTTTTTGTTGTACAAGATTGCTTTAGCTATTCGAGGTCTCTTGTGCCTCCATATGAATTTCAGCATCATTTTTTCTAGATCTGAGAAGAAGGTCTTTGGTATCTTGATTGGGATTGCATTGAATCTATAAATTGCTTTTGGGAGAATGGACATTTTGATGATGTTGATTCTTCCCATCCATGAGCATGGAAGATTTTTCCATTTCTTGGTATCCTCTTCTATTTCTTTCTTTAAGATTTTGTAATTTTCATCGTAGAGATCTTGAACGTCCTTGGTTAAGTTTATTCCAAGGTATTTGATTGTTTTTGTAGCTATTGTGAATGGGATTGATCTTAGCAGTTCTTTCTCAGTCATGGCATTGCTTGTGTATACAAAGGCTGTTGATTTTTGTGCATTGATTTTATATCCTGCCACTTTGCCAAACTCCTCTATGAGTTCCAATAGTCTCTTAGTAGAGTTCTTTGGATCCTCTAAGTACAGAATCATATCGTCTGCAAAGAGGGATAGTTTGACTTCTTCCTTCTTGATTTGTATTCCTTTGATTTCTTTTTCTTGTCTGATGGCTCTGGCTAAAACTTCCAGAACTATGTTAAATAGCAGTGGTGAGAGTGGGCATCCCTGCCTGGTGCCAGATTTCAGTGGAAATGCTTCCAACTTTTCCCCATTCAATAGGATGCTGGCTGTGGGTTTTTTATAAATTGCTTTGATTATATTGAGGAATGTTCCTTCTATACCCAATTTGCTTAGAGTTTTCATCATGAAAGGGTGTTGAATTTTATCAAATGCTTTCTCTGCATCAATTGAGATAATCATATGGTTTTTCTTTTGCAGTCTGTTAATGTGGTGAATCACATTGATGGATTTGCGAATGTTGAACCATCCCTGCATACCAGGGATGAATCCCACTTGGTCTGGGTGGATGATTTTCCTGATGTGTTGTTGTACTCTATTGGCCAGAATTTTATTGAGGATTTTTGCGTCTATGTTCATCAGGGATATTGGTCTGTAATTTTCTTTCAGTGCTGCATCTTTCTCTGGCTTAGGGATTAAGGTGATGCTGGCTTCATAGAAAGAATTTGGGAGGATTCCCTCTTTTTCGATTGTTCTGAATAGTTTGAGAAGAATTGGAGTTAGTTCTTCTTTAAATGTCTGGTAGAATTCAACAGTGAATCCATCTGGTCCTGGGCTTTTCTTTGTTGGGAGGGCCTTTATTACTGTTTCAATTTCTGTTTCAGTTATGTGTCTATTTAGGTTTTCTATGTTTTCATGGTTCAATTTTGGTAGATTGCATGTGTCCAGGAATCTATCCATTTCTGATAGGTTTTCCTGTTTGCTGGCATACAGGTCCTTGTAGTAATTTCTGATGATTCTTTTTATTTCTGTGGTGTCTGTTGTTATGTTTCCTTTTTCATCTCTGATTTTATTGATTTGGGTCTTTTCTCTTCTTTTTTTTAGTTAGTTGGGCCAATGGGGTGTCAATTTTCTTTATTTTTTCAAAAAACCAGCTTCTCGCTTGGCTGATTTTTTGTAATGTTTTTTTGGATTCAATCCTGTTAATTTCTTCTCTGGTTTTAATTATTTCTCTTCTCCTACTAGATTTGGGTTTGGTTTGCTGCAGTTTTTCTAGGTCCTTGAGGTGCGCTGAAAGCTCATTTATTTGGTGCCTTTCCAATTTCTTGATATAGGCACCTATTGCTATAAATTTGCCTCTCAATACTGCTTTTGCTGTATCCCATAAGTTTTGATATGTTGTGTTGTTGTCTTCATTTACTTCCAGAAAGTTTTTGATTTCTCTTTTGATTTCTTGAATGACCCAGTGTTCATTCATGAGCATGTTGTTCAGTCTCCATGTGTTTGCATACTTTCTGGGGTTTCCTGAGTTGCTAATTTCCAGCTTCATTCCGCTGTGGTCTGAGAAGCTGCATAGTATGATTCTAATTCTTTTAAATTTGCTGAGACTTGCTTTATGGTCTAGTATGTGATCAATCCTAGAGAAGGTTCCATGCACTGCTGAGAAGAATGTGAAGTCTGTAGATGTAGGGTTGAAAGTTCTGTAGATATCTGTTAGATCCATTTGGGCAATAGTGTCAATTAAATCTGCTGTTTCCTTGTTGATCTTCTGTCTGGATGATCTGTCTATTTCTGAGAGTGGAGTATTGAAGTCCCCCAGTACTATTGTATTGGAATCTAAATCTCCCTTTAAGTCCCTTAACATATCTTTTAAATAGACCGGTGCCCTGTAATTAGGTGCATATACATTTATAATAGTTACATCTTCCTGTTGAATTGAACCCTTAATCATTATATAGTGTCCCTCTTTGTCTCTCTTAACAGTTTTCGTATTAAAGTTTATTTTGTCTGATATTAATATGGCTACACCTGCTTTTTTTGGTTTCTGTTGGCATGGAATATCTTTTTCCAACCTTTCACTTTCAGTCTGCATGCCTCTTTGTTAGAGAGATGTGTTTCTTGTAGGCAACAAATAGTTGGGTTGTGTTCTGTGAGCCAGTCAGCCAAACGGTGTCTTTTAACTGAAGAATTTAGACCATTAATGTTCAATGTAACTATTGATACGTAGTGACTTTGCCCTGCCATTTTCCCGGAAATATTTTCTAGTATATGCTTTGAGCTTCCCATGCTCTTTTACTGGTAGGTGTTCTTCCTTTCCCTTCTTTCATATTGATGGCCGTGTTTCTGTGTTTATGAGTGTAGCACATCTTTAAGTATCTTTTGCAGGGCTGGACAAGTGGCCACAAAGTCTTTCAATTTCTGTTTGCTATGAAAGGTCTTTATTTCACCTTCATTCACAAATGAGAGCTTGGCAGGATATAATATTCTGGGCTGGCAATTTTTCTCTCTTAGCACCTGGGCTATGTCTCGCCATTCCCTCCTAGCCTGTAGTGTTTCTGATGAGAAGTCTGCTGTGAGTCTGATTGGAGATCCTCTGAGAGTAATCTGACGTTTCTCTCTTGCACATTTTAGGATCTTTTCTTTATGTTTCACTGTGGTAAGTTTAATTACCACGTGTCGTGGTGAGGATCTCTTTTGGTCATGTTTATTGGGGGTTCTATGAGCTTCCTGTACTAGGATATCTCTGTCCTTCTGCAAACCTGGAAAGTTCTCTTCTAGTATCTCACTAAAAAGGCCTTCCAATCCTTTCTCTTTCTCCATGCCTTCAGGAACTCCTAGAACTCGAATGTTGGTTTTTTTAATAGTATCCTGTAGATTCCCAACAATATTTTTTAGGTTTCTAATTTCCTCTTCTTTTCTTTGGTTTGACTGTATGTTTTCCTGTGCTCTATCTTCTAAGTCCGATATTCTCTCTTCTGCTTCACCCATTCTGTTTTTAAGGCTTTCTAATGTGTTTGTCATTTGATCTATTGAGCGCTTCATTTCATTTTGATTTCTCTTCACTATAACACTTTCCTGTTCTACTAGTTTCTGAGTTTCATTTTGACTCTTCCTTAAAATTTCATTTTCACGAGAGAGATTTTCAATCTTGTCCATTAAGGATTTCTGTAGTTCAAGGATTTGCTTTTGAAAACTTCTAAATGTTCTTATCATAAATTTTTTGAAATCCATATCTTGCATTTCTTCTATCTCATCATCTTCATAATCTTGGCTTTGGGTGTTTTGTTTATTTGGAGGCATCATAGTGTCATCGTTGATCTTGCTCCCTCTATTTCTGTGTTTGTTACTCGGCATAGTTAATTCTTCTTGCGTCACTGTGCGTTTTTTTTTATACTGTGTCCGTGTTAAGTGGACTGCCTGCTGTTGGAGGAGCCTTGGAGGCTTGAGATGGGTGCGGCCTGAGAGCTCTGCCTGGTTCTTCCTGGTTAAGGGTGTGCAAAGGTGACACCCTCAGGTTATGCGTGGTAAATCTCTCTCTTTTTATTTATTTATGTATTTTATTTATTCAGGGGGTAAGTAACACCGCATGGCACGGCCGTGCAGAATTGATGGTATTTAGCTTCCAGTCTTTGGCTCCTCTGGACTCCCACTGGGTTGCCTAGGCTACTGAATTGTAGTGACTCAGTTCCTTAGCTCTCCCCCATTGATATGTAAATCCAGAGAGGAGGCCTGCTCTTTGTCTCTTGGGAATTCTTCAAGCCTTGCAGCCTTGTAACCTTTGCAAGGTTAGGGGGAAGAGAAACCCCGAAGCTTTTTTTTTCCTTCTTTCCGGTAGTGAGTTTGCTGCACTTTCCGGCCCCCCTCTAGATTCTGACCTCCGTTTCCCCACCAATGTCTCAGGTTATTGAGCTCACCTCCCCTTCCAGCGCCGATGTGTGGACTCGGTGCCCTGAGCGTCCCAAGTCTCCCCGCTGTTGTCTGTGTGGCATGCACTCCCCTTCAAGCACTGGCGCGCAGACCATGGGGCTTCCGCGGCTCGGTCCCGCGACTTGGCTTCCGCGCGGTGGGCGACCTTGTTCTCCCAGTAGGTCCTCTGATTCATCCAGAAGGGTTTCCCCTGCAATATTTTCCTGGTTCTTTTTTTCTGCGGCTACTGTAACTCCCCTTTTATTAAACTAAATTTTCCCAGACTATCGGTGCGCGCCCTCACTATTCCACCATCTTGAGTTCATCAGTATCTTAGGGACAAATTACAAAGCTTCAGAGAAATGGCTGTGACTTGCTCAGGGTTCCCCAGCAGTAATGGAAACATGGCAGGGACAAGGCTAGAACAAGGTCTTGTGGGTGTTTGGGGGTTTTTTAATGTATTTTTTGAGAGGCAGAGAAAACAAGCTCCTGTCTGCTAATCCAACTTCTCAAATGCCAGAAATTACCAGGTCTGGGCCAGGCTGAAACTGAGAGCCAAGAACTCCATCCAGGTCCTCCCTGTGGGTAGCAGGAACCTAACTACTTGACCCATGACCTGCTGCCTCCAAGGGTGCACATTAGCAGGAAGCTAGAATCTGAAGCTGTGCCTGGACTTGAACCCAGACGTTCCAATATGGAATATGGGCATCCCAACCACGGTGTTAACCAGTAGGCCTGTCCTGGACCAAGGCTTGCTAGTTCCACACTCTGTTTGCTCCATCTAAAGTGTCTGGATTGCAGTCACAGCCTTCTATGCCATTGCTCTATGCTCCAGATTCTTCCTACCTCTGTAAATCCTTTATAAATGCTACCAGCCAGCTCTCCCATGTGTTTTCATCAAGGTATTCTCTGGTTGAGAAACCCACAAGGATGGTGTAGATTTGCAGCATTACAAATTTTCTATATCAAGTACAAGTTGGCTATTTTTTCCCCTGGTTTTGAGTTCTTCTTTGCTAAAACAAGTTCCTTTACCTCTGTGAGCCTCAGTCTTCTCACCCACAAAGTGAAGATAATGATGCCTGCACCTTGGGGATGATCTGAGAATGGAGTGAGGGGCTGTGCGGATGATGATGGAAAACACTTACCTCATGCCTGCTTCCAATAGCCCACACTGGCTCTGCTCATTTCTCTCTTGGGTTCCAGATAAATACGAATTGGAATTATTCATCTGAAACAAAACAAAAACAAAATGTCAAACATGCACCTGCAATGGCCTCTCCACCAAGGAAACACCCAGCAGGGGGAATCCAATGCTCCTACTTCCTCAGGAGCATCTGGGACATTTCCCCTCCTTTCTCCACATTCAGAGATCCCTAGTATCTCTTTCAGAAGCATTCATGGTTCAGGGCATCATATGGCTCATGTGCAAATGTGAAACAGTGCTTCTTGTAATCATTTGTCATCCCTAAGTTATATGCCAACCAGCCCTGTTACAATGAACCTTTGCTGAAGAAGGCAAGCAGATAATGGTTCCTATGCTCAAATTTTGTGACATACCCAGAATGGTGAGAGGGATTATCACCAGGAAAATGCAATGGTTGTCAGCTGTGTCAACTGGGGTGAGGTCTTTCACTTCCCTGCCCCTAAGTTCTCTCACGTGTTCTATGAAGGGAGGGGGTGCCCTCTTGATCAGACTGTTCAGTCCTGTTGCTCTATTCAAGCCTCACCAGGAAGGGCAATTTCCTTTACAAATTCTAGCTGTTCAGATGTTACACCTACCCAGAAATTCCCACATAGACACATCGAGAATGAGGCTGGGCCAAATGTATGGGCAGTTGGTGGTTCAGGCCAGTTATTATATAAAATTAATGTTCATACTATGAGCACACAGAAAATAAAACTCCAAGATTAAGGGAGGATTTTGGCATTCATAGGCATAACCTTAGATAAGCAAAGACAGGCAGGAGGAGGAAGAAGGGTTAGGAAGGGGAGAACAGGTTCACAAGGGAGCTGAGGGAAGGATTTTACTAGGGAGCAGGAAAATGATGAGGCTGGAAAGGTGAATAGCCAAAGACAAACAGTCCCATAGGGTCAAGCAGAAAGTGTAAAACTCTAGAGTGAGAGAGCAGTATCCTAAAACCTGAGCCCTTGTGGTTCAGGCTATCCAGCAGCTCATGTGCAAATGTGACACACACCATTTCTTAGGATCATTTTTCCTCCCAGTGTATATGCCAACTGACTCTGGTGTGATAAACTTTTGGTGAAGGAGGAAAGAAGACAATGGTTCACATTTTATAAGATGAGAAACAACATGTTGTGAGGATCTGACCATCTAGAGAACACCATGCCTGCCAGCTGTGTCACTTGTGGCCATGGCTTTCACCACCCTGACCTGTAGTTCCCTCAAATGTTGCATGAAGCAGGTACATGATCTGGATTCACCTTGACTGTTCATTGTTCCAGAGAAAAAGTTTCAGAAGAAGCTTATAATGACACATTGTTCTGCATGAGGAAAGGCTTCGGGCTGGCCATTGGGAACCCCTGAAATTGGCACTCTAGCTACCTCCCAAAGCATTTTAAAAAAGTGTGATGTATGAAGAACCCCAGGACCAGTGCACATTCAAGCATAGTGGCCATGTGTTCATTGTTAGAAGTAAAGTTGGAGAATCCAGATGACTGCGCACAAAGACAAAAGATCAAGGTAACTCTGGGAAATCCCTGTAGCTCTGAAGGTGTTTCCTGAATGTAGAGAGGGAACAAAGTTTAATGCCACCATGAAAACCAACTACACCACGGCCTTCCTCAGCTCCTGCTCTATTTGAGAGGATGGTGAATCAAGGATGGTTTTATAGTTGTCCATCCTTTCCTTTTATTTCTTATTACAATTAAAAGAGAAATACATAAACATAATTAGAAATAAGCATGTTCATGCACAGAAGTTATAATAATGTTATCTTTGACCAAGAAATAAAAGGTTGGACTGAGGTGTATAGGAACATTGTCTTTGTGTGCTATTGCAGGTGGCATCAACTCAGGCTAAGTGGCTATGTATTCAGAATGTTATATATAATATACATTTGAGATTTTTTACATATTTGGGGCATGCATCCTTACTGGTGCATTAACTAACAGGCCCAATTACAACCCCATATTGTCTTCTTGACCCAGTAATTTTCCTCAAAATATTGTTCTTCTTTGTCTCCTATATTAATCTTGCCAAGGTAAGTATTGGTAATAAGAACAAAAGTATCCTAAACATGTACAAATAGGAAAATGAGAAGGGAATCAAAAGTGTTCACTACAAAATTCAAGGAAATGAAGAAAATGCTTTGTGGGTTGAAATGAGATAAAAATAGTCTGAGAACAAAAAGCAAATGTAAAATTTCAGAAGTAATGTCATAATTATTCCAATATAAATAGTGTCAACACTCTAATGAAAAAGCAGATATCAGAATGCTTTAAAACTAAACCCAACCATACACTGTCTACATAAAATCACTGTAGATTCAATAGAAAGGAGGTTCAAAGTGATGGACAGAAAAGGAAATGTAGAATTGTATCATAGGTAAAAATCCAACTGGTGTGGTTATACTACCATCAGACAATTATATGAGAGACAAAAATCATTGTAGGAGACAAAAAGGACATTACATATTGATACAAATTACTGTGTTAAGAACATATAGGTTCTGGGAGAAGATGGTGGAATAGGGAGGGAGCACATCGAAGGTCCAGTAAGGGAAGTTTCAAAGAGGGGTGAGAATTTGTAGTTTTTAAGGAACGAGAAGCCCTTCTTGAAACTGGGGAGATAGGGTGGACACGCGAAGAGGACGTGGACGCCTGAGGAGCAGGACATCAGCAGGAGTGTGTACACACCAGCGCTGGAAGCCGAGGTGAGATGGGGCACTCGCCCAGCACTGCGGCACAGCCACCGCCACCCCTCCCCCAACCCACCCTGGGATGGACACTGAGACACACACGACTGAGTGGGGGAGGAAATAGAAAATGGAACAGAGTGGCGCCTGCAGAAAGAGTGTGCAATCCAGGGGTACTAATTGAGAGACTGAGTAAGCCAGTATCTCTTGGCGCCTCCTCGGAGCTGCAGTGGGTGGGAAGTAGCCATTTTGTCTGTTTACATTCGGGCTTAAAGGAGAACTGTCTTTGCCTCCACACTAACCTTCAGAGGCGGAGCCCAAAGGTGGAGCAGAGCAACAGGACACTTCTTGCTCACGGGAGGGCAGCTCAAGGCCCTGACGCCCACCTATTCAAGTTACAATAAAAAAAAAAAGAACTGAGAAGCGCCTGAAGGGGGAAAAAGGGCAGCATCCAGAGCTGCAGTGGGCAGAGAACAGTCATCCTGTCTGTTTACATTCGGGCTGTGTAGAGCAGCCTGCTTACACTGGATATTGGTAGAGACCCACAGCAGCCTATAGAAGAGGGAAATCAACCTGAAAAACCACCCAGACCGAATGCCAAAAACAAAACAAAAACCCACAATAAGAATATAGAAGAACATATAAACTTGCCAATGGAGCAGGCTAAACCAACCATAACAGAGGCAGAAGAAGAAGAAGTTGAAAACATGCTAGAAAAAGAATTCAGAAAATTAATAATCAGAATACTTAGAAATAATGAGAAACAGTGTCAAGAGCTGAATGAAAAACAAGCCCAAGGATTAGAGATCCTAAAGAGAAGCCAGAATGAGATTCTAGAACTGAAAAACTCAATTGACCATATAAAAAAACACTGGAATCCCTCGGAAATCAAACAGATGAAATAGAAGACTGAATATCAGAATTCGAAGACAAACTTCCAGAAATAATACAGTCAGTTCAAACGCAGGAAGAAGAAATTAAAAAATTAAAAAATACGGTCAGAGACCTACAAGATTCAATCAAATAGTGTAATGTTCCGATAATAGGAGTCCCTGAGGGGGTGGAAAGAGAGAATGGATTGGAAGGTGTCTTCAACAAAATAATATCAGAAAACTTCAAACAAAGGCAGCTGGATAACAACACACAAATACAACAGATAGCCAGGACTCCGAACAGAGTAGACCAGAAGAGAAATTCACCACAACACATTGTGGCAACACTCAGTTCAGTGACACACAAAGAACAAATCCTAAAATGTGCCAAAGAAAAGCGACAAATCACATTCAGGGGTAAGTCAATCAGACTCACCCCAGACTTCTCATTGCAAACACTACAGGCAAGGAGACAATGGCATGATATATTTCAAGTTTTAAAAGACAAACAATGCCAACCTAGAATACTATATCCTGCAAAGCTATCATTTATGAATGAAGGGGAAATAAAGATCTTCCACGACAAACAGAAACTGAAAGAATTTGTATCCACGCGTCCAACCCTACAACACTTGCTCAAAGCGTGCTGCACACAGAAATACAAAAACAAGAACTTCACTACAAAAAAAAGTGAATGTAGAGTAACCCACAAACAAAGTTCAAAATACATAAACAGCTCGTTTCAGGAAACATGAAGGGGAAAAGACAGTACTTAACAGTAATCATATTGAATGTGAATGGTCTTAATTCCACGACAAAGAGACATACATAGACTAGCTGATTGGATAAAGAAAGAGAATCCATCTATATGCTGCCTTCAGGAGACACACCTTATCAGCAAAGATGCATGAAGACTGAAAGTGAAAGGATGGAAAAAGATACTCCAAGCTAACGGAAATCAAAAAAGAGCTGGTGTGGCCATCCTAATATCAGACAAAATAGACTTTAACATAAAAACTATTAAAAGAGACAGAGAAGGGCACTATATAATGATTAAAGGATCTATCCAACAGGAAGACATTACTATTATAAATATATACGCACCTAATTACAGGGTGCCTGGCTACCTGAAAGAATTACTAAAGGATTTAAAGGGAGATATAGACTCAAATACAATAGTAACAGGGGACTTCAACACCCCACTCTCACCAATGGACAGATCAACCAGACAGAAATTCAACAAGGAAACAACTGAGCTAATTGACGCCATAGACCAAATAGACCTAATAGATATCTTTAGAACCTTCCACCCCACAGACACAGAGTTCACGTATTTCTCCCCAGTACATGGAACATTCTCTAGGATTGACCATATACTAGGCCATAAAGGGAGCCTCAACAAATTCAAAAAAACTATACCATGTAGCTTCTCAGACCATAGCACAGTGAAACTTCAAATCAACAACCCAAGAATCTCTACACCATATGCAAATATATGGAGAATGGACGACATGATCCTAAATGAACAGTGGGTCATTGAAGAAATTAAAAGAGAAATCAAAAGATTTCCAGAAACAAATGAAAATGATAACACAACCTATCAAAACCTGTGGGACACAGCAAAAGCAGTGCTAAGAGGAAAGTTTATAGCAATTAGTGCCTACATCAAGAAGCTGGAAAGGAACCAAACAAATGAACTCTCCATGCACCTCAAGGATTTAGAAAAACAGCAGAAAATCAAGCCCAAATCCAAAAGGAGGAAAGAAATACTAAAGATCAGAGAAGAAATAAACAGAATTGAAACCAAAAAAAAAATACAAAAGATCAACAAAACCAGGAGCTGGTTCTTTGAAAAAAAATAAAGAAAATTGACACACCATTGGCCCAACTAACCAAAAAAAGGAGAGAGAAGACCCAAATCTGTAAAATCAAAGATAGTAATGGAAATGTAACAACAGACACAACAAAAATTAAAAGAATCATCAGAAACTACTACAAAGAGATGTATGTTAACAAATTGGGGAACCTGGAAGAAATGGATAGATTCCTGGACAAATACAACCTTTCTAAACTGAGCTGTGAAGATATAGAAAATCTAAACAGACCCACAACCATGGAAGAAATTGAATCAGTAATAAACGCACTACCGAAAAAGAAGAGCCCAGGACCGGATGGCTTCACTGCCGAATTTTACCAGACATTTAGAAAACAACTAACCCCAGTTCTTCTCAAATTATTCAAAACGATCAAAAGAGAGGGAATCCTTCCAAATTCTTTCTATGAAGCCAATATCACCTTAATTCCTAAGCCCAGAAAAGACACAACAGAGAAAGAAAACTACAGACCTATCTCCCTGATGAACATAGATGCAAAAATACTCAACAAAATTCTGGCAAACCGAATCCAACTACACATCAGAAAGATCATTCATCCGGTCCAAGTGGGATTTATCCCTGGTATGCAGGGATGGTTCAATATTCAAAAGTCAATCAATGTAATACATCACATTAATAAATTGAAAAACAAAAACCATATGGTTATCTTAATAGATGCAGGGAAAGCATTTGACAAAATACAACACCCTTTCATGATGAAAACCCTAATCAAATTGGGGTTAGAAGGAACATTCCTGAACATAATTAAGGCAGTCTATGATAAACCAAAGGCCAGCATCATATTGAATGGGGATAAGTTGGAGGCATTTCCATTGAAAACTGGCACCAGACAGGGATGCCCGCTCTCACCATTGCTATTCAATATAGTCCTAGAAGTGTTAGCCAGAGCCATCAGGCAAGAAAAAAGGATACAATTAAAGGGATACAAATGGGAAAGGAGGAAGTTAAACTATCCCTATTTGCAGATGACATGATACTATATATAGGGGACCCGATAAACTCCTGTAAGAGACTACTGGAACTCATAGAAGAGTTTGGTAAAGTAGCAGGATACAAAGTCAACGCTCAGAAATCAACAGCCTTTGTATACACAGACAATGCCAGGGCCAAGGAAGAACTACTAAGATCAATCCCATTCATGATAACCACAAAAACAATAAAGTACCTTGGAATAAACCTAACCAAGGAGGTCAAAGACCTCTGTGATGGAAATTACAAAACACTAAAGAAAGAAATAGAAGACGACACAAAAAATGGAAAAACCTGCCATGCTCATGGATGGGAAGAATCAATATCATCAAAATGTCCATTCTCCCAAAAGCAATTTACAAGTTCAATGCAATACCAATCAAAATACCAAAGTCATTCTTCAAAGACCTAGAAAAAATGATGCTGAAATTCATATGGAGAAACATGAGACCCAGAATAGCTAAAGCAATCCTTTACAATAAAAACAAGGCTGGAGGCATCACAATTCCAGACTTCAAGGCATACTACAGGGCAGTTGTAATCAAAACAGCCTGGTACTGGTACAGAAACAGATGGATAGATCAATGGAACAGAATAGAAACACCGGAGATCAATCCAAACATCTATAACCAACTCATATTCGACAAAGGACCTAAAACCAACCCCTGGAACAAGGACAGCCTCTTCAACAAATGGTGCTGGGAAAACTGGATGTCCACATGTCACAGTATGAAGCAAGACTTCTACCTTAAACCTTATACAAAAATCCACTCAACATGGATCAAAGAACTAGAGATGCACCACAATACCATGAAACTAATTGAGAGCATAGGAGAAACCCTTCAGGATATTGGAATAGGCGAAGAATTCCTGGAGAAGACCCCACAGGCACGGGTAATCAAAGATAAAATAAACAAATGGGATTACCTCAAATTGAAGAGTTTCTTAACAGCAAAGGAAACAGTCAGGAAAGCAAAGAGGCAACCAACAGAATGGGAGACGTTATTCACAAACCACACAACAGATAAAGGATTAACAACTAGAATCTACACGATGATCAAAAAACACCACAGAATTAAAGCAAACAACCCAATAAAAAATGGGCCAAGGACCTTAACAGACATTTTTTCAAAAGAGGAAATCCAAATGGCCAACAGACACATGAAAAAATGCTCAGGATCCCTAGCCATCAGGGAAATGCAGATCAAAACCACAATGAGATTCCACTTCACTCCGGTTAGATTGGCTTACATACAGAAATCAACCAACAACAGATGCTGGCGAGGATGTGGGGAAAAAGGGACACTAATCCACTGTTGGTGGGAATGCAAACTGGTAAAGCCACTATGGAAGACAGTCTGGAGAATCCTCAGAAACCTGAATACAGCACTACCACAGGACCCAGCCATCCCACTCCTTGGAGTATACCCAAATGGAATTAAAGGGGTGAAAAAAGCCATTTGCACCTCAACATTTGTTGCAGCTCAATTCACAATAGCTAAGACATGGAATCAACCTAAATGTCCATCACCGGATGACTGGATAAAGAAACTATGGGATATGTACTCTATGGAACACTATACAGCAGTAAAAAACAATGAAATCCGGGCATTTACAAAAAAATGGAGGAAGCTGGAAAACATCATGCTGAGTGAAATAAGCCAGTCCAAAAGGGACAAATATCACATGTTCTCCCTGATCGATGGCAACTAAACGAGCACCTAAATGATACCCATTGAAGTGAAATGGACACTGTGAGAGACAATGACATGAGCAGCCCTTGTCTAGACTGTTGAGGAACAACTTACTATTTTGTTTCCTTTAGTATTTTTGTTGTTGTTGTTGTTGTTGTTGTTGTTGCTCCGTTTGCTCTACACAAGACCACTGGTTGAACTCTGTGATCAATGCACAACCATTCTTAAGCATTTAAAAATTAACAGAAAATTGATCTCTGTGAAACATAGGAGTGAGAATAAGAGAGGGAGGAGATATATAGGACGGCACATACTCACTCAGACCTACCTCCAATGGTGGAACTAGAAATGTGCCAGGGGATTTCAACTCAACCTTACCAAGGAGGCAGGTACCAATGCCAGCACACTTGGTAAAGTGACAAATATAAATACACAACTTATCAAAAAGATAGGGTAAGTGTCGAAGAGATTACACAAATAAGACCAGTGTAAGCAAATAATGAAAGATAGAATCAAAGGGGAGAGAATGATCCTGTGGGGGAAGCAGGACACACAGCAGACTGATAGAATGGCAAATGCCCAAAACAACACTCCTGCCTCAGAATCAACCCTTGGGACATTCAGATCTGGCTAAAAGGTCCATGAGAGTCTCACAGGCATGGAAAGCCATGACACACTGGCAAAAAACAATTTAAATGAAAGATCCTGGTGAACAAGACCCCAGCAGAAGGAACAGGCCATCAAGGAGAGAGGCACCTTTCTCTGAAGGGAGGAAGGAACCTCCACTGTGATATGGCCTTGACTAAACAAATTCAGAGATGGTGAACTCAAGGGGCTTCCATAGCCTAGACAGCTCATAGTAAGAGTCTCGGGTGATTGCTGACATCAGAAATAAGAGTGCCAATTGTTAAATCTACAACGGGAGTCACTGGGTTCATGCTCCCCACACAGGATCTCTGTCCTTAATGTGTTTTACTATGAAACTCAAAAACAACACTACTAGTTGAACAATACCCTATACCTGGTTCGGTTGTGTGAGTGCAACCTGTTGAAATCCCTGCTTAGGATATACTAAGTTGATCTTCAGTATATGAAGGTAATTGAAAATGAAACATGATGAAGGGCAGGATGGGAGAGGGAGTGGGTGAGGGGAGGGCCACGGGAGGGAGGGAGGGTGTGGGGGGAAGCCACAACAATACAAAAGTTGCATTTTATATTCTACTTAAAACTATTGGTTGAACTCTGTAATTAACACACAATTACTCTTAGGTGTTTAATGCTATAACTAGTACTCAAATAGTATTTTACACTTTGTGTTTCTGTATGGGAGCAAAATGTGGAAATCTTTACTTAATATACGCTAAATTGATCTTCTGTATATAAAGATAATTGAAAATTAATCTTGATGTGAAGGGGAGGGGAGAGGGAGTGGGAGAGGGGAGTGTTGTGGGTGGGAGGGAAGTTACGGGGTGGAGGAAGCTATTGTAATCCATAAGCTGTACTTTGGAAATTTATGCTCATTAAATAAAAAAATAAAAAAAAATTTAAAAAAAGAACATATAATATGGATGGGCCATTGCCATGGCGTAGTGGGTTAATCTTTACCTGCAGCACTGGCATCCCATCTGGTTGCTGGTTCTGGTCCTGGCTGCTCCACCACCAATCCAGCTCTTTTCTCAGGCCTGGGAAAGCACTGGAAGATGGCCCAAGTCCTTGGGCCCCTGCACCCATGTGGGAGACCTGGAGGAAGCTCCTGGCTCCTGGCTTTGGATTGGCACAGCTCTGGCCATTGCAGCCATTTGGGGAGTGAACCAATGGAGGGAAGACCTTTCTTTCCTGATTCTTCTTCTCACTGTCTGTAACTCTGCCTCTCAAATAAAATAAATAAAATGTTTTAAAAAAGAACATACAATATGGAATAGACATTTGGCCTATTGGTTAAGATACCAACCAGTTAGGATGCCTTAGCGCCATATGCGTATACTTGGTTTCTAGTCACAGTTATGGCTACTGGTACCTGTTCTGCTAATGTAGATCACAGAGAGCAGCATGTGATGGCACAGGAACCTGGGTCCTGGCCACCAACGTGGGATATAGCTGTAGAGTTCCAAGCTTCTGGCTTTAGGCAAGCCTGGACCTGATTGTATTGAGTATGTGGGAAGTAAACAATCACATTGCTTTGCTCCCCATCCAGCTCACTGCTGTGCAAATAGGAGGCAGAAGATATTCGTTCCAATACCTGGGTTTTTGCCACCATTTTGAAGACCCTGATTGAGTTCTGTACTCTTGGCTTTGGCCTGATTATGCCCAGGCTACTGTGCTGATTTGGTGATTAAATCAGAAAGTCAAAGATATCTCTCTCTTTCCCTCCCTACCCCCTCCATCTTTGCCTTTAAATAAGTACATCTTTTTAAAAATCACCAGAATCAAACTTGATTCTTTGACAAATGAACACATATTACAAACACTTAGATTACAAAGGAGAGACTCAGAATCTTAACTCAGAAGTGAAACATAGACTGTTACAAACGAATTCACAGAAACAGAATTATAAGAGAAGTCTATGGAGAAGGAACTTCAAAAAACCAGATAATTAATATAGGGAGAAATTCCCTGCAAACATGAACACCATCGAAGTTCTTTACAGAATAATTATTAATCATCATAGACATAGTACAAAAATGATGGTTGAGAACAATGCCAGGGCATTCATGTTTTATGTATAGTATACCAGAGTTAAAACACAAATTTAACTGGTTGTGATCTCTGAGTTTTGTGTTGTAGAAGCAATCAAACCTTCCTACCATGGAGGATAGAACAGAAAAAGAGGTGTTTGTAGGAGAGGGACTGCATCTTGGCCTCCCAGTGCAACCTGTCGTTCTCAGCACAGAGAAGCTATTGTAGAATTGGTCAGCTGCAGCCACCACACTCAGTCAGCAACTGAAAAAAGAATCTTATGAATGGGAAAGATATGCCCATTTCTCATTTAATATCATGAAGTTAAATATTTCTCTAACTCCAGTTTCAATAACTGAAGATAAACCTCAGTTGCCAAAAGTGGACAATTCTGTAGTCAGATGTTCCTATGTGTTTCTTTGTGCTTATTGTTGCTGGTGCTGCAGTTGGATATCTATGGCCTTCTCATCTCACATCAGTCAGCAGATCAACTATAGCATTGTGAGGGTAGCAGAGGGGTGCTCTTTGAGTAACTATCTTGTGAGAATGCAGTAAGTGAAATACCAGCAGAAAGATAGGAAAATAACGGGTTCTGGGATATAGAAGTGCACTTTTTGCTTAAATAACTACAAGATACCAGGTTCTGGTGTCGGAGCAGACCACCACATTTTCTTTTTTCTTTTTTCTTTTTTTTTTGACAGAGTGGACAGTGAGAGAGAGAGAGAGAGAGAGAGAGACAGAGACAGAGAGAAAGGTCTTCCTTTGCCATTGGTTCACCCTCCAATGGCCGCTGCAGCCGGCACAGCATGCTGATCCGAAGACAGGAGCCAGGTGCTTCTCCTGGTCTCCCATGGGGTGCAGGGCCCAAGGACTTGGGCCATCCTCCACTGCACTCCCTGGCCACAGCAGAGAGCTGGCCTGGAAGAGGGGCAACTGGGACAGAATCTGGTGCCCCGACCGGGACTAGAACCCGGTGTGCCAGTACCACAAGGTGGAGGATTAGCCTAGTGAGCCACAGCAACGGCCAGACCACCACGTTTTCAACCCGTCAGCAACAGTTTCCAACTATGGCATTTCTATAGTGATCAGTGCGGTAACGTCTTTCAACTCTTTCTACTCAGAAAGACGGCATTCTCAGCTCATCAGAGACCAGGACCACTTCCTTGATGTATAGAATATTCCAGGTATTGGAAGCCAGATCAGACCTCAATAGAGAGATAACCTGGTCAGAGACAATGACCACTTCCTGAAATGTATGTAAGGAAGCCATTTCTCAATTCACCAGAAACCAGACCCCTGAAGAAAACATATGCAAACATGAAACAAAACAACGAAGCAGGCCCCGACATAGGCAATTAATCAATCAACAGGCAATTGCTAAATAAGCTGTGTTGTCCACAACCTTACTGGAACACTCCCTTGGACCCCCTCCTCAGTGAAACTTTACTTCTCCTTTTTCACACACTCATTATCCAACCTGAAATAAAAATTGACTGAAACTCCTGCAACAATTTGATTCTGTAATTTTTAATTGTGATTTCAAATAAATTATTTTCCTAGGACATGCTGAGAAGTATGGAAACAATTATGGTTGAAATAATTTGTCAAAATTGCCGAGGGCTGTTCAGAGCAGAAACAGCCAAGTAATGTTTAAGACATAGGGTTCTAGGCTGGCACTGTGGCTCATTTGGCTAATCCTCCACCTGCAGCGCTGGCACCCCGGGGTTCTAGTACCAGAGGGGGCACTGGATTCTGTCCCAGTTGCTCCTCTTCCAGGCCAGCTCTCTGCTGTGGCCCAGGAAGGCAGTGGAGGATGGCCCAAGTGCTTGGGCCCTGCACCCCCATGGGAGACCAGGAGGAAGCACCTGGCTCCTGGCTTCAGATAGGTGTAGTGGCCACTTGGGGAGTGAACCAATGGAAGGAAGACCTTTTTATCTGTCTCTTTGTCTCTCACTGTCTAACTCTGCCTGTCAAAAAAAAAAAAAAAAGAAATCATCAAAAAACAAAAAAACATAGGGTTCTGTTGTAAGAGTGACCATATCATTTACCAATAACCCCAGTGTCGAAGACCATCACAACAGGCTAAATATACCAACAGATATGATTGAGGCAGCCATGAACATTAACTTTATAGTGCAGTCATGGAGCAGCATTTGATAGCAGACTAACACATTTGTGAATCTGTAATTTCTAGAGGAATAAGGACCCTCATGTGATATCTTTTTTTTGACAGGCAGAGTGGACAGTGAGAGAGAGAGACAGAGAGAAAGGTCTTCCTTTTGCCGTTGGTTCACCCTCCAATGGCTGCCGTGGCCGGCGTGCTGCGGCCGGCACACCGCGCTGATCCAATGGCAGGAGCCAGGTACTTATCCTGGTCTCCCATGGAGTGCAGGACCCAAGGACTTAGGCCATCCTCCACTGCACTCCTGGGCCACAGCAGAGAGCTGGCCTGGAAGAGGGGCAACCGGGACAGAATCCGGTGCCCCGACCGGGACTAGAACCTGGTGTGCTAGTGCCACAAGGCAGAGGATTAGCCTAGTGAGCCACAGTGCTGGCTTATCTTTTTCATATTCATTAAGATACTCCAAGATATTTTGCTTCTCCTTATCATACAGAAGCAAGATGTCAAATAGAATACATAAACTTATGTTCAATAATTACTGTTTCAGTACTTTATCTGGCTTAGAAAGGATCTAGACTCTACTCTAGAGAGAAATAATATTAAATAAAGCTAGCCTTTGTTTTCAGTAATTTCCTAGTAACTTTTTATAATATGTACGTATGGGGAGACAGAGCTACTATTATTAAGCCTATGATACTACTATTTTACTTACCAAAGATTTAAATACTCACAAGCATTTGAAAGCAATTTGTTTCCTTTATTTATTTCTTGGAGGTTTAGAAATATATATTTATATATTTTTTATACATTAAACACAACTGTTCACATGCTAACCAAGACTAGGAATACAGGGTTACCACATGCTTACAGCACCTTCAATAATGGTCAGCTTGTATCCTACAAAAACACTCTACAAGCTCTAGTTTTTCAGAACTAAAGGAAGAAGAACCAAGTGGCTTTTACCAGGTATCACGGGATAACCATTTATGCATGCCTTGCCAGTGAGGTAGCCTGCTGTCCATGACTCAGAAATGAACAAATCATGTTTCTGATCTTTGAAACAGGATTTCAGTCACTTATGGAATAAAGCAGGAAGGCCACACGGCCATCTCAACACAATAAGTGCCAGAAAAACACCATCTCTGTGCTGGGCCATGACATTAAGACAGAGAGTTTCCAGAAACTGAGGCCAAAGAACTAATACTTAAAACCACTGGGGAAGTGACATTTCTAGGCTCATGCTCTATAAATGGAAATGCCACCCAAAGGTCTCTGACACACAACAGAGTAGAGCCACCATGCAGCAGAAGGCAGTGATGTTAGACACAGAAGCTGTACGGGTGGGCCAGGATCATTCAAGCACCAAAGAAATCTACCCAAGCTGCTCCACACTGTTGACTCCTCCACGGTTTCCACCACCCAAACCTGTAGCTTTGCTGTCACAGGAGCCATGGTCACTAAGAAAGAAGGGCTGACCATATGAAGGAGGCAGTCCCAGCAGATGGCCTGCTGGCGAAGCTAAGCACTGCCAATGCAGAAGCCAATGCAGCATGGCCTAGCTCCCTGCAACAGTAAATTTCCATGGCATTGTTTGCTGTGCCTCTGTCCTGCTACCTTGTTGCCTGCACGCAGTGGGCGAGGCTGCTTCCAGGGACACTAAGGGAAGTTCACACTGTCAAGTAAACCCATCGGCTCTACTCCAGGCTGCTTAGTGGGACAACAGTAACACATACATTCATCTCCACTGCTGCCGTTCCTAACCAAAAATAGGCCTGAATTATAACAGGCATTCAAAGGAACCTGCAAAGCAATAACCTGGAGGAACAAATAGCTAGAATAATATACAGTTGGACTCCTAGAAGGCAAAGCAGACCAGAGAGAAGCATGAATTTATCACTGACCCAGGTCCAAATCACCAAGAAGCCAGACAGAGATGGAACATCCCCCAGAAACTCTCCCTCCACACCCTATTTTCTACAACACATGGTTTAACTTCTATCCACAGCAGTGGACTGAGATATGTTAATTCAAGTTGTGATGTTTATAAAAAGCAAAGGAAAAAGCAGTCTGAAAATCAGAAACCAACACAGTGCTCTGATGTGCTTATGCTTTATACTGCAGAACTATTACTAGGCGTCAGCTGACTACATCTGAGCGGCTTCTCATGGCCACTCTGGAAACACAACTAATGGGAACTTGTGCTATTAAAACCATGCTTACACCAGAGAGGTGGGGAAATAAATAAAATCGAGCAAATGAAGGGAAAAAGGAAACTACCTCAAGATTATCTGTCTCTAATGTTAAAACGATCTCCTTAGGTTCACGTTAAAATGAGTTTATGCTTTCATCCCTTCATGAATGACAGAGGGAACCTCATATAATGTTTGCAGTCAACAATGCAGAAGGGTTGGTATCCCAAAGAGCAAATGCAAATTCACAGAGAATAAAGAAATGACTGGAAAAATCAAGGATGAATAGATTTATTAATTCATTAACAAAGGCAATGTTCAAAAATAAAACTACTTTGGGCTGACATTGTGGTATAGCAGGTTAAGCTGCTGTCTGTGATGCTGGCATCCAGTATGGGCACAAGTCCAGGACCTGACAGTTTCATCTCCAGTCCAGCTCTGGGCTAATTTGCCTGGAAAAACAGTGGCAGACGACTCAAGGGCTTGGTCCCCTGCACACATGCAGGAGACTTGGGAAAGATCTCTGGGCTCCTGACTTTGGCCTGGACCAGTCTGGGCCATTGTAGCCTTTTGGGGACTGGGCCAGTAGATCTAAGACCTCTCTGTTTTTCTCTGTAACTCTCATATAAATTTTAAAATCTGTAAGACAACTATAAAAAGAAAAAGTTACCTCTAAATCTTGAAATTTACAGTTAATATGCAGTGGAATTTGATCCTTCAACTCTCACAATAAGCAAGCTTCCTGGGTTTTTCAGTGACCATTTTTACATTCAGTGTTGCAAAGCTGACATAGAAACAGGAGCTCACCCCACATGACCTTTCCTAAGGTTCTCCATGGAGATGGGAACTCAGCTTTGCTGAGACATAAAGGACATAAATGTGCACGACTGTACTGCCCTGCAGGATGCACCACAAAGGGGAGGTCTCTCCACACCTGTCCCGTGGCTGTAGGAACCCAGGGAGTCTCCACTGTAGAGGAGGGCAGTGGAGGGCAGAGCCGGGGATCGCCTCTGGGGATCTCAGATTCAGAGAATCCCCTTCCAGGCTTCTCTCACTTCCTACTTATCTCCCAGAGCAGATGTGCACTGTGTCCCCTGCAATTCATGCCCTCAGGGAAAAGATTGCACGCTGGGAAATGAGTGAAGATAAAAGTGGAAGGGAGGCATTTAGGGTCTGTGCCACTTCACACAGGCTCCAGGATATGCGTAGACTGGAGAGGCAGGACATGTGCTTCTGATGGTGTCAGAGTACCAGGGAGAGACTTACCCGGTGCCCATATGGGATGTTGGTACTACAGGTTGTGGTTTAACCCACTACACCACAACACTGGCCCCAACTTTTATGTATTTTTACTAGAAAACCGCTCATGGCTTCTAGGTCTCCAGCTTTATGCCATGTTTCTCTTTTCTGACTTTCCTCACAATGGGCCTGGGGTTATGGGTTTTCAGGAAGTAGATCTCAACAGTAATGTATTGCCCGTGGTCCTGGACAGTAGACAAAGATTCAAGCTCTGGAGATTTCTGGTGCAGACCTGCTCTTCACTGATGGGTCTGCAGCTGTGGCCTTGAATGGCGGGACGATGAAACAGGCTCCCTAAGACTCCTTTTCTTTTGTCTTTTTAAATTTCTTTTTTTTTTCTCTTCCTTCCTTCCCTCCCTCCCACCCTCCTTCTCTCTTTCTTTCTTTCTTGAGCTACAGTGACAGAGGGAGGGACAGATCTTCCATCTGCTGGTTCACTCCCCAAATGGCGACAATGGTGGGGTGGGCCAAGCTGAAGCCAGGAGCCTGGAACTCCCCCAGTGTCTTTCATGGGGGTGGCACGGGTGCAAGACTCTGGCCGCCACCCGAGGCTTTCCCAGGCACATCAGCGGGGAACTGGATTGGGAGTGCAGTAGACTTGATCTAAGCAGCGCCCATAGGGAATGCCAGCATTGCAGGCAGCCACTTAAGCCGCTGTGCCGCAACGCCTGACGCCCGAAGCCTCTGTTGGCCCTGTAAGAAGGACGGTGCACTGCTCGTGTGCATTCCACTTTCATTCCGGCCTGTGGATTCCACACAAGCGCCGTCTCCCACCACGCGTCGTGAGTGTCCACGCATCTGTGACAGATGCCCTGACGTGCTCTGCACTCCACACTCTAGGGCTCCATCGTTCTGAGGATAACGTGTGTGTGTGTGTGTGTGTGTGCCCACGGGGAGCGCTGGGAGATGGAGTCCTTTGAAGCTTGCCGCTGGAGATGGAGTCTGAGGCGAGCGCCTGCAAGGTGTTCTGGGAGAAGCGGTCCTTCTGACGTGAGCATCCTGCTAGGAACTCTGGGAGATGGAGTCTGAGGCAGGCGCTCACAGGACCCTGGAAAGTTAGTCTGAGATGAGCGCCCGCGAGGTGTCTGGAAGACGTGGCCCTCTGACGCACAGTGAGCGCGGGGACCTCTGGGAGATGCAGTCTGAAGCGGGAGACCACCGTGCATTCTGGGAGACGCGGTCCTCTGACGTATGATGCCCGCGGGGACCCCTGGGAGATGGAGTCCTCCGAGGCTTGTCGCTGGCTGGGCTCTGGTAGTTGGAGTCGCAGGGGGCGCCCGCGGGTCTTTCGCAGATGGCTTTCTGAGGGTTTCATGCTCAGGGGGATCTGGAAGCTGGGGTCCTCAAAGAGGGCAGCCCAGCAGGGCCCTCCGTGAGACGGAGTCCTAGGAAGCTGGACACCCACGGGGCTCCGGGAGATGGAGTCTGAGGCGGGTGCCCACGGGGCTCTGGGAGATGCAGTCTGAGGCGGGCGCCCACGGGGTTCTGGGAGATGCAGTCTGAGGCAGGCGCCCATGGGGCTCCGGGAGATGCAGTCTGAGGCAGGCGCCCACGGGACTCTGGGAAATGGAGTCTGAGTCCAGAGCCCGTGAGGTGTTCTGGGAGACGCGGTCCTCTGATGCGTGACACCCGCGGGGACCACTGGGAGATGGAGTCCTTTGAGGCTTGTCGCTCGCTGGCTCTGGGAGTTTGAGTCTGAGGCGCCCATGGGGCTCTTGGAGATGGGGTCTTAGGGATTTGCGCAGAGTGCTCTGGAAGACAGAAGACGGGCTCCTCAAAGAGGGAACCCCCGCAGGGCCCTCCATGAGAGGAGTACTCGGAAGTCGGCTGTCCGCGGGGCTCCAGGAGATGCAGTCTGAGGCAGGCGTCCATGGGGCTCCGGGAGATGCAGTCTAAGGCAGGCGCCCATGGGGCTCTGGGAGATGGAGTCTGAGTCCAGAGCCCGTGAGGTGTTCTGGGAGACGCGGTCCTCTGACGCAGGATGCCCGTGGGGACCACTGGGAGGTGTAGTCTGTGGCGAACGGCCGCAAGTCCTGTGCTGAGTCCCAGAAGCCACCAGAGGGCACGCGAGCCTGCCTTTTCTGGCTGTAGCCACCAAGGGTGTGAGAAGTGCGCCAGAGGGCGCGCGAGCCTGTCTTTTCTGACTGTAGCCATCAAGGGTGTGAGAAGTGCGCCAGAGGGCGCGCGAACCTGCCTTATCTGGCTGTAGCCATCAAGGGTGTGAGAAGTGCGCCAGAGGGCGCGCGAACCTGCCTTTTCTGGCTGTAGCCATCAAGGGTGTGAGAAGTGCGCCAAGTTCCTAGCAAGGATGAAATCTCAGATCTGCACTCTGTAAAATGCTTCCAGTCTCTGGCTGACAGGTCTTCAGAGTGCTGGACACAGAAAGGTCTGGGGGGACGGGGGGAGAAATTCCACCTAAAGCACAAGATATCTACCAATAAGATATCCATGGCCGGCGCCGTGGCTCACTAGGCTAATCCTCCACCTGTGGCGCTGGCACCCCAGGTTCTAGTCCTGGTTGGGGCACTGGGTACTAGTCCCAGTTGCTCCTCTTCCAGTCCAGCTCTCTGCTGTGGCCCGGGAAGTCAGTGGAGGATGGCCCAAGTGCTTGGGCCCTGCACCTGCATGGGAGACCAGGAGGAGGTGCCTGGCTCCTGGCTTAGGATTGGCGCAGCGATGGCCGTAGTGGCCATTTGTGGGGTGAACCAACGGAAGGAAGACCTTTCTCTCTGTCTCTCTCTCTCACTAACTCTGTCTGTCAAAAAAAAAAAAAAAAAGATGGCCACTGAAACTAGTATGAGGCCTGGACAGTGACCTGTAATACTGATTTTTAGGTCCACATGATGACCTGTAATATGGTGTGATATCTGATCTCTGAAACTAACTTGATGTTCCCTGTGTGGCTTCCAGTATTACTCTATCATGTCTGCATAGTGACATCCTACAAGGTTGATTGGTTTGGCAGGTGGCTGCACTGGACTTGGTGGGCTTACTGTGTTAAATAAAGTTGGATGGTCTCTGTTTTTCCTGCATGGTGTTGACATGATTGTTTTCAAAAGCAATTTCCTTCTCAAATCTACAGGGAGTTTGGGACAGTGATGAATGCAAGTTCTTATTGCAACTGCTGCTGTTTCTTTTAAAAGATTTTAGCAATGGGCCAGGTGCAGTGGCATAGTGGGTAAAACCACTGCCTGTAGTGCCAGCATCCCATATAGGTGCCGGTTCGAGACCTGGCTGCTCCACTTCAATCCAGCTCTCTGCTACAGCCTAGGAAAGCAGTAGAAGATGCAGATGGAAGACCTCTCTGTCTCTGCCTCCTTCCCTCTCTGTGTAACTCTTTCAAATAAATAATCTTAAAAAAAAAGATTTTAGCTGTTTATAGATACACATTCTGATATTCCTGTTTTTAAAAGATTTATTTATTTATTTATTTATTTATTTGAAAGGCAGAGAGAGAGAGAGAGAGAGTTTTCAATCTGCTGGTTCACTCCCCAGATGGCTACAATGGCTGGAGCTGAGTCTATCTGAAGCCAGGAGCCAGGAGCTTCCTCCAGGTCTCCCACATGAGTGTGAGGGCCCAAGGACTTGGGTTATCTTCTACTGCCTCCCCAGGCCATAACTGAGAACTGGATCAAAAGTGGAGCATCCAAGACTCGAACGGGTGCCCGTATGGGATGCCAGCACTGCAGGCGGTGGCTTTACCTGCTACACCACAGTGCTGCCCCCCTATTTTTTTAAAGATACTTATTTATTTATTTATTTGAAAGGCAGAATTACACACACACAGAGAGAGAGAGAGAGAGAGAGAGAGAGAGAGAGGCCTTTCATCCACTGGTTCACTCCCCAGTTGGCTGCAAGGGCTGGAGCTGTGCTGATCTGAAGCCAGGAGCCAGAAGCTTATTCTGGATCTCCCATGTGGGTACAGGGGCCCAAGGACTTGGGCCATCCTTCAGTGCTTTTCCAGGCCACAGCAGAGAGCTGGATTGGAAGTGGAGCAGCTGGAACTTGAACCGGAGCCCATATGGGATTCTGGCACTGCAGGCAGCAGCTTTACCTGCTACGCTACAGCACTGGCCCCCTTTCCCTCATGACAACTGTTGTCATAATTTCTTTTTTTAAGATTTAAGTATTTGGCTTGTTTTCACATTTGAGTATTTCTTAAGCAGCTAAGTTAGATAATTAATTAAAATTTATAGATATTCTAGTTTTTTGTGGTTACCATAAGGACTTATAACCACATAAGTATAGGGTAGAGAATTATTATTGTGTTTATCTTCAGAGTATAAAACTGTATACAAGAATTTGATTTAGACATCAGTGAACTTGAACTGAGTTCGGAAAAGCCATATTTCAGATAGGTGAGATCTCACTGCCAGATTAACTATAGGGTAAAAAGTAGCATAAGAAGGGACTGGGATCGAGGATGGATTAGTCTCACAGTGGGGGAAGTGTTCACTGACATAGCTTAAATGGGGATGGGAAGAATGGAGAGAATAACCACGGATCAGGAAGCACAAATCAAGTTGTTGGGAAGGTGTCCTCCTGATGAATTCACATTTCCAACTCTTGATTTTGCTTCTTTTTTAATATTTTTTTGCAGATTTTTTTTGAGAGGCAGCAAGACTGACAGACAGGACTCTCATGCACTGGTGCATGCACCAAGACCTGCAACAGACAGGCTTCGGCCAGGCCAAAGCCAGGAGCTGGAAGTTCAATCCAGGTCTCCCACACCCAAGTATTGGATCCCTTCTGAGAGTCTGCATTAGCTGGAAGCTGGAATTAGGAGCAGAGACAAGACTTCAACCCAGGCGCTCTGGTATGCAATGCAGGTGTCCCAAGAGGCAGCGTAGCCACTGAACCAAATGCCTATGCTGACGCTGATTTGATACTGTCAACTGATAAACATAATCTTCCAAAGCAATAGCTTCTGTTTTTATTGAATGTAATTACAAAATAGCTTAAATGTCTATCCATCTTTGGAGTGATATAATTTGAAAATCTTTGGAATTTTTTGAAGATTCGGTTATTTGAGCAATGTCTTCTCACCCAAATCTTGTTTCTTGTGATGTCAACAAGTACTGAACATTATGTAGGATAAAAAGTGTTGATAGAAATATTTATAGAGTCTGTGTACAAGGGGGCTTCAAAAATTATGGAAAAATAAAATTAAGATATGTTTCTTTTGATGCAAAACTGTTTCAACTCCATGCATAGTTTTTTCAAAATATGCACTTTCTATGAATTTTTGAAGACCCCCCTCATATTTTTTAGGTCAGTAGCTTTAGAGTTCTTTTGAAGCATAAAGTTCTCCATTTTGAATAATGTAGAATTAATATTTTCTGACTCTTATGCAGGAAATCAGCTACATTTGTTGCTGTGGATTCATTCTGAGAGGAGGAGCGTAGTGGGGGCAAGAGGTGTGGAGTCACCACACAGACCCCAGGAGTCAGGTGAAAGCAGGCCAGAGGCGAGCAGCCCACAGACTCATCTATTTCAGTTGCAACAGCAGCTTAAATTGCCAAGAAAGCCTATCTGGTTAAGGGGTGGTTTATGCCCTAACCAATCACAGCCTGTTGCCAGGAAGTATCCAAAGCCATCCAATCACAGCCTGTTGCCAGTCATGCTCTGTTGCCAGGGGGTCTCCCAGGGGGTTTCCTAAGCCACTCCTGAGTAACTGACACTCACTTGCCAGTGGCCATCTTGGCATGGCCTTCTCATTCCACCATACATTAACATCTTTCAACTATAATTTGTCTGAGAAACTGTTTTTAAAACATTTCCTTCATAAAATTTAAATGAAAATCAGTAGGAGTTTATGGGTAATCTACTATATAACTTAGTGTGCAGGCTATAGCCAATGCCACTACTGTAAAGGCCAAGTGATTTGACTTGGCCCCTGGTTTGATCTTGGGCTACCCTGCCTGCAAAGTCATTGCTCTCTCAGAATGCTATGAAGTTAGAAAATGCTAGGTGGGGGTGCTGGTATCATGGTGTAGCAGGTAAAGCTGCTGCCAGCAGTGCCCGGCATCCCATATGGGTGACGGTTTGAGTCCAGGCTGCTCCACTTCCAATCCAGCTCTTTTCTATGGCCTTGGAAAGCAGTAGAAGATGGTCCAAGTCTTTGGGGCCCTGAACCCACGTGGGAGACTCAGAAGAAGCTCCTGGCTCCTGGCTTCAGATCGATGCAGCTCCAGCCATGGCAGCCAATTGGGGAATGAACCAGTGGATGGAAGACCTCTGCCTCTCTGCCTCTCCTTCTCTCTGTGTGTTATTTTCAAAAAATAAATAAATAAAAAGAAAATGCTAGGTGGGAAAACATGAAAAATGACTACATATCAGGCACTAAGATCAGAGAACACCATTTCAAGACAAACCTCAAAAGCAAGTAATCAATTCTTTTTAAGAAAACAGAGCTTGTGAAGGTTCCTCTGGCATTTTTGCAAAGGAATACAGAGTTTAAAATAAAGGCGTGCATAAATAAGCTTTAGGAAGATAAGCTAACAAGTTTTACTTCAAAAGAATCTGCTGAAGCCAAGAAAATGGTCATATTAGAAACAGATTATTTGAGAGGATAGTTGACACCTGTATTTTCCTAAGAAAGTCAATCATTAGAGATGAAATGGTCAAATATCAGAGAAAGTAAGACTGTGTGGTGATAGAAATAAATACTAAAGTGCTGTTTAGACTCAGAGCTTCTACACAGAACAAATAGGCTTACGATGGCCCCCACACAATCCAGTGAATGTAACTGTTGTGCAGGACAGAGAAACACAGAGTAGTGATCTCAACTTGGGAGTCAAAGGGTTTCCTCTGATCTCTCCAGAGAGTGCAGACAGCATACTGCCAGAGTGAGGTGTTCAATTGGGAATAAAGTTCTACAGACAGTTTGTAGGACCGGCACTGTGGCACAGCAATGTGACCTGAAGCACTGGCATCCCATATGGGTGCTGGTTCAAGACCTGGCTGCTCCACTTCCAATCCAGCTCTCTGCTATGGCCTGGGAAAGCAGTGGAATATGGCCCAAGTCCTTGGGTCCCTGCACCCACATGGGAATCATGGAGGAAGCTCCTGGTTCCTGGCTTCAGATTGGCACAGCTCTGGCTGTTGTGGCCAATTGGGGAATGAGCCATCAGATGGAAGACCTCTCTCCCCCTCTCTCTGCCTCTCCTCTCCCTGTGTAACTCTGACTTTCAAATAAATGAATAAATCTTTTAAAAAGAGGGCAGTTGGTTTAGTTCCTTGTCATTACACACACATATAAATGCTATTTGAAATCTCCCTGCCCATCCAATAAAATCCCACAAACATGAACGGGCACACATATGTCACATACCCTAGCCCACACTTGAATAGGCCTGAGCCACACAAATGGACACACCACAGTGCACATCTAACACACACACACATACATGTGCATAGTATTTGATGTGAGTGGGTATACACAAACATATATTTCATAAAGGTACACACACTCATACACTTAACCCTCACACACTTACATAGTACACACAGGTGAAGGTACACATGAAGATATACAATAACAACACTAACAGAGATGTATACATATGTTAGACAAGCACACACATCACAATGCATGTATGAACATTAACATATACTCATGCACATGTGCACACAGGTACAGACACAGATGTACAATCAGAAGGTTCCAGAGAAAGTAAATTTATCTCTACAAGATGTTTGAGAATTTTAAAATGAAGAAAAGGAGACATTAACACAAGAAAGGTGGAATAAACATATTCCCAAGCCTCTGAGAAACAGGGGTGCAGATATTAAAGCCTACGTCTTACTGCTCTCTTGTGGTGGTTCTAAAGAACACCTTTCTGAGCACTGAACAGTCTCTCCTTCCTTCCCAAATGTCTAAAAAGTAATAAGCCTCTCCAAATGTTTTGGAATCCACTATGAGAAACTGATGATATTTGACAATTATTACAAAACCAATAATGCAGTATCATTTGGTCAGAACTAATTACCTCCTGATTGCCATGTTCTGAATTCAAGGACAATCATATACCAAATGCTTGGGTTGGTTTAAATTATTATCCCCTAAGAATTCCCTCACTATATTTGTTAGCCATTTGCATTTCTTCTTTAGAGAACTGTCTTCTGAGGTCCTTTCCCCATTTCTTAACTCGACTGGTTGTTTGTTGTTGAGTTTTTTATGTTGCTGATATATTCTGGATGTTAACCCCTTATCAGATAAGTAGCTCACAAGTATTTTTGCACTTTCTGTTGGATGTCTCTTCACTCTGTCTTTTCCTTTGACGTGCAAAAACTTCTGAGTTTTGATATAATACCATTTGTCTAGTTTTGCTTTTGTTGTCTATGCTTTGGAGACCTAAACCAAGAAGTCACCATCTACACCAATGTCTTGAAGTGTTTCCCCTATATTTTCTCCTAGCAAATTTAGTCATAGGCCTTAAATTCAGGTCTTTAATGCATCCCCAGTAAGCTTAGAAGCCCCCAAATTATTCAGATATCTGATGGTAATAAGGTATATAACATTCAATATCTTTTAAGACAATTTATTTACTTTATTTGCAAGATAGAGGTAGAGGAAGAGAGAGAGAGAGGAGAGAGAGAGAGAGAGAGAGAGAGAGAGAGAGAGAGAGAGGTATCTTCTATCTACTTCACTCCCCAGATGGCTGCCATGGCCAAAGCTGGGCCAGACCAAAGCCAGGAGCTGGGAGCTTCTTCCAGGTCTCTCACGTGGGTGCAGGGGACCAAGCACTTCTGCTACTACCCCAGGTATGTTAGCAGGGAGCTGAATTGGAAGTGGAGTGGCCAGGACTCAAACTGGCACCTGTATGTGCTGCAAGCACCTCAAGCAGTGGTTTAACCCACTGCACCACAGTACCAGCCCCAAAATGCAATCTTATTGTAAATACATCCTTAAGATGAACATTTTCAGAGAAAGAAAACAACTAGGAAAAATATTTTAATTTGGTGCAATTGCAGCATACCACACAATGAAAAATGGCTCTCAGATGAAAGGCAATCTTCCCTCATCAAAGCACAGACAAACCAAAGAGAAATTGTTTGTTGATATTTCTCATTTCTAAAGTAAGTGCACTCCAAAGTCCCTTGTATGTTGATTTTCTACCAGTGTCTCACATCAATCTCTTTGCATGGTCTGAGCATCGTATGCAATGTTCATCTGTGAGACAAAACCTCCACATCACATGTCTTTGTAAACACTTGACTCTCTTTTCAGCAGGAAGCGTGGACTCGTGTGTATACTCTTGTCCATGCTTCTGCCATTCTTTCTTGGGCTCACCCTAATTGGGCATTTACCACCGTTCTAGGGACACTTCCTGTATGGTCACTAACAACCATGAGTCCCATAGCACCATCTCAGCTCCTGTCATGTCCAACCTGCTGCAGCCCTGGAGCTGGTGCTAAACTCTTGGTTGCCTAATAGTAACTATTGTAAAGGACTCAGCCTAGGTATTATCCATTGTGATCCAATATTGTTGTTTCAAAGTATTTGGTATAGCATTCCTTATGTTTTCCTTTAAGAACTCCCCCTCCTTCAGACCCTTGGAGTGTACTCATAGTCTATTATGACACATGTTCAACCATTGTGTTGTTCTACCATTCCCAAATGAATATCATTCTTTGCAAAACCTGATTATTTTTGCTTTTGAGATTGCCATTGTCCTGGGGATATCACAGAAAACCTGGCCAGGTGGCCCAAGGCATCATGTTCTCTCCCAAGAGGCCCCTTCTTTTCCTACATGCCCCAGACAGGTTCCAAGAGGCCTGACTGCTGGCCTTGGAGCTGTCACTGAGATCATATGTGAAGTGAGGGCCAGGATGAGCCCATTCTGGTCTTGAAGGTGCTGACCTTTTGAAAGGATGAAAGAGAGGTTGTTCTCTAGTCACTGAGCTGCAAGGGGCATCTCTACTCCTAGATTCAATTAATCCATAGCTTGGGGGAGAAAAAAAAAAACAATTTCCTGCATCCTCAGGCCCCCATAGGCAAAAGTCTCTTCTGGCTCAGTCATCCTGCCCTCCCTATGTACTCTCAGAGCCTCCAGAGGTTTTGTGGGGAGTCTCAGAATATCCTGATGCTGGTCCGTGGTGGTGAGGCAGGCCTGAAAATGGATCTTAGGCACCCAGGGTGTGGGGCTGTGTGAGTGGGCAGAAATGAGTGCAGGCATCCTCAACTCTAGCCAAGTACAAAGCACTAGAGAGAATCCTCTTTCTGGATCCAGGCCTTGGGGACCTCCGGGCTGGTCTATGTATCAGTGTGTGCAAAGCTCATGAGTATTCACGTGGGGCCCCAAACACCTCATCGTTAGAGAAGTAACACCAGTAACTGGAACATCTCTTCTGTGTGGTGTGGATACCTGTTCATTTGTCAGGCACCCCCCAAGTGGCACCTGGAGACCTGGCTTGGACTGGGAGCTGAGTATTAATCCTTGGTTAACAACATCCAGGTGCAGAATGCAGTTTCTCTCTGAATAAAGGAGAGAAGATAAAAATTTGGATGGGGGAATGAAGTAGCAGGGTAAGACCCTTCAAGCTAATCAAGGGTGGGTTATCAGGTAACTAACAGGAGCCACCCTGCAGCTTCTCTGTGGCAGGTGTGTTCCTGCAGGGCTCCTGGAGCTGCATCCAGGCCTGGCTGTCCTCAAAGAGGCAACCCTGGGCCAGAGTGCAAATCTCAAGTTTTAATCCACATTCTGAGGCAGCCCCTGCACCCCCCTGAACTTAATTGTAACTGTGGATTCATTCTGAGAGGGAGCGTGGTGGGGGCAAGAGGCGTGGAGTCACCACACAGATCCCAGGAGTCAGGTGAAAGCGGGTGAGAGGCGAGCAGCCTGCAGACTCGTCTATTTCAGTTGGTACAGCAGCTTATATAGTCGAAGCAGTGAATCCAGTCAAGGGGCGGTTTATGCCCTAACCAGTCATAGCCCGTTGCCAGGCAGGCTCCATTGCCATGTGGTTTTGGAAGCCATCCAATCACAGGCTGTTGCCAGGCAGGCTCACATTGCCATGTGGTTTCCAAAGCCATCCAATCACAGTCTATTGCCAGGCAGGCTCCATTGCCAGCAGCCATCTTGGCATGGTCTTCTTGTTCCACCACATTGCCCCCTTTTTGTTTATTTTTGAGCAATGGGAGGCATGATTCTTGGCCATACCATTGTTGACCCCATTTCCATGTGGTCTCCGTTCATGGCTGTGCCTGTCTTAGGTTGTCCCCCAGGAGATCTTACCCGTCATTGACTAACCAGCGCTCAAAACAGGAGACCATAGGAGTGCTTCCTCAGATGGGGGTAGGAATGAGGAACAATGGTAACCACATGCAGGCTATGGGCCATTTGAGTGGTTGACCAGAGCTAATGGGGATAGAAAACAGTAGCAAATATGGCTATGGGCAGTTCCTCAGGGTAGGATGATAGGGCAGCAGCTTGACAATTGGTAGCAGGTGCGTCCACTAACAAGGTGGACTCTGTCTCGTTCAGCTGGTTCTAGTTGACTATCAGTTGCAGGCTTGATGTTTCTGGCTGGTACCCAAATGGGCTGTCCCACATTCTCTGGATAGACACAAGCATATCCTTGGCCCCTTGGTCAGCAAAAGCCTTTCTATGGGTGTTGGAATCCAGGGCCTGAATTCCACATCTGCTCCTACATTTAGGGCAAACATGCAGGTGGGATGGGGTCTAGCAGCTGCTCTGAGAGCCTGGGGTACCTGGGGACTGCCACAAACATGGAGATCCTCACTGGGTGTGGATGGGATGACCTCACATGGGTTATTGCCTCAAGGTCATCTAAGTTCATCCCATGGGTATCTGGGGGGTGTCTGACCAGGCATTGCTGCATTGTCTGCTGACACGTCATTTTCACTCTCAGAGCACTCTCTCCCTAAGTCATCAACTGATGTCTGTGAGACAGGGACCTGGAGTGACAGGCTCTCATCACTCACAGATTCATTATGTTTGGTCATCTGTGTGGGTTTCTGAGAGGGGGTATCTTTCCCATGTTTGAGTGCTTAAGAGCAGCACGGCACGCCAACTCTAGCCAAAGCAAAGACACGCACAGCACTGCTGCCATAACAAAACAAATTCCTAGCACCTCAGTGGTTGATGGCATTATGCAGGGGTTCCCTACGTTAGATGGACAGACAGTGGTGTATCAGGTCGTATGTTTGTCCTGTGCTTAGTGGGGGACTTCCTTGATTTGTTAGGTCAAGGCCGTATGCCCACACGGTGTCTCCAGAGCGTCAACTCTCTCAAGGGAGGGTAGATGACTTGGTTCCGAATTCTGGGATGATCAGTCCCTTATGTGAATTCGCCAGGTGAACTGGAAGTAAAAGGAGGAGCCGAGAAGCGGCATTAGGTTTCTGGGCAGTGTGTGCTAACCTGGGGTCACTTAGACTGAGGACAAGGACAAGGAAAGGGGCGTAGGAGGGGGTTCTGTGCTCACCCTCACAGAACCGAATAGCACACAAAACACCGAGGGGCCTACTTGCTGAAATCAAGGGGGGACCTCGCCGAGTCTGACACACTGTCTCTCTGTCACGTTGGTGCCAGATGTTGCTGTGGATTCATTCTGAGAGGAGGAGCATGGTGGGGGCAAGAGGCACAGAGTCACCACACAGATGCCGGGAGTCAGGTGAAAGCAGGCCAGAGGTGAGCAGCCAGCAGACTTGTCTATTTCAGTTGGTGCAGCAGCTTCTATAGCCGAGGCAGCCAATCTTGTCAAGGGGCAGTTTATGCCCTGACCAATCACAGCCTGTTGCCAGGCAGGCTCCATTGCCAGGTGCTTTCCCAGGGAGTTTCTGAAGCAATTCCTGGGTAACTGATGCTTTCTTGCCAGCAGCCATCTTGGCATGGCCTTCTCATTGTACTGCACAATCCCTTGAGGGTGCAGGGGCCCCGACACGTGGTGCCAGTGCCCCCTGAGCCATGAGGGTGCCAGCATCCCCAGCCCCATGAGTGTGCCTGAACTACCAACCCCATGAGGGTGGCTGCTGCCCCTGACCCTGTGAGGATGGCTGCCGCCCGACCTGGTGAGGGTGGCTGTGGCACCAACCCCGTGGGGGTGCCCATGCCCCCTGACCTGTTGGGGTGTCTCTGTCCCCCGACCCATGAGGTTGCCAGCACCCGCCAACCCCTGTGGTGCCAATGTCCTCTATCCCCCATGAGGATTTCTGAGTTCACCCAATGGGGAGAGGTTGTCTACGTGCCCCCCCACACAGTGGCATCATGGCTACCCCTAGCCCTCCCCCACCCCAACCACAGCCCACAGGTGGGCCTTCCTCAGTCTTCCTGAGCAGACAAAACTCCGGGAGGCTCCCGAACTGTCTTTCAGAATCCCTCTCAGTGCCCCCTGAGGAGCGTCAGCCAAGGTAGGCACCTGCCACTCTGCCTGCCTCAGGACCGCATCTGCCCCACTGCATCAGCCCCACACTGGGGGGCGCCCCTGGGACCTCAGGGCCAGACCCCTCCCTCTCCCTACTGCAGCTCCAGACTCCCTCTTTCCTGTTTCTGTCCTTGGGCCAGCTGGCTCTCTCCTCTCCCTTCCCAGGCAGCCTCGGGACTCCGTGCAGCTGCCCAGGGCCTCCGTGGCTGAGCCTGGGGGTTCTCGGGACAGGATCCGCACCACTGGCAGATGTGGGTGTCCTCTGAGCTGTCAGAGAGGTCAGGGAGCTTGTGGTTGATGGTGTAGGGGCTGGGAACTTGGGGGATGTTGTTGTGGGGCAGCCAGAGGTCTTTGAACTTCCTCCTGGGCGTGCCACACCTGCCCCAATCGGAGCTGTGCTGCTGGGGGCAGGGGCCAGGGGGTATCAGGTCCCCCAGCCTGGGAGCCCCAGCACAGGCCAGGGTGAAAGGCCGGGGGTCACCTTGTCCCTTGGGTGTGCAGTTGAGCAGTGGCCAGGGTGAAGCCTTTGGTTGCTTGATGACCTCAAAGCCTGAGAATCCTCTGCACCCATCAGCCCAGGCGAGGCAGGGACGCACAGCCTCCTGCCTCCCACCTGGGCATTGTCACACCTGCTACTGGCTGAAGGTGGGGTCCTCAGCCCCAGATGAAGCCCTGTAGCCAGGACAGGT
Source organism: Oryctolagus cuniculus (assembly GCF_051225735.1). Classification (NCBI taxonomy): domain Eukaryota; kingdom Metazoa; phylum Chordata; class Mammalia; order Lagomorpha; family Leporidae; genus Oryctolagus; species Oryctolagus cuniculus. The sequence continues at coordinate 1,421,935 of NC_142885.1, read as the reverse complement.
CAGCTACTCTGAGTTCCGCCCGGCCGGGCTGCAGAGTTGGCCCAGGGCCCCACCTGCCGCTCTTCGCTAGCCTGACTCTCCCTCTTCTGATTTTCCCCAGCAGGGAGGTCCCTGCCTCGCCTCCACGACCTGCAGCCCCCCGACAAGCTGAGGCTCCCCTCTTAGATTTGTGAGTTTGTGGCCACCTGCCCACCCTGCCTCCCCAGGGTCCCCTCTGAGGACTCCTGGGGTTTTTGAGTACCTGAGGGGCCTCCGGCGCCTCCTCCACCCATCTGTTTTAGCTGCCCGCTCCTGGTTCAAGCAGGGTTCTTCCTCCTGTCTTTCTCCATCAGGCCTGCTGGCTGCCACATGAGCCTCCCAGGCTAGTGCTGGCCCTGGCCAGTGGGTCCAAAGGCAGGGCCATCAGGGAGGAGGGAAGACTGAGAGGACCAGGCTTGTGTCAGGACTGTGGCTGTGCTGCCTGGGTGCTGTGTGAGAGGTGGCGTGGGTGGCAGGGGAGGCCCTCTCCAGCCTCCACCCTGACTACCTGGAAGCTCTGGTCACCCACTCCAGCTCCTCCTCCCATCTTCCTTCCCCTTCCTGTCCATGGCCTTTTCCAGAAAGCTCACCCATGTGCCCACCTCCTGCTGCTTCCCACCTCCGCCCTGCCCACCAGTGCCATGGCCTGGCTGCTCTTGCCTTACCACCTGTCTCCCTCCTCTCTCTCCGCTGTTCTCTCTGTTCTCTCTCCCACTGCCAGACGATTGGGTCAGGCAAGGCTGTCCTGTCCTGAGATCCCCAGTCCCCTCTTCGACCTTTAACCAGATCCCTCCTCTTCCTCGGAGACCTCCCTTTGCCAGTCTGTCCAGAGAGCTGTTCTGTGACTTGACAGTGGCCCCTCAGCCCCAAAGCCTCCCCTTCATCTGTGACTTTCTGTTGTGTGGTGAGCTCACACCTCCAGGCATGACCTTGGTGAAAATTTGTGCCCCTCTGCGGTCCTGCTCCTGCCCTGTTCTATAAATATCTATAAATACTCATAAATACACACACACACACACACACACACACACGGCAGTGCCCCTGGAGTTGTAGTGTAAGGAGACCAGCCTGGAAGAGGCCTCTTCACCCCACTGAATGCCTGGCACAGCACAGAGGCTGCCCACTGCTGGCACGCCCTGCTGCCCTGTGCAGTGCCCACCCGTAGCACAGCAGACCCTGGGCCCTGGGACAGTCCTGCTACACATGGCCAAGCAGTATGGCTCTATCTCTTTATTTCAAGATAATAACAGGAGCCACATCACCATGGTGCCACAACCCTGTCTCCGCCTCTTTCCTGGGCCATAGACTGTCAATAAATAAGTTTCCTAGCCCCAAATAATTATTAAGGCCTCCTCCTCATTTGCGAGCTCCAGCCTCAGCTATGATACAGGGGAGGCCCTACCCCCAGAATATACAAAATATACACAAGTACAATATGTACATGGGATGGTGGTGGAGAGGCCCACTGGAGGCAGCCTCTTCCCCTCATCAGGCCTAGAGTTAGCCCCAACTGTCCTAGGGCCTGACAGAATGCTGCCTACTGCCCTGCCCCAAAGTGCCTCCAAAGAAAAGGCAGTCCCCCAAATGCCTGCCTAGCCTGCCTTGGCCCTGCCTGGCTGGTGTGCCTCTTAGTAAGGGGACAGGCGCCCCTGCATCGCCTGCCACAGCCGACCCTTTGAGGGCTGTTGACCGTGCCTCCCAGCTGGCCTGCCTGGGGACACAGGCACGGAGTGAAGAGCTGGACCAAGCTTGGCCTCCCATTAGCCTCAGCTTGCCTAGGCCAACCTGCATTTGGGACCGGGAGCCTCCCTTAATAAGGGACTGCCCTCGCCCAGAGGACCCTCATCCTATTGTGCCCTCCTCGCCCATATACCCTTACCCATGATGCCCCTGGCCTGGAAGTAACCCTTGCCCATGATGATGCCCCTGCCCCAGAAGTGACCCCTGCCCAGTGATGCCCTTTCCCGGGTGCCCCCGACCAGCAATGACCCTCACTCAGATGCCCTCCTCTCCTGATGCCCTCATGTCTCTGCCTGCTGATGCCCCCATGTGATGTTCCTGGCCAGATTATGCTGGCCAGGCTGACAGCCCCAAGAGGGGCGATGAAAACTGCCTGGCTGACTTGCCCAAGTGGATGAGCACCCCCTGGTCTCGGCTGTTCTGGGGGCCACACAAATGCTGCCTGTGTTGGTCACGGCCTCTGAGGATGGAGCTGGAAATGAGGAGGCCCCAGGAGCCCCTGGGGTCCTCCAGAGAGGCAGCCTAAAGAGGCCTTTCTCTCCCCATCAGGGGTTCTGGCTAAGGAGGGAAGGGAACTGGGAAGGAACGGCAGGGGATAGGGTGGTTAGCAGGGGTGGAGTGGCAAGGATGGGTTTGGGGCTCTCTGGGCTGACGGCATCTGGTGTTAGACGATAATGTCGTCATGCTCGTTAGCCCGGTAGAAGGGGATGCAGTGGTTGGTGCCCAGGCCTGGGTGCTCCCGGGGGTTCTGCATCTCCTGTGGCTGCTTCCTGAGCTGCTGCGCAGTAGGGTTCTGCTTGTGTAGCACCTTCTTCTCAGAGTGCAGCTGTGTGTAGGCGGCCACGTGCTGCTGCAGGTGGAACAGGCACTGGTCGCGCTGTTGGTGCAGACCCTGAGCCTCCTGACTCTTCAGCTCCATCTGCGGAAGACCAAGGGGGGTGGGGGGAGCATGAGGGCAGGTGGGGGTTGCTAACCAATTCCACTGGTTGCAGGGGAGTGGCACAGAGCCCCGCGTCTCCTGCACCCAGCCTCACACCTCATCCCCTTCTTTCCCATCACTTTAACTTGAGGCCACACGTGAGCGGGAAGGCATCAGCTGTTAGGGGAACACTTGTGCCTAATACTTTACATGCACAATATCAGCTCATCCTCAACACCTGTGTAAGGAAAAAATGCTAAGTTCCTTCATCAGGAATCCGAGGCTTAGCAAAGGGTAGCCTTTGTGTAGTGACCAGAAGAGCTGGGTGACACGCCTCTTGTGGGACAATGATGTCCAGGCCTGGGAGGAGCCCGGGGCTACCAGCCCTAAGAGAGGCAGGACAGTCGACATGGAGGTCACCTGTCACTCCAGACTGGAGCGGCCTCCCTCCTGGGCCTAGCACTGCCCTCCCCAGAGACTTGTCCCCATGGCCCAGTCCTTCACAGTCGGGCTGAGCGTTACCGTTTCCTTCAGCTCCCCCAGCTTCTCCTGCAGCTGGCCGAGTTCCCTGGCCAGCTCGTTCTTGATGTGCTGCTCTGCCTGCAGCGAGAGGGTGAGCCGCATGTTGTCATTGCTCTGCACAGAGAGAAGCAATCCGTTGCCACCCAAAGTGGCTGCATCCGGATCCCAGCACCAGGTGCCCACCTCCCACAGTGCTGGGAGGGCTGGAAGCTCAGCCCCTCTCCTCCGACAGACATTTGAGCAGGATCCTGGCTCACAGGGCACCTGCCTAGGTCAATCACCATCCCCTTTGGTTGGGGGGAAGTGAAGGCCCAGAGGGAAGTGTTTTGTACCAGAGGCCTTGCCCAGGGAGGCCAAACACACCAGTCTCACGAAGCCATCCTGCAGCTTGGCCAGCTGCTCCTTGAGCTCCCGGTTCTGCAGGAGCGTGGCTGATGGTCACGCGGTCGCTCTGTGTGCGTTCCTCGGCCTGGTTGCCCCACAGCTCCGCCTCCCGCTCCAGCTGCAGCAGCCGCTGTTCCTGCTGCTGGTTCAGGCGACTCAGGCCTGCGTTGTCCTGCACCTGGGCCTGCAGCTGTCCCTCCAGGCTCTCCAGCTCCTTCTGCAGCTGCTCAGCCTGCGCCTGCAGCTGCTGTTCCACCTCCGACAGCCCTGCGGGGGAAGCTGGGGACTCTGGGGTGGGAGGCTCAGCTGAGAAAGGAAGCAGCCATCAGGGGCCCTGGCCTCTGGGTTTTCAAAAAGCTCCTGCTTGGTCCTTAGCTCCTCAGGCCAACTGCTTGCCCCACCCCAGTGCTGGCTTCTTGGCTAATGACTTTCCATATTCAAATGGTCATTACCCTTCCAAGCCAGGACACAGAGTGCTTGACCGTGCATGGTGGACAGTGGGTACGCCACCCCTATTTACAGATGAGGTCACCGAGGCTCAGAGAGATGACAAGACTTGCCATCCACCAGCACAGACCTGCTTCCCTCTGCCACAACACCCCTCACCAGGGCACCCGACACCTATCCTGCTCCCAGGCTACCTCTGCCCCTGCTCACCCATCTGGCTCTTGAGCTCGGCCACGGTGGTCTCCAGCTCCCGCACCTGACTCAGGCTGCGCTCCTTTTCCTCCCTCAGTGTGCAGAGCTGCCCAGAGCACAGGGAAAAGAGCCATGAGCAGGGGCCACTGCCTCCCTCTAAACCGATGCTGCCCCCAAAACCCAAACACACAGCCACCTCTGGCTGCAGTCCACAGCAGGTGCACTTGCTGTACTGTGCAACTTAGGAAGCAGCAGGGGATGGCCTCCTGGGATCCCGACACCCACACAGGAGGTCTGGATTGAGTTTCAATCTCCTGGCTTCAGCCCTGGCTGTTGAAGGCATTTTGAAAATGAACTAGTGGATGGAAGATCTCCCTCCATCTCTGTCTGTCTGCCTCTGCCTTCCTAACGGAAACCGAGATGCTTAAATACACATTTTTGAAAAGCTGTATCACTGAGATTCTGATTGTGTAGGTCCAGGTAGGGGCTCTGTGCAGAATTCTAGCAATTTCTGGAGGATTCTAGGGCAGGACCAGAATAAGGATTCAGAATTTCCATCTCTTGGCTGGGGGCCTCCCTGACAGTCCCTGGGGATGGTGGCCCCCGCGGGCTAGGGCTGGTGCTCCATGGGCTGCAGCCTCTTGCTTGTTGCAGCAGCAGCTCAGACATTCCCACCTTCTTCTGCAGCTCCTCCGTGCCCAGCCGCAGGGTCTTCTTTTCGGACACGAGGACTCGAAGCCTCTCTCGGAGCTCAGAGTTCTGCTGCTTCAGGTCCTCATTGTTTTTGTTGTGGTGAGAGGAATGAGCAAACAGAGAGCACCGCTCTGGTGACCAACCCATCTTCTTGCTGCACCTGCCAAGAACCTTGGTGTTGGAGGGGTCCCCAACAATCAGGTCACTCCCATGGCAGGCCAGAGAGAGGACCTGAGCTGCCTGAGGCCATCGCATGAGCTGGTGGCACAGCTGGGACCAGAGCTTGGCTCTGCACACGTCCCAGCCTGTACAGCCACTTCCTCCTCATGCTCCCCGGCACCCCTCTCCTCATCACCTGTACTAAGGTCCCCCAGACTCCTCCCCACCGCCTTCCCCTTCTTACTTGTTCTTGTATAACAGCAGTTTCAGAGCATTTCGCTCTTTGGTCAGTTCCTTGGTGTGCTGCAAACACAGAAAAGCTACATCAGATCTCAGGGACCCTGGAGGGGGAGGGCGTGGGGTGTAGACCCAGCAGCCGTGCCATGAGCAGACACAGAAATCACATTACTTTTTCCACTTGCTCCATAGTTTCTTGGTTCTGTTGTTTCTGTGGGGAAGAGTCAAAGAAGGGAAGGTGACTAAGGATGTCCCCTCTACTCCACTCCCAGAGCAAGAGGGGGTGGGCAGGGGGCCAGAGCGGGATTGGCACGTTCTCAGACCCTATGGGCACAGGGCCTGTCCTGAGGCTCCCAAGGAAAGAGCATGTGGGTCTTTGCTGGTTTTTGCTCACAGCTATGGAACCGAGTCTGAATCGGGATTCTCCTTAGGGGACAGTAAGGTGAGCCTCCAGAAACGGAATGTGAGAAAAGACAGGCCTTCCACTAGGTTTGGATTTACAGGGGTGTGCGCATCGTTTGACAGCTCAGCACGTGCTACATAGGGGTTGGGGCTGCTCTTAACAGCGGGGATACAGGAATGAAAAGCACAGGTAAGATCCCTTCTCTCCCTGAGGTTGACATCCCAGGGAGCCTGGAAATCTTGGATTCTTAGAGCTAAAAGAGCCCTTTGACAACTGCCATTTCAACCTCCTTGGGAACTCAAGCCCAGGGCGGAGAGGCGCTTTTCCAAACTCAAAACTCAGGTCAGGGCCTGAGTCAGGGTGGGGACATGAGGCTCATGGCCAGTGCTGAACGAGAGGCCACAATCCCAGGGCTGTGTGGCCAGGGTGCAAGCAGGGGTATCTGAAGAAGGGAGGAGGCAGAGAGCGCAGCAACAGGATGAGAGCCATGCTGCACGCTCCCTGCTCTGGGGTCCCTCCAGCTGAGACCTGGTCCACCCAGCACCCCACTCTCCCTCACACCAGGGGGCCCCCAGCCCCTTTTTCAGAGCCCGTGGGGAAACAGAAGCCCAAGGTGGGCAGCATGGAATCAGGGGACCCCACTGGGCTCTTACCAATTCCTCTATGGTGTTACTGAGCTGTTTGTTAGATAGCTGGAGTCCAGGGCTACTGCCAGCTCTTGGTACCTGCTCTGAGGCACATGCAGAGAGGAGGAGTTGCAGGAGGGTTTGAGGAGAGGCAAAGAGAGCAGTCATTAGGGCTGGGGTGGCACGGGCTGTCTCAGCTGGCAGCAGGGCACTCAGCCCCTGCTGTGGGAGAAGAGGGGGGCTGGCCCTGCAGAGCCACTCACCTCCAGATCCTTCATGTAGGAAGATGTGAGGCTCTCTCCATTGATGTAGGACGTTGACTAGAAGAGACAAGAGCTCCCATGGAGATGCTACATCCTCCACCGCCAAGTCCCTACCCTCAGACTACCTCTCCCCCCCGACCTCCACCTGGCAACTCTTCTCCCAGCCTGGCCTCTTCCTCTCATCTATGCCTACCCTCAGACTACCTCCTCCCCCACCTGGCAACTCCTCTGCCCAGCCTGGCCTCTTCCTCTCATCACCCTCTATGCCTACCCTCAGACTACCTCTCCTCCCACCTCCACCTCCACCTGGCAACTCTTCTCCCAGCCTGGCCTCTTCCTCTCATCACCCTCTATGCCTACCCTCAGACTACCTCTCCTCCCACCTCCACCTCCACCTGGCAACTCCTCTGCCCAGCCTGGCCTCTTCCTCTCATCACCGTCTATGCCTACCCTCAGACTACCTCTCTCCCCCCCCCACCTCCACCTGGCAACTCCTCTGCCCAGATTGGCCTCTTCCTCTCCTCACCCTCTATGCCAGCTTCTCCTGGGTCTCACTGTTATATCTTAATGTTAGCTGTCGCAAAGCACACCGGACACCGGAGTAAGGGAAAGGGTTTATTGGGGAACAACCTACAGACTGGAGTGAAGGAGCGGCGAAGGAAAAAAGGGAGGGAGACTGTAAGAGAGAGAGAGACAGAAAGGAGAAGAGCTAGCAAGGAGAGAAGTTAAAGCAGAGAAGAGGAGAGAGGAGAGCTGAGCCAAGAGCCCAGAGGAGGAGGCTGGAGAGAGGAACCGAGCAAGAGAGAGCAGGGGAGAGGGTGCAAGAGAGCACGTGTTCAGGAACAGGCCCTTTTAAAACTTTGCCTGAGGGCGGGCAGGGAAGCAGGAGCAGCCAATCCCATTAGGATGGGGGTGGAGCCTGGCTCAGGTAGCTGGGCCATGCAGCCAACTGCGCCAGTTTCCTAACACTCATCACCATCCCCCTCCCTTCCCAAGTGATGCTCTCCCTATGCTTCCTGCACTGAGATACATGGTCACCGTTCTCATGGCCATGTCCTTCATCTGTATGGCTTCCAAGAAGAAGCCATCACCCAGCCTGCCCAACACGGCCCAGCAGGTCAGTCTATCCCAGGATCTGCCCATCTCTCAGGAATCCCAGCCTCCATTCTGTCCTTTCCTCTCTCTCCTCCCTTCCTGAGTCTCAGTGTCTGGGTACCTCGGAGACAAGACCATGGAGCTGCTGAGCAGGTTGACGCAGGCTCTCCGTGGAGGACAATGTCCTAGGGACAGGCACACAGAGGTCAGGGGTGCAGGGGCTTGATGCAAAAGAGGTCCTTGGGCCGTGGCCTGCCCTCACTCCCATGGCTTAGGGACTGCTGCCCGCACAGGAAGACACTCACTTGGTCTCATCTATGAGGACAGGGCCATGGTCAGCATCATGGATCTGAGGGAGAAGAGAGAGTGATCACCTGATTTCCAGTAAGAACCACCCAGGGGTGGCAGGAGCCCAGCTCCTTCCAGCAACCTGCCACTGCCACAAGCTCAAGAGAAAGCCCCATCTTGGCCTCCCCCACCCCAGTGCTGGGAAGGGTGCCTGGCACTGGGAACCAAGCTGCCGGAAGAAAGGAGAAGAGAAGGCACAGCAGGCGCAGTCATCTGGGAAGGGAGATGGTGCAAGCATACGGGAGTAGCAGACACAAGGACAGAGGCAGAAACCCGAGTTGGTGCCATGCTAGTTAGACTAGCGCCAGGGGGCGCTACACCACCAGGTAACATGGTGGCATCAGCAGAGGGTGGTGCAGGAGCAGCGCGGTCTTTGGGCGCCTGTCAGGGAGGAGCAGGAGGTTAGGGGGCCGTGCAGGAGAGGAGGTGCCTCGCTGCCATGGACACAAGGGCACAGAGCAGGTAGGAAGATGTCGTAGCAGTCAGAGTGACAGTCACACATGCTGGGAACCACAGGGGTTGTGGGAATGGCTTGCCCAGGCTTGGGGACACGTGGCATCTTTTCAGGTGGCCAAAGCTCAAAGGAAGGGGACTACGACCTCTGTGTACACGAGGCCCTGGTTCTCCCTGGACCTCAGCAAGGGCTCTGACCTCCGGCAGCCGCAGCAGGCAGAAGGAACGGGCACCAACATCAGGGAGCACGGCAGTGTTCTTCCAGGAAGCCAGTCTCTGCCGCACAGTGACCCTAACTCTAGGCCCCTGCTGGGCCGAGGCCGCTGGTGGTGACGGGGCTCCCTCCAGGTAGCTCTCTGCCGCTGCCCTCTCCTGCTCTCCACCCTTTCTCCCTGCCCTCCTCTCTGCCTCAACCATCAGCTGTAGTTCTCTGATTCAGGCCTTTCCAAGGAGAAATGTTGCCCAAGAAGCCCCTCCCTGCTTTCTGGAGATAAAATCAACCACAGCCGCCTCATGGGCATACCTCTCAGCCCAATCTCGCAGCTCCAGAAACACCTACTCTACCAAAAGAAGCCAGGAAATCACAGGTAAGATGTCTGCTCTTTGACTTGGCACATGGAGGTTATGGCGCCTCATTGCCAGAAAAACTGCTAGGGAACAATGCAGGGATCTAGTGCTTGGAGCCGTGGAGAAGCCTCTCCTCCTTCTCCCGCAGTGGGACCCCCTCCCTCGGCCAGCCCCATCCAACTTCTCCCCAGGCTCAGGCCTAACTCTCGGTCCACGCATCTGGCTCTAGAGACCACCTCATCTCAGCAGGCCAGACGGCCGCACACAGCCAAGATGACTGAACAAGTGACAGCAGCCAGAGGAGCAGAGTGAAGGCAGGGAGTTGCTGCCTGCTCTCTGGACACTTCAGCCCTGGCCTCTGAAAACCCCAATTGGCTGCCTCCTTAGATTCCAGGCTGCAAAGTCTACAGATGAGGATGAGGCGTGCTGAGTCTGCAGTTGTACCTTTGGAGAGTGGACCAGCAGATGGAAGACTTCTCTCTCCCTCTCTCTCTCTCTCTCTCATCTTGGCTTCTCTATAACTGTGCTTTTCAAATACAAACATAAGTAAAAGAAAATAGAATCTATGTACTGTGATTACTTTGTGAACAACCAAGTCACAATTCTACTTCTCAAGGTGGAGCTTCGCCTGTTGTCAGGACACCAGATGAGAAGCCTGCCTCTCCCATCACGTCTGAAGGTGGAGCTTTGCCTGGGCGTCAGGACACCAGATGAGAAGCCTGCACCTGGCTTTCAGTCTGAAGGTGGAGTTCGGCTGGGTGTCAGGACACCAGGTGAGAAGCATGCACCTCGCGTTCAGTTTAAAGGTGGAGCTTCGCCTGGGTGTAGGACACCAGATGAGAAGCCTGCACCTCACATCGCGACTGAAGGTGGAGCTTCACCTGGGTGTCAGGACACCATATGAGAAGTCATCTGCCTTTCAGTCTGTAGGTGGAGCTTCTCTTGTGCATCAAGACACCAGATGAGAAGCCTGCACCTGGCTTTCAGTCTGAAGGTGGAGCTTCACTTGGGCTTCAGGACACCAGATTAGAAGCCTGAACCTCCTTCACGTCTGGAGGTGGAGCTTCGCCTGGGTATCAGGACACCAGATGAGAAGCCTGCTCCTGGCTTTCAGTCAAGGGTGAGCTTCACCTGGGTGTAAGGACACCAGATGAGAAGCCTGTACCGCACATCACGTCGGAAGGTGGAGCTTTGCCTGGGTGTCAGGACACCAGATGAGAAGCCTGAATCTGGCTTTCAGTCTGAATGTGGAGCTTCACCTGGGCGTCAGGACACCAGATTAGAAGCCTGAAGCTCCTTCAAATCTGGAGGTGGAACTTCACCTTGGTGTCAGAACACCAGATGAGCCTTCACCTGGCTTTCAGTCTCAAGGTGGAACTTCGCCTGGGTGTCAGGACACCAGATGAGAAGCCTGCATCTCGCTTTCAGTCTGAAGGTGGAGCTTCGCCTGGGTGTCAGGACACCAGATGAGAAGCCTGCACCAGGCTTTGAGTCTGAAGATGGAGCTTCACCTGGGTGTCAGGACACCAAATGAGAAGCCTGCATCTCTCTTTCAGACTGAAGGGGGAGCTTCACCTGGGCGTCAAGACACCAGATTAGAAACCAGAACCTCCTTCACAACTGGAGGTGGAGCTGCGCCTGGGTGTCAGGACACCTGATGAGAAGCCTGCACCTGGATTTCCGTCTGAATGTGGAGATGGGCTGGGTGTCAGCACACCAGATGTGAAGCCTGCACCTGGCTTTCAGTCTGAAGGGGAAAATCGTCTGGGTGTCAGGACACCGGATGAGAAGTCTGAATCTGGCTTTCAGTCTGAATGTGGAGCTTCACCTAGACATCAGGACACCAGATGAGAAGCCTGCACCTCGCTTCACGTCTGCAGGTGGAGTTTCGCCTGGGTGTCAGGACACCGGATGAGAAGCCTGCAACTGGCTTTCAGTCTGAAGGTGGAGCTTTGTCTGGGTGTCAGGACACCAGATGAGAAGCCTGCACCTGGCTTTCAGTCTGAAGGTGGAGCTTTGTCTGGGTGTCAGGACACCAAATGAGAAGGCTACTCATGGCTTTCAGTCTGAAGGTGGAGCTTCGCCTGGGTGTCAGGACATCAGATGAGAAGCCTGCATCTCGCTTTCCGTCTGAATGTGGAGCTCGGCTGGGTGTCAGGACAGAAGGTGAGAAGGCTGCTCCTAGCTTTCAGTCTGAAGGTGGAGCTTCGCTTGGGTGTCAGGACACCAGATGAGAAGACTGCACCTGACTTCAGAGTTCCTGAGCCCGATTCCTAGCTCCAGCTCTGACTCCAGCTTCCTGCTCATGCCAACCATGCAGACACTGTGATGGCTCAAGTACACTGAGCTACTCGAAGTCAAGTACTCAGCTGTCAGGACTTCGTGCCTGGTCCCTGCCCAGACTATGCCATTTGTTGTCTCCTCTGAGGCCACAGAGTGATCATGGCCCCTACTCAGACCTACCTGTGTGGGAGCCGCCGTGATGGTTGACCAGCCACCTGTCCCTTTCCCCAGGCTCATCTCCAGATCAGCCCTGCTACTCTGGCTTGGCTGAAGGCCCTGGGGTAGTTAGGAAGTGCCAACATTATCTGCAGGTAATGGCCTACCTAGCCCTGCGTGCCTGTGCCCTGTCCCTCCCCCAACTCAGGCTCCTTGCAGCCCTGAAAGGTGTTCTATGACCTCACGATGCTGCCTATGACCTCATCACTCCTTCTGCCTCCACCACTCACCACGTGGATGAATATTACCCACCTTTAATCTTCACACTGGCCTCAAACGCCACCTCCTGCAGCTGCAAGTCCATTCGGAACCCACCTCCGTCACCTAGCCATGCAGCTGGCCTATTGCCGCCTTTCCTCTGCCCCCTCAGAGGACTCTGCCACCCCCATGGCACCTCCTGTCTTGTTCTTCTACTTCCACCACTGTGCATCCAATGCCTTTGCCATCCATGGGCCTAGTGAACACGGTTGGTTGAGTGTCCCATCTGATATGTCAAAGAGACGAGGGGCAGGCAGAGTGTCCTAGCACTGGTTTGTCTGGGTAGCCTCACATCCTTGCCGGTTAGTTCCTCTGAAAAGCTAACCTCCATCCTTGTGATTATAAAGCCAATTCATTTTCTCTTAATTCTACCTTCTCACTCTCAAACCAAAATGGAATTCATCAAGTTGAAAAATCACTCACTTCTATCTGGTCTACTTGCCCAGAGGGCAAAATGTAACAGCATTTGTATGTTTTCAAATCTCTCCTGGTCTGACCGCACTGGGCATTCAAAGCCCAAAACGCCACAGACCTGCTCTGGAAGTTATTCCCAAATTACCGAATCTTTGAGGTGTGCCTTACCCTCTCCAAGATGATAAAAGACACAAGGGAAGGGAAAAAATGCAATTAGCCAAGCAGGGGAGGAAGCAGACATAAGCAGGCCGAGGGTTAATGGCAGCAACTTAAAACAAGCCAGAGTATGCAGCAAATGAGACAAGCCTCAGGGACATGCACATCTGGGAGGCAGCAAGCCAGAGAGGGGGGGTCTCGGCACTGCCTCCCCTTCCACTTGTCCTATGGGGCAGTGCTACCCCATCAGAACGGTTAAGGTCAGACACCAGCACCTTCAGTATGTCCTGCATCTAGAGGCAGTGAAAAGGGGAAAACAAGGGCAGGGGAAGACACAGAGACGTGGCTTAGAGAGAGGCGAGGATGTCGGGGAAGGAAGAGGTGGAGTCAGGAAACGGAGGCTGAGGAAGAGCAGAGATCCACACCGTGGCCTCCAGGCCATCCTCTCAGACTGGCCATTGCTGCCTCGCCAGACAGAGGGAAAAGTCCCCAGGCCCCAGAGTCACAGGAAGCACAGTCACTGACCAGCACGGCTCTCAGACCCTCCCCCAGACACGACCCCCACTCTCCATGTTAAAACCAGACTTCTGCAGAAGGGTTCTCTTGAACAGGGAGGCTACAGCTCAACAATTAGAAGACACTGTTCCAATCCAATAATATCTGACGGCCTGAAACGGAAGCCCAGGGGAGGCTGTGACTTTTCTGAGGTCACCCAGAGCCAAGGTTCCTAAGGGGACAGCCCGATGGCCGGGCTGCTCTCACTGACCTGGCTTTTCCTGAGGCCGGGGATGAGGAAGTCGCAAATACCAGCGACTATGAATGTTACAAGACCCTGTATTCTGGATTAATACGAGAACAGCAAAAACTCTCAAACTTTGTAAGTAAAACATCAGCCCTATCTATTTCACAGATGTGGAAAGAGAGGCCCAGAAAGCTTGAACAGTTTGCCTTACATCATATCCCTAGCAGAGGGAAAGGGAGCATTCAGACCCAGAATCCTTGACCAGTATCTAACACTCCCTTCCACCATCTTCCACTGTCCTCTGGATCCCCAACCCCCACCCCCCATTGCCCCTTAGCCCCCAAGCCCCCAGCAGCCTGGCCAGCCAAGACTCACATCCTCAGTTGAGTGACAACCCCGAGAAGTGGTTGTCTCAGGGCTACTGCTGTTTTTGAGGTTTTTCTTCTTTTTTCCTCCTGCAGGACCACCACGCCTGTTCTTCCGCTGATACTCTCTTAACTGTGGAAAGGAAAAGCAGTTGATTCTCTGGAATGCCCTAAGCCCCTGCGGTCACATCCTACTTCACAGTGTTCACAAGAACTCTCATGCCCACCACTGACTTCATGCCACCGACAACCCTTCAAGGGGCTGGAACGATCAGTTAATGTCTGAAGAACTGACAGCATGCCTTCAATAAAAGGGAATGATGGAATTTAAAATCAGCTTCCAACTCTCACTTCTGGGGTTCTGCCAAGAATCAGCAGCTGCTGGGAACAAAACCAGAGGTAGAGGTAGAAGGTTAAACATTATGGGGTCAGGAATTGCATTTTGTGTGGTTTGGAAACAAGACATTGGGTCCTTCCTTCCATATTAGAACCTCACAGAACTTCGAGGGGCACCCCGAGGAACCCTGGAAACCGAGGAGAAAGAGTAGAACCCAGGCATTATTCCAGCCAAGGGCCCATTATGACATCATGACAGGTTCTGACCCAAGCCCCAGGGCGGCCTCACCAAGCTGCTGCCTGCTCCTCTGTGGCAGTGCCCTCACCCAGCTTCAAAAACTCCCCTGGGGAGGGTTCAGGCTACAAAGTTTAGTCTCCCAAAGTCTGTTCCACAGACGGTCACACAGCTGTCACTCCAGAGAGCCTGAGAACTCGCACAACCCCCAAAGTAAGTCTCTGGAGAGTCGAAACCTGGGGGAAAACCAAACCTGTTTTCCCGCGGTCACCCAGAAACACTGCCCACACTTCCAGCTCCCCGAGAATGGGACACATCTCACTGTCAGTGTCCGAGCTGAGGAAGGGGGTCCCCAAGTCCCCAGTCCCCTTGCAGGCAGAAGCAGAAAGGGGGTGAGGACTTAGGGGACTGGGCCAGGAGATCAAAGCCCCAGCTAAAGGTAATGACAGTCCCCAGGGGGATTTGGCCTCAGTGCATCCCACTCTGCCCTACCCACACTCTGTGCAGGGGGAGGTGGGGCGCAGGGTAGGGACCCGAGTCCTTGGAGACTCAGCCCACAGACCCCAGAAGGTCCGGCTTCGGGAGGCAGGAGGCTAGGTCTGAGGCTGGGCCGAGGAGCCCCAGGAGCCAATGGCCCAAAGTCACCCAGGGGCGACAAGCCAGGGCGGGGTCTGGGTGCTGAGGGGGCGGTGCTGGCTGAGAGGACTTGGGTGGGGGAAGCCAAGGGGCGTTCGGGCTCGACCAGAGTGTCTGAGGATCCGCACAGAACCCACGGACCGGCCGTCAGAGCGGCAGTGGGCTGGGCCGGGGGGTGCGACCCCGACGTTTTACCTTTTTCTTGGCCGCAGCCAGCTTGCTCTGTCGGGTTTCCTCCGACATCGCGGGGCGTGGAGGGGGCGGGGCTGGGTGGGGCACATCACCATGATCCCGGCAACCAACGCGAGTTGCTCCTGGCAGCTACCGTGCAGATGTGTGACTGAGCCAGGAGACGCAGGTTCAGGGCAGAACTCGGCGGGGCTGGCTGGGCGTGGTCGCCACACTTCAAGCCCATTGGTCAGTGAGAAAGACGAAACAAAGAGGGGCGTGGTCCGAGGCGTCAAAATGGGAGCTGCACATGCAGCTCTGTCACCGCCCACTCTGGGGGCGGGGCGATTTCCCTTGGGTGCGGGCGCAGCTTTCTGGGAGCCTCTCATGGCGTCCGACACAGAATTCTAGTCAGTCTGCGGACCCCAGAGGCCGCTCTCCGGCCCGCGCCCTGGACCCCCTTTCTCCACAGGCGCCCCCGCACCGGGGCCCTCAGAGGGGCTCAGGAGGTGGTGCGGAGCGCAGAGCAGGGGACACTGCATCAGTTCACGACCCCTTTCTGACTCCTCCCAGATGTGCCCCAGACGTTCTCGTTTCAGAAATCCCCTCAGGGACCCTTTCACGTCCTCCAGACACTGCCCTCTCACACCCAGCCCTTCCTCGAGGGGCCCCACGCTGACCCCGCCCAGCTGGATCCAGTCAGACGCGCCCAGGTCCCGGCGGCTCCTCCGCCCGCGCCCCCACGGGCCCCCTTTCCCCTCAGAGCAGCTCCGGGGCCTCAGCCTCTCCCACGCTTCCCTCCAGGGCTGAGCAGGACCCGGCCGCAGCTGCCTCGGGGCCTTCTGGTCACGGTGAGTAGTGCGTGTGCCCCCGACCCCCTGAGTGTGCCCGCACCCCCCGACCCGTGCGGATAGTTGCGGACCCCATCCCGTGAGGGTGTCTGTGCCCCCGGCCCGTGAGAATGTCTGCGCCCCCAACCCGTGAGGGTGTCTGCGCCCCCCAACCCATGAGTGTGCCTGCGCCCCCCGACCCTTGCGGATGGTTGCGGACCCCATCCCGTGAGGTTGTCTGTGCCCCCCGACCCGTGTGTGTGCCTGCACCGCCCAACTCCATGAGTGAGCCTGCGCACCCCCCTATCCGTGCACTCCCAAGCCGTGAGCATGGCTACGGACCCAGACCCCGTGAGGATGCCAGCACCTCCCGACCCCATCATGGTGGATGCACCCCCCCGACCCGTGAGGAAGTCTGTGCCCCCAGACCCCGTGCGTGTGCCTGCGTTCCCAGATCCACGTGGATGTCTGGGCCCCCAACCAGTGGGGGTGCCTATGCCCCCTGACTCCGTGCATGTGCCAGAGCCCCCAGACCCTGTGAGGATTTCTGTGCCTCCTGAACCGTGAGGGGGCCTGTGCCCCCCGACCTGTGAGGAAGTCTACGCCCCCCAACCCCATGAGTGTGCCTGAGCCCCCCGACCAGTGAGGATGTCCAGGCCACCGAGCCGTGAGCATGGCTGCGGACCCCAACCCCGTGCGGGGGGCTGCAGTAGACATCAACCCTGTGAGGGTGCCAGCACCTCCCAACCCCATGAGGGTGCCAGCGCCTCCCAACCCCATGGGGGGGCTGCACCCCCGACCTCTTGAGGTTGCCTGGGCCCCTCGACTCATGAGGGTGCCAGCATCCACCGACCAGAGAAGATGCCAGCATCCCAACCCTGTGAGTGTGCATGGGCCCCCAACACTGTGAGAATGCCCATGCCCCCTGACCCATGAGGGAGCCGGTGCCCCCCGACACGTGAAGTTGCCAGTGGCCTCCAATCCGTGAGTGTGCCAGCACCCCCAATTCTGTGTGGGTGCCAACGCCCTCCATCCCGTGAGGATTTCTGAGCCCACCCAATGTGGGGAGGATGTCTGCATGCCCCCCACACAGTGGCATCACGGCTACCCCCAGCCCTCTCCCACCCCAACCACAGCCCACAGGTGGGCCTTCCTCAGTCTTCCTGAGCAGACAAAACTCTGGGAGGCTCCCGAACTGTCTTTCAGAATCCCTCTCAGTGCCCCCTGAGGAGCGTCAGCCAAGGTAGGCACCTGCCACTCTGCCTGCCTCAGGACCGCATCTGCCCCACTGCACCAGCCCCACACTGGGGGCGCCCCTGGGACCTCAGAGCCAGGCCCCTCCTTCTCCCTACTGCAGCGCCAGACTCCCTCTTTCCTGTTTCTGTCCTTGGGCCAGCTGGCTCTCTCCTCTCCCTTCCCAGCCAGCCTCAGGACTCAGTGTCGCTGCCCAGGGCCTCCGTGGCTGAGCCTGGGGGTTCTTGGGACAGGATCCGCACCACTGGCAGATGTGGGTGCCCTCTGGAGCTTCCAGAGAGGCCAGGGAACTTGTGGTTGATGGTGTAGGGGCTGGGAACTTGGGGGGTGTTGTGGGACAGCCAGAGGCCTTTGAACTTCCTCCTGGGCGTGCCACACCTGCCCCAATCGGAGCTGTGCTGCTGGGGGCAGGGAACAGAGGGTATCAAGCCCCCCAGCCTGGGAGCCCCAACACAGGCCAGGGTGACAGGCCGAGGGTCACCTCGTCCCTTGGGTGTGCAGTTGAGCAGTGGCCGGGGTGAAGCCTTCGGTTGCTTGATGACCTCAAAGCCTGAGAATCCTCTGTACCCATCAGCCCAGGCGAGGCAGGGACACGCAGCCTCCTGCCTCCCACCTGGGCATTGTCACACCTGCTACTGGCTGAAGGCGGGATCCTCAGCCCCGGATGAAGCCCCGTAGCCAGGACAGGTCAGCTACTCTGAGTTCCGCCTGGCTGGGACACAGAGTTGGCCCAGGGCCCCACCTGCCACTCTTCGCTGGCCTCTGACTCTCCCTCTTCTGCTTTTCCCCAGCAGGGAGGGCCCAGACTCACCTCCACGACCTGCAGCCCCCCGACCAGCTGAGGCTCCCCTCTTAGATTTGTGAGTTTGTGGCCCCCTGCCCACCCTGCCTCTCCAGTGTCCCCTTTGAGGATGCTGGGCTTGTTGAGTACCCGAGGGGCCTCCGGCACCCCCTCCAGCCATCCATTTTAGCTGCGCGCTCCTGGTTCAAGCAGGGTTCTTCCTCTTGTCTTTCTCCATCAGGCCTGCTGGCTGCCACATGCGCTCCCAGGCTAGTGCTGGCCCTGGCCAGTGGGTCCAAAGGCAGGGCTGTCAGGGAGGAGGGAAGTCTGAGAGGGCCAGGCTTGTGTCAGGACTGTGGCTGTGCTGCCTGGGTGGTGAGTGAGAGGTGGCGTGAGTGGCAGGGGAGGCCCTCTCCAGCCTCCACACCGACTCCCCGGAAACTCTGGTCACCCACTCCAGCTCCTGCTCCCATCTTCCTTCTCCTTCCTGTCCATGGCCTTTTCCAGAAAGCTCACCCACATGCCCACCTCCTGCTGCTTCCCACCTCCGCCCTGCCCACCAGTGCCGTGGCCTGGCTGCTCTTGCCTTACCACCTGTCTCCCTCCTCTCTCTCCGCTGTTCTCTCTGCTCTCTCTCCCACTGCCAGCTGATTGGGTCAGGCAAGGCCATCCTGTCCTGAGAGCCCCAGGCCCCCCTTTGACATCTAACCAGATCCTTTCTCTTCCTCGGAGACCTCCCTTTGCCAGTCTGTCCAGAGAGCTGTTCTGTGACTTGACAGTGGCCCCTCAGCCTCAAAGCCTCCCCTTCATCTGTGACTTTCTGTTGTGTGGTGAGCTCACACCTCCAGGCATGACCTTGGTGAAAATTTGTGCCCCTCTGCAGTCCTGCTCCTGCCCTGTTCTATAAATATCTATTGTGGGGAGCAACTCGGACTAGACTATGTTACTGGAATTAAGACTTATTCTATGCATCTGCTCTCCCACAATATGGCGCTGGGAGAGGAGGAAATAGCTTCTACACAGCTGCCTCCAGTTCAACCAATAAACAGCAGGACCTGCTCCTGATTGGAGGAGAGCAGCGTACTAGGCGTTGTGGGTAGCACAGTTGGGCTTGGTGGAAGAGGACTATAAAGGAGGAGAGAGACAACATGCACCAGGAACATCTATCTGAAGGAACACCTGTGCAGCCCCTGAGAGAGCTGGCCGGTGGTGTGCTGCTCCCCCGCGGAAGTGGGGAAAGTGGCAGGGGGAACCGCCCTTCCACGGAGGTGGAAGGGACGGTAACCAACCCGGGAAGAACCAGCAGCAAACCCAGGGAGGGCCGAGCAGACAAAAGAACAGCGCAGGGTCCTGTGTCGTTCCTCCATGAAGACGTGGAGCAACATAATGGTGCCGTGACTCGGATAGGAAACCTAGGAGGGAAGAAACGGGAAGAAGTGGGAAAATACTGGAGAGAGAGACTAGCAAAGAGCCTAGGGAAAAGTCGGACAGAAAAGGTGCCGGAAGAAGCTATTGAAAGCCTAGGCATAGACTCGGATACGGACTGTGGGAAAGAAGTTAGGATTTAAAGTGAAAGCAAGAAGAAACTTAGACTCAGATACGGACTGCAGGTTGAAAGTGAAAGTGAAACCTAGAAGAAACTTAGACTCGGATACGGACTGTGGGGAGAAGCCAGGAGAAGTGAGAGGGGAATATTGTTGGAAGAAAAGTTAGGAAACATACCGGGTAGAGAAAAATATGTTAGGGAGGCTGAAGCCACCGCGGGGCGAGGTGCCGAGAAGCAGCCTCGGGGCGGGTGCCGGGAAGCCGCGGGGATAAGAGAAACAGAAGTTTTAGAAGTAAAATGAGAGAAATAGGAATGCTGGCAGATAGAAGTAAAATAGGAGAAATAGGAATGCCCGGAGGTAGAGAAATAGAGAAAAATAAGGCCTCCCCACAACACGGCAATGAGAGAGCTTGGATTCGGTCTGCCTGATTAGTAAGGTGATGAGCACCTGTGGGCGGCTGCAGGTCACCAAAGACAGGCACGTTATCAACATCAATAAGTCTCCCCACAATACAGCAATGAGAAGGCTCGGATTCGGTTTGCCTGATTGGTAGGGCTTGTAAGCACCTGCAGGCAGTTCTAGCAGAGCAGAGCATGCGCTGCAGGGCACCGAACACAGGCATGCATCAGCGCCTAAAAACCTCCTCACAACATGGCAAAGAGAGGACCCGGATTCGGTTTGCCTGATTGGTAGGGCTTGTAAGTACCTATGGGCAACTCTAGCAAGCAGAGCAGAGTGTGTGCCACGGGGCACCAAAGACAGGCGCGTATCAACGCCAAAAATAAAAAGAAAGGGGGATCTGTGGGGAGCAACTCAGACTAGACTAAGTTACTGGAATTAAGACTTATTCTATGCATCTGCTCTCCCACAATATGGCGCTGGGAGAGGAGGAAACAGCTTCTACACAGCTGCCTCCAGTTCAACCAATAAACAGCAGGACCTGCTCCTGATTGGAGGAGAGCAGCGTACTAGGCGTTGTGGGTAGCAGAGTTGGGCTTGGTGGAAGAGGACTATAAAGGAGGAGAGAGACAACATGCACCAGGAACATCTATCTGAAGGAACACCTGTGCAGCCCCCGAGAGAGCCGGCTGGCGGTGTGCCGCTCCCCCGCGGAAGTGGGGAAAGTGGCAGGGGGAACCGCCCTTCCACGGAGGTGGAAGGGACAGTAGCCAACCCAGGAAGAACCAGCAGCAAACCCGGGGAGGGGCGAGCAGACAAAAGAACAGCACAGGGTCCTCTGTCATTCCTCCATGAAGACGGGGAGCGACATAATGGTGCGATGACTCGGATAGGAAGCCTAGGCAGGGCTTAGTGTCATTCCTCCATGAAGAGGGGGAGCGACAATCTATAAATACTCATAAACACACACACACACACACACACACACACACACACACACACGGCAGTGCCCCTGGAGTCACAGTGTAATAAGACCAGCCTGGAAGAGGCCTCTTCACCCCACTGAATGCTCAGTACAGCACAGCACAGCAGGCTGCCCACTGCTGGCAGGCCCTGCTGCCCTGTGCAGTGCCCACCCGCAGCACAGCAGACCCTGGGCCCTGGGACGATGCTGTCCCTGGTCCAGAGTGACCCTTGCCCAAGATGCCCTTGCCCAGGTGCCCCTGCCTGGCAATGACCCTCACACAGATGCTCTCCTCGCCCAGATGCCTTCTCCCATGATGCCCCCTGGCCCTAAGTGAACCTCACCCAGACTGCCCTTACCCATGATACCCCTGCCCCAGGATTGACCCTTGCCCTTGCCTTGGTGCCTCCACCCAGCAATGCCCCTCACCCAGATGCCCTCCTCACCCAGATGCCATCCCTGAAATTGACCTCACCTGAAGATGACCCTGGCCCAGAAGTGACCCTTGCCCGAAGATGCCCTTGCCTGGAAGCCCCTGCCAGCAATGACCCTCACCCAGATGCCCTTTCCTGAAAATGACTTCGCCTGAAGATGCCCCTGGCCCAGAAATGACCCTAACAGAGGCAGAGAGAAGTCTTCTATCTGCTGGTTCACTCCCCAGTTGGCCATAATGGCTGAAGCAGTGCTGATCCAAAGCAGGAGCCTCTTCCAGGTCTCCCACGTGGGTAAAGGGGCCCAAGGATTTGGGCCATCTTCCACTGCCTTCCCAGGCCACAGCAGAGAGCCGGGTCAGAAGTGGAGTGGCTAGGACTTGAACCTGCACCCTTACGGGATGCCTGCAATGCAGACTGGGGCTTTAACCTGCTGTGCCACAGCACCAGCCCCCACAACAGTATTTTTTCCTTCATACTACCTGAACTCTTAGTGTAGAGTTACCCTTAGGAGTATAAAGTAAACTAAAAATAGATTTTTGTAAAAATTAATGGAAATAGGAGAGGGAGGAGGAAGAAGGGTTGGAGCGTGGGTGGGAGGGAGGGAAGGATGGGGAATATCACTATGTTCCTAGATCTGTATATAGGAAATACATGAAACTTGTATACCTTAAATAAAATTTAGCCTCCGAAGTGGCCAGCTGCTTCAAAATGAAGCTGAATACCTCCTTCCCAGCCACTGGCTGCCAGAAACTCATCCAAGTGGACGATGAACGTAAACTTCGTACTTTCTATGAGAAGTGTATGGCCACAGAAGTTGCTGCCGACACCCTGGGTGAAGAATGGAAGGGTTATGTGGTCCAGATCAGTGGTGGGAATGACAAACAAGGTTTTCCCATGAAGCAAGGTGTCTTGACCCATGGGCGGGTCCACCTTCTGCTGAATAAGGGGCATTCCTGTTACTGACCAAGGAGAACTGGAGAAAGAAAGCTCAAATCAGTTCGGGGCTGCATTGTTGATGCCAGTTTGAGTGTTCTCAACTTGGTCATTGTAAAAAAAAAAGAGAGAGAGAGAGAGAGAGAGAGATATTCCTGGATTGACAGATACCACGGTGCCTCGTCGCCTGGGTCCTAAAAGAGCCAGCAGAATTCATAAGCTTTTCAGTTTCTCTAAAGAAGATGATGTATGCCAGTATGTTGTAAGAAAAGCCCTTAAACAGGGTAAGAAACCTAGGACCAAAGCACCCAAGATCCAGCGTCTAGTTACTCCACGTGTCCTGCGACACAGACGCCGGTGAATTGCTCTGAAGAAACAGTGTACTAAGGAGAACAAAGAGGAGGCTGCAGAATATGCTAAACTCTCAGCCAAGAGAATGGAGGAGGCCAAAGAAAAATGCCAGGAACGGATTGCCGGGAGATGTGGGCTGTGTTCTCTGAGAGCGTCTACTGCTAAATCTGAGTCCAGTCAAAACTAAGGTTTAATAACAACAAATGAATAAGATTGTGTTTCAGACCTCAAAAAATAAAAATAAATACAAATTTTGTTCACCTTTTCAAAAAACCTGATCCACTCATTGTTGGGGAATGGGACAGCCTGGCCAGCTGTGCCCCTCCCGACATGTACAAGCAAAAGAAGTTTAGTGCTGGGCTTTTTCCACCCTGCCCGTTGCTAACCACAAGATCCTGTTTTGACTTTAAGCATCCTGTTACTGCATGTTTCCCACATTTACTAAGTTTTGCTTCTTACTGATTTGGTAACATGTTTTCCGTGAATCATATATAAACAGATGGACGGTGGGAGGGGGATATATAAGAGGGTTGGAGGAGGCGAAGACAGTGGGCGTTCGCGACATGTAACCCGAGTCTGCTAAAAAATAAAGTGGAAGCTGAAAAGCCGATAAACGCGTCTGGTGTCTCCGAGGTCTCGCTGGTGTTAACCTATCCGGAAGGTGCATGCCTGCAACTGGTGCCGTGACTCAGATCGCTGCGACGCGGAAAGAAGGTAAGAAAAAAAAAGTCTATAGACGGGAGTCTAGGGGAAAAAGTCTAGGAATACCGCGGTACAATGGGGAACACACAGTCCACCACGAAAATGCACCTATTGATTAGCCGCCTTTTAAAGGCAACGGGTATGCCTGTAAAGAGTGTAGCTGTGTGCAATTTTACTAGGATACTATATAAAACTTGTCCTTGGTTTGTTGAAGAAGGAGATTTATCACAGGTTTGGTGGAGACGGGTGGGACATGAATTGCGAAATGCTGGAGTCGAGGAGGGAGTGATCCACTTGTGGTATCTGATAGATACTGCCTTACGGTCAGAGGGTGACCAGGTCAGGGAACTCTTAGATGAAGGCTCCAAACTACTGGAGGAGCTCAGCGAAGACTCCCTTGATAGTAGCAAAAAAGGAGACAATATAGAGTAACAAAGGATGGAAGCAAGCGGAGGAGCCCGACCAAAAGCGAAACATCTGCAGACGCTGGAATTGCCTCCACTTTACCCCGAGTTGCCCTTAATGCCCTCCGCTCCTCCTTACGAACTGCCCCCTCATCCTATGTGCTGTTGCTGTTTTGCCGGCAATGCTTCAAGCGAGATGAGGCCCATAGTTTTAGAGTCTGGGCCGGAGAAGCAGACTAGAAGGCAAATACTTGAAAACGAAAGTGCTCGTAATGACGATGAAGCTGCTTTTCTTATAAATACTGGGGAATCAACTCCCCACCCACCGCGGCGCCTGAAACCAAATTGGGAAGAGTTCTTTAACCCCCATCAGATCTTTCCAGTGACCGAAGACCGCCAAGGAAATCGCGGGTGGACTCCGGTCAACTTTACAGCATTAAAAGAGCTGCAAAGCAGTGACTCTCTACGGGCCACATGCTAACTTCACCAAAGCGATCCTAGGAACCTTAGGCACTCAGGGCCTAGTCCCTGAAGATTAGAGAAATGTCTGCAAGGTGGTCCTTTCAGGGGGAGATTATCTCTTATGGTCAGCTGCTTATAGGGAACTAGCTCGTACTCAGGCGGCACAAAACTCAGCTGATGGACAACCTGCCTGGAATGAGGACATGTTAAATGGAGAGGGAGCATTCCATGCAGAAGTGGTGCAAGCTCGGTGTCCCTGGGAGGTATTACAACAAATAAGAGATATAGCCTTGAGGGCCTGGAAGGTAGTGCCAAAAAAAGGGGAAGTTAAACACAGTCTTACTAAGATAATACAAGGACCGACTGAGCCTTATGCAGATTTTATTAACCACCTTTATGAAGCTGCGGGCAATCTGTTTGAGTCTCCTGAAGAGGCCGCACCCTTGCTGAGACGACTGGCATACGAAAATGCTAATAAGACATGTTGCTCCGCGCTAAGGCCTTGGCAACATAAGGACATCCCTACCTTTATGAAAATTTGCAGAGATGTCATGGATGATGTTGCCTCTGGGGCTCATGCTGCTATGGCAATGGCTAAGGCCAATAGAGCGAGTGACCACAAATGTTTCGCTTGCGGCCAACCCGGACATGTAAAAAAGGAATGTAGACAACATAAGCCCAACAAACGACAGCCAGGATTATGCCCTAAATGTGGGAAAGGTAATCATTGGGCCAGTGATTGTTATTCTAAGACTGATAGAGCAGGAAACCCCATTCTCCAGGAGTCAAAAAATGGGAGAGGGGCCCCACCACACAGGGCCCGAAGCAAAATTGGGTGCACCAGCAATCAAAAAAAGGGGATCAGGAACAGTAAGCTGTTTCGAATTGCGGCCAACAGAGTCTCAAATATTAACTCCAGCTATGGGTCCTCAAATCATTGATGTAGTCCCTACTAAAAATTCTCTTCCCAATACTGGCTTCAGACTAGTGATTGGACGAGCCACCAATTTTCAGCACAGACTCCAAATTCAGCCAGCAATAGTAACTCCCCACATGCAAACCTAAAGTTATCGTTCAAGCCAACTTAGGTGCAGCTATCGTAGATAATGACAGACCCTTAGCACAACTACTATGCTGGCAAAATATTAGAGAGCTAAACAAGGAAGTAATTTTGCAGCACTCTCCTTATCATTGGGAAACAGACCACTTTGGCCTCTTGTCATTCAGGGAAAAACAATACAAGGCTTGTTAGATACTGGGGTGATGTAAGTATTATAGCCGCAGATGACTGGCCTCCCTCCTGACCAACACAAGAGTCAGAGAATACACTGGTAGGGTTGGGTACTACCCATGCTCCACCTAGGAGTGCCAGCATCCTCACTTGGACCGACAATGAAGGCCATTCTGGACAGTTCCAACCATATATCTGTAAGCTGCCAGTTACCCTTTGGGGACGAGATGTCCTACAGGAACTAAGACTTACCTTGACTAATGAAAAGAGAAAACAAAAGGATCGCAGGCTGCGTGGAACATCATGACATGAATGGGATATAAAGGTGGAGGCCTGGGAGCTAGGGAACAAGGTATTACAACGCCCATTAGTCCAAAAGGAGAAAAGGACAGGCATGGACTGGGTTCCCAGGAGGGGCCACCACACTGCAGCCAATCCCTATAACTTGGCTCTCCTCTAAGCCAGTGTGGATTTTGCAGTGGCCCCTTACAGAAGAAAAATTGGCTGCTGTAAAAACCTTAGTAGAGGAACAATTAGGGGCAGGACATCTTCAGCCATCTACTTCTCCTTGGAATACTCCTATCTTTGTGATTAAAAAGAAATCAGGTAAATATCACCTACTTCATGATTTAAGAGCTATAAATAAACAAATGCAACCTATGGGGGCCACTCAACCCGGCCTCCCCATTTTAACCATGCTACCTAGAGAATGGAAACTAATACTAGTTGATATAAAGGATTGTTTTTTCTCTATCCCCCTAGCCAAGGAAGATAGACAACATTTTGCCTTTACAATTCCCTCTATAAATCATATAGGACCCAATGCTCATTTTGAATGGACGGTATTGCCACAAGGAATGACTAATAGTCCCACATTATGTCAAATATATGTTGCTAAGGCTATTGCACCTGTAAGAAAATTATTTCCACAAATGACAGTAGTACACTACATGGATGATATTTTATTGGCTGCTCTTAACCAGGAAGAATTAGATAAAGCCTTCTTTGCATTAGAGCAATCCCTAAACAATTATAATCTTATCTTATCCCCTGAAAAGATTCAACGAGTTCCTGCAGTACAATATTTAGGACTATGGATTACCCCTACCACAGTAAAGCCTCTTGATTTTAATATCGCCACTCATCATGTTAAAACCTTAAATGACTTACAAAAATTGTGTGGAAGTTTAAACTGGATTCGGCATTATTGTAAAATGACTACTAAAGAAATGCGCCCTTTGTTCTGACTTCTGGAAGGCGATGCATGCCTAAATTCACCCAGACAATTTACAAAGGAGGCAAAAGCAGTATTAAAAATTTTTGAACAGTGCCTTAAGAGCACTGCTATGCAGTGGTGTGACCCCCACTATGCCCTTAAGTATTTTGTTGTTCATACAAAGTCATTATCCCTATGCTTTACTCTGGCAAGAAGGACCGTTGTTGTCTATATACCCACATAACCATATGCCCAGATCTATTACCTCCTATGTGGAGGCTATGGGAAATTTAGTTTTACAAGCCATCCACTGAGTCGTAGAAATTGCAGGGAGAAGACCACAGTCCTGCATTCTTCCATTAGAGTCTGTAGTCATTCAGGAGTGGGCTAAGGAAACTTGGCAATGGTCCCACATCACCATCACCCTTGACATAAGTGTAGATAACCATTATCCCAATCATCCCTTTATTAGATTTTGCAACACGGTACCCTTACACTATTTTAAAAGAGTTTATTCTAATCCCAAAGCACCCATAGCTTTTACTGATGGAGCAAAAGGAGGTACTGGGGTGGCTATTTTACAAGGTCAGGTGCATCATGCAGTTACTGCGTCTCCCTCACCTCAACATGCAGAGCTAGCTGTAGTGGCTAAGTTATTAAATATGGTTGAGGGTCCTCTTAATATCGTTTCTGATAGCTTATATGTTGTTAATGCTGTTAAGAGGCTAGGCTCCCCTTCGTTAATATCCAAAAGTTCTACAGTGTTTCCTTATTTTGAGCTTGTTCAGCACGCTTTATTTAGGAGATCAGATCCCATTTTTATCACCCATATTAGAGCACATACCTCTCTGCCAGGTCCTCTCACCGCGGGAAACGCCCTTGCCGATCAACATTGCCGCTTCCTTTTAGCTTGCACTGCCATGGAACAGGCAATGGAATATCACAAACTTTGGCATGTTAATAGTAAGACCTTAAGTATGAGGTTTAATATCCCTATTCATAAAGCTAAATCTATTGTCCAAAATTGTGAAAAATGTGTTATTCATCAGCCTGTTACTATGCCCACTGGAGCTAATCCCCGGGGCCTTTATCCATGTCACATTTGGCAAATGGATGTAACGCATATCCCTGCCTTTGGCAAGCTATCCTGTGTCCATGTTATGGTGCATACTTACTCAGGAGTAGTTATGGCTACCGCCGCCGCCAAAGAGTCTGCCTCCCATGTAATGCAACATATGTTACAATGTTTTGCTTCTTGGGGAATTCCTAATATAATAAAAACTGATAATGGACCTGCTTATACTTCTAAGGCTTTTGCTGAGTTTTTAGCAACTTTTCATATCTCTCATTTAACCGGCATCCCATATAACCCTACTGGACAAGCCATTGTGGAACGCACTAATCTGTATCTGAAAAATTTTATATTAAAACAAAAAGGGGGAATAGGGGCACTATCCCATTCCCCTAAAGACATTCTCAACCTCGCCTTACTTACCATAAATTTTTTAAATAAAAAAGCTGATGGTCTCCCCCCGGCAGAACGTTATGTAATCTCGGAACAGACCCCCAGTAGTTATAAACCCCATGAACTGACAGAAGCTCAGCCACCCGTTAGAAAAATGATTATGTGGAAAGACCCACAAGATAACAAATGGAAAGGCCCATACCCATTAATAAGAAGGGTACGAGGCGCTGTTTGTTTTCTCCCACAGGAAGAAAAAAATCCAATCTGGACTCCAGAAAGACGGACAAGAACAATAGAGTGGCAAGATGATCGTGATCCCAATCCTACTAATAATGACGCCACTGTCACCGACGATGGCCAAGCTGGATGAGTATTGGGGTCTCTTGAGAGCCCTACCTCTCCTTCTACCTGTTTCTAATTCTTCTAACCTTCTGCCAGTTGTGTATTTGCATAACTCTACCATAGGTGAAAGATTCGGAGTGCCTTACAACAGTCTTGTCAATTCTTCCCATCAGGGCCAGGTTAACTTACCCATCCACCTTTCGGGAGCGCTATGCTTCCATAAGCCTAAGTTTGGTGCAGATCTTTGTGGTTATAATTATACCGGCTTTCCTACACCATGTATTAATTTGGCCACTTATTCCATGGGAGATGTTATCAACTGGAATGAGTCAGGTAGTTCTTATACAGCCAATATTACAGGGGCACTTATAGCCTTTCGATCTGAGTCGCTACCTCTCAGGTGCCAGGAGTGTCACAGACCATTTGCTCCTTACCCTCCTACCAATCCACTTCCTTCTTGCACTTCTCAGGCACCCCCAATTCTCCAGATGCCTGTCCACCTCTGATCGATTCCCTGTTGCTCCTTAATGTTAATTTCTTTGCACTTTCTTGATTTGCCTTTTTTTTTGACAGGCAGAGAGTGGACAGTGAGAGAGAGAGACAGAGAGAAAGGTCTTCCTTTTGCCGTTGGTTCACCCTCCAATGGCTGCCGCAGCCAGCACGCTGTGGCCGGCGCACCGCGCTGATCCAAGGCAGGAGCCAGGTGCTTCTCCTGGTCTCCCATGGGGTGCAGGGCCCAAGCACGTGGGCCATCCTCCACTGCACTCCCTGGCCACAGCAGAGAGCTGGCCTGGAAGAGGGGCCACCGGGACAAAATCCGGCGCCCTGTCCAGGACTAGAACCCGGTGTGCCGGCGCTGCAAGGTGGAGGATTAGCCTAGTGAGCTGTGGCACTGGCTATGATTTGCCTTTTCATCACCCAATGAAACCCATGTATCATCCCCTGTTTGCCTTCAGCCTCCCTTCTTTTGGTGTCGCTGTAATGCTACTAATAATACTTGCACTACAGGAGTTATTTCCTCATGTGTTAAAGTAAATTTAAATGAAGCGGAAATATTGGTGGTTGTGCGGATTCCCATTTGGATTCCTGTACCAGTTGCGGTGTCTGAGAAGGACTTCTCAATGGCTATTTGACACAGGAGAGACTTTGGGGTCACCGCAGTTGTCATTACCGTAATTGCGGCGTTATCAGCTGGTGTGGCCACTATTGGCATGGCCGTGAGCCAAACCTCCACACTGTCCACACTTGATAGCATCACAAGATCTACCGCCCAGGCACTTGATGATATACTGCTATTCAGCTGTTAACTCAATGAACGGATTTATTGCAAGATCAGGCCTGGCTGGCATACCCTGTGTTATTCGATCTACTGCAGTTTGTGTTACCGCCTACCCCTACAACCACTTTTCATTTGCCGCTAATCAGTCCCATCTTTTGGGTAGCATGTTAAATGGTAGTTGGAATCCAATTAAACAATGGGCCGCTATTATAGGGTTGGCTCTTGTTGTGCTTATAACAGGATCAATTATTGTTCGGATCTCGCAAGGGCTGTTCAGGCGTCAGCGTAATATGCAAATGGTGGTTAAATAAGCCATGCTAACATTCAATAACCAGTACCCCATGCAAAATAGACAGATTCAGGTGTGGCTGAATCTGCTGGACCGGTAGTCAAAGATGGGTAAGTTCTGAGAGGTCTTCAAGGCAACCTAAGACAGGGCATGAACGCTCCCTCCACACCTCATGTTCATGTCCCAATGACGGATAAGCCCGATAGATGCTGTTGGTCACCTAAGACAGGCACAGTACCACTCCATTTTGCAAAGAAATAAGGGGGAGATGTCGGGGAATGGGACAGCCTGGCCAGCTGTGCCCCTCCCGACATGTACAAGCACAAGAAGTTTAGTGCTGGGCTTTTTCCACCCTGCCCGTTGCTAACCGCAAGATCCTGTTTTGACTTTAAGCATCCTGTTATTGCATGTTTCCCACATTTACTAAGTTTTGTTTCTTGCTGATTTGGTAACATGTTTTCCGTGAATCATATATAAACAGGTGGACGGTGGGAGGGGGATATATAAGAGGGTTGGAGGAGGCAAAGACAGCGGGCGTTCGCGACATGTAACCCGAGTCTGCTAAAAAATAAAGTGGAAGCTGAAAAGCCGATAAACGCGTCTGGTGTCTCTGAGGTCTCGCCGGCGTTAACCTATCCGGAAGGTGCACGCCTGCAACTCATCTTTTTAAAAAAATTTTATTTCATGTTTCAGTTCTGATATTATTTCTGTCTTCTAACTCTGGGATTTTCTTGCTTTTTGCGGTCCTTGAGGTGCATTGTTGTGTTTGTTGCATTTCCATTTCTTAGGCCATCCTCTGCTGCTTTCCCAGGTGCATCAGCAGGGAGCTGGATCAAAAGTGCAGCAGCTGGGATTTGAACTGGCACCCATATGGGATGCCGGTGCTGCAGGCAGAGGCTTAACTTGCTACACCATGGTACTGGCCCCTCAAATCCATTTTGCAAAGTTCATTCTGATGTGTCCTGACCTCCACTGCTGCCTGGAGGTGCTCACAGCCTGAGCCCTGAGGGGCCGTGTGGCATCCTGGCCAGCCTCGAGCACCCTTGGTGCAGCTTTGGCTCACAGCTAGTTAAATGCCCTTGAACTTGTCCCCCATGTACACAAAAATTATCTAGGGGCTGGTGTTTGTGATGTAGCAGGTAATGCTGCTGCCTGTAATGCCAGCATCCCATATCGGCACCAGTTCAAGTCCTGGCTGCTCCACTTCCAGTCCAGCTCCTTGCTAATGCACCTGGGAAATTAGTGGAGGATGGCACAAGTGTTTGGGCCCCTGCAGCCATGTGAGATCTGGAAGAAGCTCCTGGCTCCTGGCTCTTGACTTTGGTCAGGGCCAGCTTCAGCCATGAGGCCATTTGGGTAGTGAACCAGTGGATAGAAGATCTGCCTCTCTCCCCCTCTCTCCCTGTAACTCTGCCTTTCAAATAAATAAAAATAAATCTCTAAAAGATTATCAAAAATATGTTGATACTGAGATCACATACAGCATCCTAAATATATAGCCCCTTAGTCTGAGTCGATGCCACCTACAATAGCATACACAAATTCTGCTCCTGTGTGCCTTGGTCCAATACTGCTTTTCTTGTTATTGATAACATAGTCATGCCTTGTGTGCACAAACTTGCCTGTGTATATAATTAATTTTATGTAATTCCCTCTAAGTGTTGTAGGAGTAAAAGGTGGATTCCTGGGGCAGCAATAAGTCACCTCTTGGTGTCTACATCCCACATAGGATTTCCTGGGTTTACATCTGGTCCAGTCCTGATTTCAGCTTCCTCCTGATGTGCACTGTGGGAGACAACAAGTCTCACAAGGGCCCAAAACACAGCCCACAGTTCTTTGTGGGCTCCAGTGTTGGAGTGTGGGTGGGCGTGGATGATACGGGACTTTGCTTGTCATGGAATGGGAGCTGGAAACACATCTGCTTAGAAGCTGACAACCAAGGCACAGAGATGAGTCTGAATCCCATTGTTTCAAGCATGTGGGGGCAAAACCCCCAAGCTACTTCTTGGAATCCGTGCCACCACTAGGAGAAGTACTAGGCTAAGACTGCCGGGGGGTGTGTTTGGGAATTTGTAATTTGCCGGAGGATACAGACATGCAGGCAGTTTACAATAGACCCTTTCCGGGCCATATTCAGGAGTGGGAGATGATTTCCCTCAGATGAGAGTGTGAGTTTTCTACATGAGTGCAGATTTGTGTTAGCCAATATAGTATATCTTCTCCTAGACAAGCCCTTGTTCACCCCTCACACATACTGCTCTGCACAAAGGTGCCTTGCCCAAGAACTCCTCTTCACTATTCCTCCCTGTGAGAAGTAAACACTTGGTGCATTTTCAAAGTAAGAATGGTAGATTCCGTGCACCTGAGTTTTTAGGGACCCAGGAAGGTTGTGGCCAAACAGCTGAAGCAAATGCCAGGAAGATTGTCACGCTGTTGTTACTCAGCCAATGAGGAACTGGGGGAGGGATCTGCTTGCTAGGAAATAAATAGCTTTCTGGAACCTGCTCCCAGTGTGCTGGCACAAAGCGTTGCAAGATCGGAAGTTGGGTCTCGCTCTTCTTGCACTCACTGAGTCGAGTCCATCGCTTGAGTGAATGAGTGAGGCTGTTTCTCACACAGACCAAGCTTTAGGAATCATCTTTCAGCCAATGGAGGGCTGCCCGTGGTGTGTGTGTGTGTTCCCCGAGAGGCAAACATGCGTGGTCTTGCCTTCATTATGTGCCTGTGGTTTCCTGGGCTGTCCTGAGCTTCAAAGACCCCCAGGGATGAGAGAAGGCAGGGACCGCAGTTTCCTTGCCATGAAAGCATACATTTTGCCCACATGAGAGGGTTGTTTGGAGAAGGCTGCACATCTAGCAGCTAGCAGAGCTGCTTCCTGAGTTCAGGAAACTTGGCCCTGGTTGCAGTGCTGGTCACAATGGGGTGAGGGTGAGGGACTGAGCTAGAGCTCAGGGCTCCGCTTCAGGGGGCTGTGCTTAGTCTGAAGTTTTACTCTTTCTGCTGATGCCTTTTTTATGTATTTGAAAGAGTTACACAGAGAAGGAGAGGCAGAGAGAGGCAGAGAGAGAGAGGCAGAGAGAGAGGCAGAGACAGACAGAGAGGCAGAGACAGAGAGGGAGATGTCAGTCTTCCATCCGCTGGTTCACTCCCCAGTTGGCCATAATGGCCAGAACTGTGCTGATCTGAAGCCAGGAGTTGGGAGCTTCTTCTGAGTCTCCCATGCAGATACAGGGGCCCAAGGACTTGGGCCAGCTTCTACTGCTTTCCCAGGCCTTAGCAGAGAGATGGATCGGAAGTGGAGCAGCTGGGTCTTGAACTGGCACCCATATGGGATGCTGGCACTGCAGGTGGCAGCTTTACCTGCTATGCCACAGTGCTGTTCATCCTTATGACATTGTTGTGCTTTTTTTTGAAGATTTATTTATTTGAAAGTCAGAGTTTTACAAACACACACACACACACACACACACACACACACAGGTCTTCCATCCACAATTGGCCGCAACGGCTGGAGCTGTGTCGATCCTGAAGCCAGGAGCTTCCTCCAGGACTTGGGCCATCTTCCTCTGCTTTCCCAGGCCATAGCAGAGAGCTGGATCAGAAGTGGAGCAGCCGGGTCTTGAACCAGTGCCAATAGGGATGCTGGCCCTTCAGGCCAGGGCATTAAGCCGCTGCAGCACAGCACCAGCCCTGTCTTGTCTTCTGATTCCTGGTGTTTCCAAACTCTCCATCTTCCTGTCCTCCAGTGAGGCCCTCCCCTTGCCTGTCTTTTTCACCCCTTCTCCCCTCCAGCCCTTCCTCCTCCTGTCTGCCTATGCATATCAACTGTTATGGCTGTGAATGCAAAGGCCTGCCTTACTCCTGGTGTTTCATTTCATGTTTGATCCTAGTATGAAAGGTGATTTTATGTAATGACTGAACGGGGCCACCAAGTGCCCACACATTTGGCCAGGCATAAATTTGATGTTTCTGTGTGGGTACTTCTGGCTAGGTTTAACATCTGTAGACTTTGTCAGGGAAATCGCCCTTCCTGGTGAGGTTTGAGTGGAGCAAAAGGGCTACTCAGTCCGTGAGCAGGAGCGGACCCTCCTACCTTAGTGCCTTAGATAACTGACTAATACTCTGATAGTGTCCTAGAATTGAATGAATGGCTCTCCTGGGTCTCCAGATGGGGACATGGACATGTTGGTCCCTGGGATCCTCCCCAAATGACTCAGGAGTGTCAGTAGCTGTATAATGCATCTTTCTTTGCCAATACAGGCAAATGCCAGATACACAGAGGGATGAATGGATGGTTAAATAGATTCAACAGATGCAAACATGGAGATTTCTGCATTCTGTTGTTTCTACTTACATTGGCATTTCTGGTTAATTTCCACAGAAATCTTGAGGATCTGAATTATGCTAAGGTGTCAGGCAGTGTGGTTTTGTAAAGATGAAAGAAATGGCAGTGTACCCTGAATGCACAAGCTTGGTGGGTAGATAAAGCAAACTCGCCTAAGAAGACAAAGAACAAATCAAAGTAGAGCACAGGGAGATACTTTGTCTCGCAGAACAGGAGCACAGTTGAAATGTGTGCCTGTGTAATCCGCAATGAGGCCAATTGTGGTCAGAATAAAATTAACTCACCTGTTTCGGGGATCGGTAGGAGCAGTAAGACACCCTGGTTTTTCCTTAGATGAGCTGATTCCTCCATGTTGACTGTCCATCAGCCACACCTGGGTAGACCCCTGAGCTATGATGACCCGAAGATCTCAACACGTTTCCGCCTTGCCTGAGCCTGTGAGTCTGGCCAGGCATTAGATTCCCTCCTTGCAAAATGCCCTGCACAGTGCTGAAATAGTTTGTCCAAGCTCTCTGTCTGATGGCTGAACTGCTAGTGGTGATGTACTAGTGTGTTCTCATCCCAGATTAGATCCATGGTCACAGCTTCAGTGAGATACTCTTGGAATGGAGGAGCTAAATTGTTCATGCTCCCCTGGGACCTGTCTAACCAAATCTAGTTGCAAATGATACAGTAGCTTCTCTGGGGAAGGAAGATTGTTTCTTTGGTTTCTAGGAATAATCTATTGTTACACCTAGAAGAAGAGTCTTTGGGTGGAATCCAAAACTCCCCAGGCAGCTGTCTGGTGAGTGGCACACAGGGAGGTGCACAATGTACCATAGTGATTCTTTTTTATGATTTATTTTATTTATTTGAAATAGGTAGAGACAGAGAGGTCTTCATCCACTGTCTTACCCCCAGATGGCCACAATGGCCAGAGCTGTGCTGATCTGAAGCCAGGAACCAGGAGCTTCCTTTGTGTCAGGATCTCCCCCTTCGGGAACTGGCCAGGTTACCATGAAGGAAGAGTCGAGGAGACTGAGGAAGGTCAAGCTATACATACTTTATTGATACTCTAGGCGACTAGGAGGAGAGATCGCTCAAGCCTACTCCTGTGGACATTAGGCAGTACGGACCAGGAGCTTCTCCCCGCGGGCACTAGGCACTACTGACCGGGGAGAGAGGCTGAGCAACCTCTGGTTTACAGCAGCTGAGGGTCCCTTTATATAGTTTCTAGAAGCTAGCCCCGCCCACATTCCCACCCCACAGGGTCCCATCATCATGGCAATGACAGTTTGTGGTTAGGCCCTCTAGGCCATCCGTTTTCAAATCTTACCAGCTAGGGTGGCTACTATTCTACTTTTCCTTCAAGCTGGGCGCAACTGCGACTGCGGCTGCACAGTTACTTTCTTTCAAAGGGTGCTACAGTTACTTTGTTTCAAACGGTGCTACAATTACTTTCTCCATGAATGGTTCCCTAACAGTCCTCCCTTTTCTTTTCTTTAAATGCGCTCGTAGTCCTGCAAAGCCCATTGAGCAGCTGGGCCAAGGGGATGAACATTCTTGAGCATATTCCGGATTGATTTCCAGATTCGGGATCTTCCTTTTCCTCTTCTATTTCTGGCGGGCTGGGTTCCTTTCGGAGGGCTAGGTATCCCTTCATAAAATTCTGTCCAATTGAGAAGAGGTGCTGTAAGGTAGGCAAGCATACAAGAACCATACAAAATATTGCTCCTATTTTAAACCATTTCCAGGATGGGAGCCAAGAGGAAACTGTGTCAGTCAGAGTATTTATTTTCTGTTCCACTGTTCTGACTTGACCTATCTTAAATGCCGCTATATGTTGAAGCTGTATTATCTGTAGAGTGCTCTCAGTAATGTTAGCCTCAAGATGAGCTGTTGCGTTTACCCACTCTAGCCAGGTAGAATGGTTGTGTTTGAACATATCAGCTAGTTGCGTTGCATTAGGAATGGATAGATTGTTCCATGGAATGGTGGTAATGCAAACTCTTCCAATTGCTTCACACTTGAGTTCTCTTTCCAAAGCTAGTATAGTAATTATCTGTTCTATTTGTACCATGCGTGCTTCGAGCATCTGGAGCCCCATAGCATGCGTCTTAAGCAGTGCTGACTGGTCACCTAGCTGAGCCTGCTGCTCCTGAATTACCTTCAGGAGGGATTCCAAAGCATCTCCCTGTAGTTGTGTAGTGCTTAGAGCCAGTGCTCCAGTCACAGCGCCAGCTACTGTGGCTGCTGACACCGCTATAGCGGCAATAGCTGCTGTTACTCCAAAGTCTCTTTTTTTGTGCATAGGTTTTATTGGTATAGTCAAATCAGACATATTTACTGGTACATATGTGAAGGAAGTTGCTTTTACCACCATATATGGAGCCAAGAATGTTATCATTCTCTCTTCCCATTTCAGGCCTCTCATACAGCAACTGAGCTCCTTTTTAGAATCTAATGAGTGTGTGCATCTAGCATACAATACTTCCCCTTCTGTTCTACCTGTCCAATTTCCTGGGTCTTCCCTTACTGGAATTTTTACAAAATGTTTGTGAAACATTTCATATCTTGCCTGCCAAAAACAATGTGTTGACTGATTGCTACTTGGAGGTCTACCTATAATATATCTTTGCTCTGAGCCATTTTTACAAATAAAAGAGCAAATTATTAATATCAGGGTATGTATAGGCTGGTGGGTTTTCTACTAGGCCTAACACTTGTTCTGTTTTTATCCTTGGCAATATAATTAAGATGATTCCCACAATCTCATTAAATTACCTAATATTTTAAATCATTTAATCGTTTGCTTACCTTCAATTGACTTACCTTTATCTGGGTCCCATCTCCGTTTGCTGCTGCTGTTGCCATTTCTGGAGTTCTTTAGTCCTAGCTCTGGAATATGAAATCCCTAATTCTTTCTGTAAAAAGCATCTTACAAACATATGAGTTCTTTTGACAGAATAATTGCCATTGATATTCCATTAGTGCCTAATTGGAAATTCCCAAGTCTTGAGGTCCTGGGGCTGGAACCATCCTAACATGTCTTTGGGGCAAGCTAATAATCCCCTTTTCAGGTGTGTCGATCACTACTGCTCCTTCTCCTTTCCAAAGGATGGTAGTGGGCCCTTTCCAGTCTTTACTGTTTGGTAATCTATAAAAGCAAGAGTTTTTTATCTTTAAATTTCTGGAGTTGGAGCGTTTGCTCTAGTTCTTGCCATCTCTGATGAATATATCTTTCAGTAGGGGTATAGCCCCCTATTCCTCCCCTTTTCTTTTGATTAAGGGCGATAAGAGCCAATTGTAGCCGTGCTTCAACGGTTTGAACTACATCAGCAAATTTATCCATTTCTTGTTTTAAGGATTGATTGGCTCTCTCAACCATTCCTTGTGACTGTGGATTATAGGGTGTGCCTGTGGTATGATCAAAATTTAAATATCGGCACAATCCTGTGACCCTTTATGCTGTGAAGTTAGGGCCATTATCTGTATGGAGTGCTTGGATATGAAATAGATTCTGTAGTTCTAATATTCCTCATACTGTTTCCTGAGCAGTCTCCTTAGGAATTAGCTTAGCCCATAGAAGGCCAGTAGATGTCTCAATGGCTACCAGAATTAGCTGGGCCTCACAGTGGGTCACATCCATTTGCCACAGTCCTAGCCCTGATCTACTAATTTGAGGAGTAGTTCCTCTTTTATGTACACACTTGGGGAAGTTCTTTATTATTTGTTCTGCTACAATTTTTGGTAAGCTGAATTGTTGTCTCAAGTATGACACATCACTATGCCACTTAGCATGATCATCCGTGGCTGTCTCAATATGTTCTAGAAAAAAGATGTTTGGTGCCTTACTATGTCATGGAGGACTGGCATTAAAAATAACTGAGCTACTGTTGTCCTGCTTTTACATATACTATTTTTTGGGATAGGTTAACCAATCTTATCTTTAAAGGATTTTGATCTCCTGGGCTGATGAAACCTCCAACTACCCTTACTTTGGCCTCAGTCATCTCTGATGTTTCTGTTATCCACCCCCACTGTCCTGGGATTATGGTAATTTGTGTTTGAAGGTTAAGGGTCTCTATTACCTTTGGCATAAGTACCAGATCTTTTGGGGGCACTTATGGAGTATCCAATCTGTTCTGGTTCTTTTTCCTTAATGTGGCCACCTTGTACTACCAGGTTTATTTGAGTTGTATTTATTTGTGAAACTAATTTGTCAATATTTTCTTTGCCTGGGATTCCCTTATGTCCAGGCACCCATTGGATATAAATTTCTTCTTTACTTTCTATAGCTTCTAGTATGGTTCTAAGCAAGGGTTCTTCAATATTTACAGGTAGGAGTCTGGCCTCAGTTAATGTATATACATATTGGGAATCCGTAACTATATTCATTATCAGGGGTCCTTCTTGAAGGGCTAGCAACATGGCTCTTTTTTCTAATTCTTGATTACTTCCCTCACTCTCCTTAACTAGTTTAACTCCATCTGATCTCCAAAAGCCATATTTTCCTTGCCCCTGTTTGCTTCCTCCATCAACACAGTAAGTAGGTCCTGGCATGGGATGACCTTGAAGACTGCTTAGCACCCTTCTAAGCATTAAAGGCACATGGATACATCCAATCTGTGGTACCCAATGCAAGTAGGGGTCTTCCTGAATCATAACATCTAAATCCTCTTTTTTAATAGGTAACCTATATGTAGGTTCTTGCCCTATTTGAATAATGCATTCTTGTCTGATTTTATGTAGACATTTTAGGGCTCTAGTTAGATTAGATGCTGTCAATACCTTTGGAAATTCCTGTCTACCTACCCAAAGGATATCAGATCCTTGGTGCACTTTATAATTTATGGTGTTACCTCTCATCATAACTGTACAGTAAACTTCCTTGCTGGGGTCCAGGAGCTTAAAGTTTTGTGTTCTTGTAATAGCCTCCTTATAGTCCCTAACTCCTGTTTTGCTTTGGGGGTCCATTCCCTGATACTATTTAACTCTTGGTTTCCCTTCATCACAAGAGTAAAAGGTTTTGTCTTAATTCCGGGAACTGCTTGGGTCATCCAATTAAAGAGTCCTACTAACTTTTGTAGTTCATTTAGGGTGGGCTTCTCTGAAGTTCTGGCAACTCTAGTTTTTGCAATATCCATTTATTTGGGTGCAACAAGTACCCCATCCATGAATAGGGATATTGTTCTTGTAATTTCTCATTTGGTGTCTCGAATCCCTTTTCTAAAAGCATTTTTCTGAGTTTTTCTATGGAATGATTGGACCTAATATATATATCATCCATATATTGATAAAGATCTACTTCTGGGTGTTGTTGTCTCCAGGGCTCTAGTATGTCCCTTAGTATACTTTGGTAAATCAAGGGACTTAATACAAAACCTTGTGGGAGGCAATTCCAAACATACCTATGGCCTGGACCTTGATTATTAACCTCTGGGATGGTAAAGGCAGTGCACTGCCTGAAGTCCTTATCCAGAGGGATGGTAAAATAAGCATCCCCTATATCCAAAACAGTAACCTGGTTTCTTCTTTGTAATCCTCCAGGGTGTGGAATACCTAATTGAACTTCTCTTCCCTTATCTACTAATTTATTAAGTTCTCTAAAATCTATTAACATTCATCATTTGCCTGATTTCTTCCTTATCACAAATATTGGGGTGTTCCAGGGATTATCTGGGTCTGCTGGAGATATCTTCCCTTCCTCTAGTAGTCTTTTTGTTATTTCCTTAATTCCTTCTAATTTTTCTTTGGTTAAAGGCCATTGGGGAATCAAGGGACCTTTATTAGGATCTTTCATTTTTATCTTTATTGGGGTGATTTGGGTAGAGAGTTGCGCCATAATTAGGGCTACCCCTAACTTCGTTAATATATCCCTTCCAAATATATTGATGGGAATATCTGGGGATATTAGAATGGATGTCTTTATCTTCCTTCCTTTTTTGTCTTTCAGTGTAATCTGTGATATTTTTTGTAATTTAGAGCACCCTCCCACCCCCTCTATATTTTTCCATCCTTCTGTTATCCCTTCTTTTATTCCTTTAGCCTCTTGTTCCCTTATTATAGTTAAATCAGCCCCTGTGTCTAACAGTCCTATTATATCTTCCCCCCCTAGGTTTACCTTTAAGGTAGGTCTTTGTTTTAATTCTATTTTGGTAGTTTTAGGTAGATCCCTGTCGCAGGGGTTTCCATCTGTGCTTCCCCCAGGGGTGTCGCAGATGGCGGGATAGATGACTGGATATTCTGGGCAGATGCCATCATGGTCTGGGGGGCATTGCCCCCCGCTTTCCCGTTTTTTGGCTGTCTGCATACTTTTGCCATATGTCCTGTTCTCCCACAATCATAGCATTTTAGCGGAGTTTTTTCTCCACTCCTACAATTTCTTGCCATATGCCCCTTTTTTCCACATCTGTAACAAGTTCCCTGAAAACTTCTTGACCCTTGCTGTCTATCTCCAGCCTTTAAGGCCTCTGCCAGCATGGCCATCTTATAGGAGGGGGACCCAAATTCCCTACAGGCATACATTTTTTCTTCTAACAAATCTCCTGGTCTTAAATTTCTAAGCAACTTTTTACATTCTTCATTAGCATTTTGAATGCTCATGGTGTCCTTTAAATATGTTCTCAAATCCTCTCTAGATGTTTCCATATCAATCTGAGTAAATAATCAATTAATAAACTCAGGGTAGGGTTCTTTGGGCCCTTGTCTGATGCTAACTGCTTTAGGGGCTCCACTGATAGTTCTCTAGCATTCTTGAAGCGCCTCAAGAACCCATATTCTATAGAGGGTTCTGGCATCTGCAAATCTAGGGCCAGCTGCTTCTTCTGGTGATAATCCAATTCCCCAATCTGATCTGATGTTAGTGGCACTGGTCCAGCCGCGTCGGCTGGGGGAGGGGGATGCATCTCATCCCATAGCATCGCCTTCTCTTTTATCTTATCTATGATTAGCTGTTTCTCTGCTGCAAAGCCAGGAGTTACATTCAGTAGCATATTGATGTCTATCGATGTAAAGTTCACTGAAATTACCGCAAAATAAGTGATGGTAGCTGGGTGTGTGAGACTGTGTTCCTGAACTTGTTTAAGCCAAGCGGCTATGAGTCCAGGTCCCACAGGCTCATATTCTCGTCTACCACCTCTTAACATTATCGGGTAAGATGACTGTTCTTTTGCTTTTTCTTCCTTGCTTAACTCTCTGGGAACAACCTGAGGTTTTTGCCTACATTCTGCTATGGTGTCATAGAGCTTACAGGCATCTCCTGTATTTTTTGGATTTAATCCCTTGCCACAACAAATTAACACCTTAAGGGTGTCTACTGCACATTTATAGTCTTTCCCTGTTGTGGCGCCTTCTCCTTTTTGAAGAAATTCCTCCAGGAGGTTTTCTACCTCTTCCAAGGTCTGCAGATCTTGGAGGTCCCGTCCTGTACAAGCTGCTGCCAGCTTACAAGCCCATGTTATATTTCCTGGGGAGTAGCACTTCACTTTCTTGCCTCTTGATGCCTGGCCTGGAAGGAGCTTCACCGTTTCTATACTCACTAGTGCCTGTCTATATTCTTTTGACTGGGACGTCCCACCCATCGTGGTCTCTTTCAACCACCACTACTCACCCTTTTGATGATTCCTCAAGGGCTCGTCTCCTCACCACCATCTGACTTCAGGTCCCTGTTCAGGCGCCAGCTGTCAGGATCTCCCCTCTTCAGGAACTGGCCAGGTTACCATGAAGGAAGAGTCGAGGAGACTGAGGAAGGTCAAGCTAAACACACTTTATGGATACTCTAGGCGACTAGGAGGAGAGATCGCTCAAGCCTACTCCTGAGTTCACTAGGCACTAGGGACCAGGAGCTTCTCCCCACGGGCACTAGGCACTACGGACCAGGGAGAGAGGCTGAGCAACCTCTGGTTTACAGCAGCTGAGGGTCCCCTTATATACAGTTTCTAGAGGCTAGCCCCGCCCACATTCCCACCCCCCAGGGTCCCATCATCATGGAAACGACAGTTTGTGGTTAGGCCATCTAGTTAGGCCATCCGTTTTCAAATCTTACCAGCTAGGGTGGCTACTACTCTACTTTTCCTTCAAGCTGCACGCCACTGTGACTGCGCAGTTACTTTCTTTCAAAGGGTGCTACAGTTACTTTGTTTCAAACCATGCTACAATTACTTTCTCTGTGAATGGTTCCCTAACAATATAGGAGTTACTGAAAAAAGTGAAATTGTAAACTTTGAGATAAAATGAAATCATAACTTATCAACATCTATGGGATACAGCCAAAGCAGTTTTAAAGGGAAGTTGATAGCATTAACTTATAGTAAAATACAGAATGGTCTCAAAGATCCAGTGATGCATCTCAAAGACACAGAAA
The DNA here is from genome assembly GCF_051225735.1 of Oryctolagus cuniculus. Taxonomy (NCBI): domain Eukaryota; kingdom Metazoa; phylum Chordata; class Mammalia; order Lagomorpha; family Leporidae; genus Oryctolagus; species Oryctolagus cuniculus. Next base: position 1,379,488 of record NC_142885.1, on the reverse strand, counting down.
CACAGGAGGAAACCAAATGGAAAACCAGAAAGAGGTGAGAAATCATGATGTCCAAAGCAGAAACAAATGAAATTGAAACTTAAAAAAGCAAAGGATCAATAAAACAAAAAGATATTTGAGCTGATTAATGTAATAGATTTTCCTTTAGCCAGACTTGCAAAGAAAAAAAGAGAAACATTCAAACAAAATTAGAGATGAAAAAGCAGTCATTTGAACTGAAACAGAGGATGCTAAGAAACTACTATGAACAAGCATGTGCACATAAACTGACAAACGTCGAGAAAGTGGATAAATGAAGATTCTTAGAGCCTATCAAGATTAAATCAAGATGATATAAATCTAACTACAAGAATAAAAAGAAACAAGATTGCAGCAGTAATTAAACATCTGCCTTCCAGTAAAAATCCAAAACATTTTGGATTTGCTACTGAATTCTATTAAACATTTGAAGAGGAACTTATTCCAGTAATAGTCAAACCATTTCAAAATATTAAATGGGATGGAACCCTGCTAAACTGACTTTACAAGGCTAGTGTCACTCTTATCAAAAACAAAAAAGACAAAACAATAAGAAAACAGACCTATATCCTTTTTGAACAAAGATGCAGAGATTCTCAAAAAACTTAATGAAAAAACCATATAAAAAATCAGACATCATGATCAACTTCAATTTATCCCAAGAATCAAGAGTGTTTCAACAATAGCAAGTCAATAAACAACATAAATCACAAGAAGAAATTAAAAAATAAAAAAGCATATGGCCACCTCAATAGAGGCAAAGACAATGTTGGATAAGATTCAACACCCCTTCATGTTTAAGAAAATACACAAATTAGATATAGAAGAAACATAGGGTCTGCGCAAGTCCTTGGGCCCCTGACCAGGTGGGAGACCTGGAAGAAGCTCTTGGCTCCTGACTTTGGATCGGCACAGCTCCAGCTGTTGCAGCCATCTGGGGAGTGAGCCAGCGGATGGAAGACCTCTCTCTCTGTCTCTACCTCTCTGTAACTCTGTTTTTCAAATAAATAAAATAAATCTTTTAAAAGTTGAAAACACTTCCCATCAGATCTGGACGAAGATAATAATGTCCACTTACACCACACTTCTTCAATAGGGTACAGGAAGTATTGGCAAGACCATTTAGGGAGGAAAAAGAAATTAGCTTTTTTATACACTAAGGATGAACTCCTTGAAAGAGAATTCAAGAAAAAAGATCATTCACAATATCTACAAAAATCAAATGGATAAGAATAAATTTAACCAAAGAAGTGGAAGATTTCTACAATGCAAACTGCAGATCACTCATGAAGGCAATCAACAAGGAAACAAAAACCTGGGAAGTTACCTCTGCTTATGGATCAGAAGTCAATATCATTAAAATACTTACACTACATAAAGCAGTCTACAGATTCAACACAGTAACTATCAAAATATCAAGAACATTATTTACAGAATTAAAAAGTGATCCTGAAATTCATGAGATAAAAAAAAGATCCAGATTAGCCAAAGGTGTATATGGGGATTTGGGGGGCAGGGTCAGTCAACCTGCAGGCATCACAAGACCTGCCTATAAAACATATTACAAAGCCATATATATTAAAATTACACAGTATTGGTAAAGAAAATATATATAGCTCAATGGAGTGGAATACAGATCCCAGAAATTAATTGATGAATATATAGCATCTGCTTTTAGACTAAGATGACCAGCATCCCAAGTCACTGACGATAAAGCTGCATGAAGAACCTAGAGGGAACCCTTCTTGGAGCTCCATGGGGAATAGTATACCTGCAAAACTAGAGGAGAGGAAGAAAAAGGGAGGGCACGTTTTTCTCTCCCCACCACACTGCAACTGTCCTGTACAAGATGATAGAGCAGACACCATTTCAGACATACCCAATAGCTGCACCAGCTTTTCAGTGCCAGAACCAGCCAAGTAGAGACTCCCGAGTCTGGTGGGGAGAGCTAACAGGGAGCTGGGTGTTCGTGACTGTGGGAGGCTTGTGTGCTGAGATGTGTGCATGAGAGGGCTCAGGGTGTGGCTGGGACTTTGGGATGTCACTGTGGGAGAACCCACAGGCTTAGGACTCCCTGGTTACCTGGTGAGGGACATGCTGCAGAATCTGAGCTTACTCTGAGGACTGCACAGATCCTTTGTGTGGTCACTGTGGCAGAGTGGATGAATATAATACTCCCAGGGGCTAGCGCTCAGACACCAGTCTCCTTTGAGGAGAGGAGTTCAGCTAAGTAGAATAAACCTCTCTCCTGATAAAGAGCAAATTTACCATGTCAAATCTAGGTGTGTCACCATAGATATGCCCTTCACCATGGAGAACTGACAGAGTTCCGTGGCCACACCTACAGCATGCCTCTAGCTATTCATTGAAAGCAGATACTCCACTAATCTACAGAGGCATAATACAAAGACAAAAGCCACCACAGTGAAAAAAAAAAAAAAAAGAAACCACTGGGCATCTCCACAAATGCCATTTAACAGGTGCACCAAAGGAAACAGTAAGGAAGAAAACAACACACCTAAATGAAACAACACTTGAATACTAGATTGTGAAGATGATAATACTGAAGAAATGCCAGAAATGGAATTCAAAAATTGATTACTCTGAAATAATAAGAAGCAAATGCATAAACTACTGAAATGCATACATGACATGAAAGAAAATTTCTCCCATGAAATTGATACCTTAAAGACAAATCAAAATGAAATTAAGAATTCAATAGAGCCAGCCCCATGGCTCACTAGGCTAATCCTCTGCCTGCGGTGCCGGCACTCTTGGTTCTAGTCTTGGTTGGTCCTCTTCCAGTCCAGCTCTCTGCTGTGGCCTGGGAAGGAAGTGGAGGATGGGCCAAGTGCTTGGGCACTGCACCTGCATGGGAGACCAGGAGGAAGCACCTGGCTCCTGGCTTTGGATCAGCACAGCGCATCAGCCGTAGTGGCCATTTAGGGGGTGAACCAACAGAAGGAAAACCTGTCTCTCTCTGTCTAGCTCTGCCTGTCAAAAAAAAGGAATTCAATAGAACAAATAAAAATGCAGTGGAGAGCTTTAACAGAATTGGAAAAGCAGAAGCAACAATAGCCAACTTAGAAGACAAATCACAAGAAATTATACAGTCAGGCAAAAAAAAAAAAAAAAAAACAAGAGAAAGTTAGAAAACTAAAAGACACTGTTGGAAATCTACAGGATGCTATCACATGACCCAAAATATGAGTTCTAGGAGTTCCTGAAGGCATAGAAAGAAAGGATTGGAAGACCTGTTTAGTGAAATAGTAACAGAAAACGTCCCTAATTAGGAGAAAGAAAGGGACTTCCAAGTACAGGAAGCACACAGAACTAATGTACATGACCAGAAAAGATCCTTACCATGGCATTGTAATCAAACTTTCCACAGTAAAATAAAGAAAATGTACTAAAATGTGCAAGAGAAATGCCAATATTACTTTCAGAGGATCTCTAGTTAGACTCACAGTGGACTTCTCATCAGAAACCCCAAAGGATAAGAGACAATGACAAGATATATTCCAAGTAATAAGAAAACTGTCAACCCAGAACACTATACTCAGCAAAACTCTCTCATTTATGAATGAAGGTGCAATAAAGACCTTCCATAACAAGCAGAAACTGAAAGAATTTGTCACCAACCATCCAGCCCTGCAAAAGATGCTTAACAATGCACTGCACACAGTAACACAGAAACACGGTCATCTCTACAAGAGAAAATGTCCCAGTAAATGTACAAAAAAATCCAAAGTAAAAAACAGGAATATTTTTGGAAAAATGGCAGGACAAAGTTGTTACCTATCCATAATCACCTTGAATGTAAATGGCCTCAACTCTCCAGTTAAAAGACACACACTGGCTGAATGGATTAAAAAACAAAACTCATCTATTTGCTGCCTACAAGAAATACATCTCACCAACAAAGAGGCATGCAGACTGAAAGTGAAAGGATAGAAAAAGATATTCCATGTTAACAGAAACCAAAAAAGAGCTTGTGTAGGCATCCTAATATCAGACAAAATAGACCTTAACAAAAAAACTTAAGAGACAAAGAAGGGCACTGTGTAATGATTAAGGGATCAATTCAATAGGAAGATGTGACTATTATAAACGTATATGCACCCAATTTCAGGGTAGCTGGCTATTTAAATAAATGTTAAGGAATCTAAATGGAGACATAGACTCAAATGCAATATTAATGGGGCACTTCACACCACACTTAAGCAATGGATAGATGAACCAGACAGAAAATCAGCAAGGAAACAGCAGAGGTTATTGATACTATAGACCAATGGACCTAACAGATCTCTCTCTCCAGTGTATGGAACTTTCTCTAGTATCAGCCACATGCTAGGCAATAAAGCAAGTCTCACCAGTTCCAAAGAGTCATCATCATACCATGCATCTTCTCGGACCATCATGGAATGAAACTGGAATTCAGCAACTCAGTAATCTCTAGAACATATGCAATCACATGGAGACTGAACACCATGCTCCTGAATGAACAGTGGATCACAGAAGAAATCAAGAGATTTTGACTGAGCACCAAAAAGGAAACCTGTTGAAGTGAAATGGACACTATGGGAAACAGTGACTTGATCAGCCCTTGTCCTGACTGTCGGGGAACAACTTAATACTTTATCCCTTTTAGTTTTTTTTTTTTTTGGTTCTACTTAATACTTAATACTATTGGTTGAACTCTTTAATTAACACACAATTCTTCTTAAGTGTTGAAACTTAACTGAAAAGTCATCCCTGTAAAATATAAGAGTGGGAACAAGAGAGGGAGAAGATGTACAATTTGGGACATGCACAAGCTGGCTTGCCCCAAATGGTGGAGTTAGAAACATGCCAAGGGATTTCAACTCAATCCCATCAAGGTGGCATGTACCAATGCCATCTCACTAGTCAAAGTGATCAGTTTCAATTCACAATCAATCATAATGATAGGATTAAGAGTCAAAATGATCACATAAACAAGCCTAGTGTCTGCTAATACTAACTGATAACATTAAAAAGGAGAGAACGATCCAACATGGGAAGCAGGATACACAGCAGACTCATAGAATGGCAGATGTCCTAAATAGCACTCTGGCCTCAGAATCAGCCGTTAAGGCATTCAGATCTGGCTGAAGAGCCCATGAGAGTATTTTAGGCATGGAAAGCCAAGACACTCTGGCAAAAAAAAAAACACCTAAATGAAAGATCTCTGCAAGTGAGATCCCAGCGGAAAGAACGGGCCATCAAAGAAGGAGGTACCTTTCTCTGAAGGGAGGCGAGAACTTCCACTTGGACTACGACCTTGTCTAAGTGAGATCGAAGTCGACGAACTCAAAAGGCTTCCATAGCCTTGGAAACTCATGACAAGAGCCTAGAGTGATTACTGACACTATAAACAAGAGTGTCAATTTGTTAAGTCAACAACAGGAGTCACTGTGTACTTACTCCTCATGTAGGATCTCTTTCCTTAATGTGTTGTACAATGTGAATTAATGCTATAACGAGTACTCAAACAGTACTTTACACTTTGTGTTTCTGTGTGGGTACAAACTGTTGAAATCTTTACTTAGTATATACTAAATTGATCTTCTGTATATAAAGAGAATTGAAAATGAATCTTGATGTGAATGGAATGGGAGAGGGAGCAGGAGATGGGAGGGTTGCAGGTGGGAGGGAAGTTATGGGGGGAAAAAGCCACTGTAATCCAAAAGCTGTACTTTGAAAATTTATATCTGTTAAATAAAAGTTTAAAAAATAAGAAGTAAAAAATTCTGAAAGCAAATGATGATGACAATACAACATACCAAAACTTATGGGATTTAGCAAAAGAAGTGTTATGAGGAAAGTTTATAGCAATTGGTGTATACACCAAGTAAATGAGCTGTCAATGCATCTCAAGTACCTAGAAAAACAGCAGGAAACCAAACTCAAAACTAATAGGAAAAAAAAATTAAAGTGAGAGGAAATCAATAAAATTCAACCGAAAAATATGAAAGATAAGCAAAACAAAGAGCTGTTTTTTCATGCAATAAACAAAATTGGCAAAACATTTTTCCCACTAGCCATCAAGAGAGAGAGAAGACCCAAATCAATAAAATTAGAAGTGAAGAAGGAAGTGCAACAAAAGACACCACAGGAAAAAAAAATCAGAAATTACTCCAGAGAGCTCGATGCAAACAAACTGGGAAACCTACAAGAAATGGACAGATTCCAGGCCACATACAACCTTCCTGAGTTGAGCCATGAAGACATAGGAAACCTAAACAAACCAATTACCCAGTCATAAATTGAATCAATAATAAAGAGCCTCACAAAAAAGAACAGCCTGAGACCAGATGGCCTCACTGCTGAATTCTACCAGACATTTAAAGAACTAACTGCAATTCTTCTCATGTTATTCAAAACAATTGAAAGGGAGGGAATCCTCCCAAATTCTATGAAGCCAGCCATCACCTTAATCTCTAAACCTGAAAAAGATGCAACTGAAACAACGAATTACAGATCAATTCCCCTGATGAACATAGATGCAACAATACTGAACAAAATTCTAGCCAATCAAATTCAACAACATATTAGAAAGATCATCCACCCAGATGGACCAAGTGGAGTTTATCCTTGGTAAGCAGGGATAGTTCAGCATTTGCAAATCAATCAATATGATACACCACATTAACAAACTGCAGAACAAAAACCATGTGATTGTCTCAATAGATGCAGAGAAAAATTTGATAAAATACAACACCCTTTCATGATGAAAACTCTAAGCAAACTGGGTATAGAAGGAACATTCCTCAACATAATCAAGGCAATTTATGACACAACCACGGCCAGCATCCTATTGAATGGGGAAGACTTTGAAGCATTCCCACTGAGATCCAGAACCGGACTAGGATGCCCACTTTCACCATTGATGTTTAATATATTCCTGGATGTTTTAGCCAGAGCCATTAGGCAAGAAAAAGAAATCAAATGGATACAAACTGGGAAGAAGGAATTCAAACTATCCTTATTAGCAGAAAATATTTCTATATAGGGGATCCAAAAGTCTCTACCAAGAGACTATTAGAACTCATAGAAGAGTGTGGGAAAGTAGCAGGAAGTAAAATTAATACAAAAAATAGCCTTTGTATACACAGAGAATGCCAATACTGAGAAACAACCTCAAAAATGAATCCCATTCACAATAACTACAAAAAATCAAATACCTTGGAATAAATGTAACCAAGGTAGTCAAAGATCTGCACAATGAAAATTAACAAATATTAAAGAAAGAAATAGAAGCAGATACCAAAAAAATTGGAAAAATCTTCCATGTTCATGGATTGGAATTATCAATATCATCAAATGTCCATTCTCCTGAAAGCAATTTTCAGATTCATTGTGATACCAATCAAAATACCAAGGACTTTTTTTCAGATATAGAAAATATGATGCTGAAATTCACATGGAATCACAGGGGACTTTGAATAGTTAAAGCAGTCTTTATAACACAAAGTCAGAGGCATCACAATAAAAGATTAAAAGACATACTACAAGGCAGTTATAATCAAAATAGCCTGGTACTGATACAAAAACAGATGGATAGACCAATACAACAGAATAAAAATCTAGAAATCAACCCAAGCATCTACATCCACCTTGTATTTGACAAAGGAGTTAAAACAAATCTTTGGAGCAAGGACAGTCTCTACAACAAATGGTGCTTGGAAAACTGGATTTCCACACGCAGAAGTATGAAGACCCATACGTTTCACATTACACAAAGATCTACTCAACATGAATTAAAAGATCTAAATCTATGACCCGGCACCAAATTATTAGAGAACATTTTGTAAAACACTGCAAGACATTGGCACAGGCAAAATGTTTTTGGAAAAGACCCCAGAGGCACAGGCAATCAAAGCCAAAATTAACAAATGAGGTTACATCAAATCAAGAAGTTTCTATACCACAAAAGAAACACTCAGGAAAGTGAAGAGGCAACTGACAGAGTGGGAGAAATTATTTGCAAACTATGCGACCAATTAAGGATTCATAATCAGAATATACAAATACATCAAGGGACTCAACAACAGGAAAACAAACACCCATATTAAGAAATGGGCAAAAGACTTAGACATTTTTCAAAAGAGGAAACCCAAATGGCCAATAGACACATGAAAAAATATTTAGGCTCACTAGCCACCATGGAAATGCAGATCAAAACCACAATGAAGTTTTACCTCACCCCAGTTAGAATGGCTTTCATACAGAAATCAACAAACCACAAATGCTGGTGAGGGTGTGGGGAAAAAGGTATCCTAATTCACTGTTGGTGGGAGTGTAAACTGGTAAAACCACTATGGAATACAGTATGGAAATACCTCAGAAATCTGAAGTGAGACCTGCCGTATGGCCCGGCCACCCCCACTCCTGGGAATGTAGCCAAGGTAAATGAAATCAGTAAATTAAAGAATTATCTGCACCCCCATGTTTATTGCAGCTCAATTCTCAATAGCTACAACATGGAGTCAACCTCAATGCCTGTCAACCAAAGACTGGATAAAGAAATCATGGGATATGTACACTATGGAATACTTTTTTTTCTTTTTTTAGATTTTATTTTATTTAATGAATATAAATTTCCAAAGTACAGCTTATGGATTACAATAGCTTCCCCCCATAACTTCCCTCCCACACACAACACTCCCCCCACTCCCTCTCCCCTTCCATTCACATCAAGATTAATTTTCAATTATCTTTATATACAGAAGATCAATTTAGCATATATTAAGTAAAGATTTCAACAGTTTGCACCCACACAGAAACACAAAGTGTAAAATACTATTTGAGCACTAGTTATAGCATTAATTAAACACCTAAGAGTAATTGTGTATTAATTACAGAGTTCCACCAATAGTTTTAAGTAGAACATAAAAAATACTAAAAGGGTAAAGTATTCAGTTTTTTGTTATATAGTTTTTTTTTTATTTAATAAATGTGAATTTACAAAGTGCAACTTTTGTATTGCTGTGGCTTCCCCCACCCCATGTCCCTCCCTCCCTCCCGTGGCCCTCCCCTCTCCCACTCCCTCTCCCATCCCACCCTTCATCACGTTTCATTTTCAATTACCTTCATATACTGAAGATCAACTTAGTATATACTAAGCAAAGATTTCAACAGGCTGTACTCACACAACCGCACAAGGTATAGGGTATTGTTTGACTAGTAGTGTTGTTTTTAAGTTTCATAGTAAAACACATTAAGGACAGAGATCCTACGTGGGGAGCATGTACCCAGTGACTCCCGTTGTTGATTTAACAATTGGCACTCTTATTTATGACGTCAGCAGTCACCCGAGACTCTTGCTATGAGCTGTCTAGGCTATGGAAGCCCCTTGAGTTCACTGACTCTGAACTTGTTTAGTCCAGGCCATAGCACAGTGGAGGTTCCTTCCTCCCTTCAGAGAAAGGCGCCTCTCTCCTTGATGGCCTGTTCCTTCTGCTGGGGTCTTGTTCACCAGGATCTTTCATTTAGATTGTTTTTTTGCCACGGTGTCATGGCTTTCCATGCCTGTGAGACTCTCATGGACCTTTTAGCCAGATCCGAATGTCCCAAGGGTTGATTCTGAGGCAGGAGTGCTGCCATTCTATGAATCTGCTTACACTATGGAATACTACACACCAGTAAAAAATGAAATCCGTCATTTTCAACACAATGGATGAATCTAGAAAACATCACACTTAGTGAAACAAGCCAGTACCAAATGGGCCAATACCATATGTTCTCCCTGATCTGTGAGAATAGAGCACCTAAAACCAAATCTGTAGAAGTGATATTGACACTTCAAGAAGTCACGAATTGAGCTGCCTTTGTCTTGACTGTTGAGGAATAGTTTCATTTGTTTTTTTATTTGGTTTTCTTCATAGTTATTGTTGAAACTTTTTATTTAACATAGCACTAGTCATGTGTATATAAAGTCACTTGAGGGTGGGTCTCAGTAAAAAGCAAGAGTGGGAATAAAGAGAGGGAGGAGGAAATTTGTAGTTTTTTTTTTTGACAAGGCAGAGTGGACAGTGAGAGAGAAAGGTCTTCCTTTGCCATTGGTTCACCCTCCAATGGCCACCACGGCCAGTGCACCGCGCTGATCCGATGGCAGGAGCCAGGTGCTTCTCCTGGTCTCACATGGGGTGTAGGGCCCAAGCACTTGGGCCATCCTCCACTGCAATCCCTGGCCACAGCAGAGAGCTGGCCTGGAAGAGGGGCAACTGGGACAGAATCCGGCACCCTGACCAGGACTAGAACCCGGTGTACTGGTGCTGCAAGGCGGAGGATTAGCCTAGTGAGCTGCAGCGCTGGCCGGAAGTTTGTAGTTTTCAAGCTGTAGTTATGCATACATTCCTATAGACTTACTTACAAGGGTACAGTTTAAAAACTTGCCATGGGACCCCAAATCCCATTAGACTGGGTGGTAAAAATGCCACCTTAAGTGTTAAAATGAACATATAGATAGGATTAAGTGTTAAAGTGATCCTAAAAATAGGGTTGTCTCTCTGGTAACAGTAATAGTTATCTCCGTGGATGTCTTCATGAAATTTTCCCAGTAAATCACATTCAAATGCCCTACATCTTATTTTCTCAGGGCTCAAATAATCTGACAGCTACTAAAATGATATTTGACCTAAGAGCTGATTTTTGAGTGGTACCTGCAGCAATTTAACCATAAGCCTTAAATATTATCTCTTTGCAGCCAAGTCTTCTGGCAACTAAGTAGGGATTTTCAAATAAGTTCTGAGCAGACAATGTTATCCAGTAGAAGGAGAAGTTAACAAAGGTAATGCTGCAGTCTACAACTAAGATTGGCCCTGATAAGGCCATTGATATATTCTATTTTATGAATATCAAAAATCTTAACAAAATGAAAAATACTTTAAAATTTAATTCTAAATGCTTTTTAAAATACATTGATACATTGAGTGTCTACCAGATGCCAGCGAATACAAGAACTACAGATAAGGTATACCCAAAGGAGGGGCATAATCTGTCCCTAAATTCTGCTACCATAGTCTGCAATCTGGACATGATCCAGAAGCAACAGAAATTTTTTTCTTTTTTTATTTAATAAATATAAATTTACAAAGTACAACTTTTGCATTGTTGTGGCTTTTTCCCCCATAACCTCCCTCCCACTTGCAACCATCCCATTTCCCACTCCCTCTCCCATCCCATTCTTCAAGATTCATTTTCAATTATCTTTATATGCAGATGATCAACTTAGTATATACTAAGTAAAGATTTCAACAGACTGCACCCACACAGCCACACAAAATAGAGTACTGTTCGACTGGTAGTTTTACTGTTAATTCTCATAGTACAACATATTAAGGACAGAGATCCTACATGGGGAGCAGGTGCACAGTGACTCCCGTTATTGATTTAACAATTGACACTCTTATTTATGATGTCAGTAATCATGAGCTGTCAAGGCTATGGAAGCCTCTTGAGTTCACCAACTGTGATCTATGGGGATGGTGCACCTGCGAATCTAGAGGAATAACCAGGACATATAAAGAGATCTAGAAACTCCACAACAAAACAACCCAGTTAAGAAATTGGCAAAGGACTGAAATATTTTTTCAAAAGACAAAATCCAAATGGCCGACAGACTCATGGAAAAATGCTCAGGATCGCCGGCGCCACGGCTCACTAGGCTAATCCTCCACCTTGTGGCACCGGTACACCGGGTTCTAGTCCTGGTCGGGGCGCTGGATTCTGTCCCGGTTGCCCCTCTTCCAGGCCAGATCTCTGCTGTGGCCAGGGAGTGCAGTGGAGGATGGCCCAAGTGCTTGGGCCCTGCACCCCATGGGAGACCAGGAGAAGCACCTGGCTCCTGCCATCGGATCAGCGTGGTGTGCTGGCCAGGGTGGCCATTGGAGGGTGAACCAACAGCAAAAGGAAGACCTTACTCTCTGTCTCTCTCTCTCTCTCTCTGTCCACTCTGCCTGTCAAAAAAATAATGCTCAGGATCACTATCCATGAGGGAAATGAAAATCAAAACCACAATGGAGTTTCACCTCACCCCAGCTAGAATCTTGATTTCTGAATGAAATCCACGTGGGAAGCCTGAATGATGCCCCTGTCTCTGGGCTTCAGTCCCTCAGTCCGAGCCAGCCTGGGCTATTGGAGCCACCTGGGGAGTGAACTGGCTACCAGAAAATCTGTGTGATTCTGCCTTTCAATCAAAATCAAAGTTCAAGAACCAAAATAATCACAGTGAGATGAGGTGCACATTGTGAATGTTTTAGACCAAACGGGAAACATGTTTTGATAGAGGAAATGCCCTTATGAATTTTCTAGGGAACTCAATGCAGAATTCCACCTATAACGAAGTAAAAGAAGAGCTTATTCCTCACAGTTCTGAAGGAATGGTTACAAAGAGCACACTAAGGGCAGGTATCATTTCTTCTGGCCTCTCTCCTTGTTTGCAGATGGCTGCCTCCTCACACTGTCCTCACCTGGCTTGCCGTCAGTGCACAAAGCTCCCTACTGCTTCTCTGAGTGTGTCCTGATATTCCTTTCTTCAATGAACACTCCAGCTGGATTATGGCTGAACGATCTCATTTTAATTCAACAGCTCTGCTAATGCCTAATAAATATCTTTACATTTGAAATCCTGGGAAGTTGAGCTTCAACATGAATTTGTGTCTGGAGAGAACTGCAATTCTGTTTAACATGCTTTGGAAATTCCGAGATGACTTTGGGAATAGAGTGATAGAATTTTTGGAATGTAAGGCCTGAATTCATCTGACAGGTTGATCTGCTCAAAATAGTTTGTTTCCTAAACAAAAATGTTTTGCCCAATAGCCACAGAGCCTCTGGGTCACCTGGCCAGGCATCCTCATTGTGGAATGCCCATCTTTTACTAATGATGCATTTCTAGGGGTTAAGGAGTCTTTGGGTGAAAACAGACATCAGATTGCACTCATCTGAATGACCTCAGCCACACGCGTTAGACCCATTTTCGTAATCAAAAGTACATTCATGGTAACATCACTAAAAATTCCCAAGCAGGGAGATCTAGTGCTCCATTGTGCCCCCGCAGCAACAAAACCTAGAAAATCCACAGGAATCAAGTTTCTAGAACCTGGGATGGATTTACCACCTTAGAGCAGTCAGGGGAGGGGTTAATACAGAAAGCTGCAGCTTTAAGGAAGCGCTGCTGCAGTTTAAATCCCTGCCCCATGTTCCATTCTCAGGTGAGCAGCAGTGCTAATGGCAGCAATACAAACTCCTGACACACAAACCACACATGATCAAAATGAGAATGTCTTCAAAGAAACAAATTTTAAACAGGAAGCAAACAAATTCTAGAGCTGCAAAGCAGAACTGAAATGAAAACAAAAATCACAACAAATCTTAAAAGTGGATTTGAGTGTGACGAATAGTGAGCCTAAGTACCAGATAATTGAGATGTCCCAGTGCAAGGAACAGAGGAAAAATAATCAAAGAACAGAGTTTAAAAGCAGTGAAACTGTATCAAATGTACCATGTCTTGTATGAGATAAGCTGCGTAAGAAAAGGAGACTTTAAGAAGCAGAAACAATAATGACATAAACACTATCTGAAAAGTTACAGGTGGAGGAAAAGCTTGAGCCTACACTGTGGGGAGCAGCTCGGACTAGACTGTTACTGGAATTAAGACTTATTCTATGCATCTGCTCTCCCACAATATGGCGCTGGGAGAGAAGTAAACAGCTTCCGCACAGCTGCCTCCAGTTCAACTAATAAACTGTAGGACTTGCTCCTGATTGGAGAGCAGCGTACTCGGCGTGTGGGCAGCCGAGTTAGGATTGGCGGAGGAGGACTATAAAGGAGGAGAGAGACGGCATGCACCAGGAACATCTATGGGGAACATCTAAGGGAACCCGTGCAGCCCCCGACAGAGCCGGCCGGCGGTGTGCCGCTCCCCTGTGGAAGTGGGGAATGTGGCCAGGGGGAACTGCCCTTCCACGGAGGTGGAAGGGATAGTAGCCAACCCGGGAAGAACCAGCAGCAAACCCGGGGAGGGCCGAGCAGCAGAAAGAACAGCGCAGGGTCCTGTGTCGTTCCTCCACGAAGAGGGGGAGCGACATAATGGTGCCGTGACTCGGATAGGAAACCTAGCTCGGATAAGAAACCTAGGACGGATATGAAACTTAGGAGGGAAGAAACGGGAAGAACTAGGGAAAATATCGGAGAGAGAGACTAGCAAACAGCCTAGGGAAAAGCCGGACGAAAAGGGTGCCGGAGGAAGCTGTTGAAAGCCTAGGCATAGACTCGGATACGGACTACGGGGGGAAGCTGGGAGAAATCTCTAAGGTCGAAAGCGAAAGTGAAAGCTAGAACAAACAGACTCGGACGTGGACTGTGGGGAGAGGCCAGGAGAAATGAGGGAGGAGTATTGTTGGAGGAAAGCTTGGGGAAACATACCGGGTAGAGAAAAATGTTAGGGAAATTGAAGCCGCGGGGGGCAGGCCGAGGCGGAAACGGAAGCCACTTTGGGGTTCTCAAGTTAGCCCGGGAATAGGGGGCGAAAAGTTGAAACCAGAAGCTGAGACGCAAGCCAGATTGGGATCCCTCTGATTAGCCCAGGGAGCAAAGGACGGGAAGCCAAATTGTGGGGCGGAGACGTACGCTGGGTTGAATTCGCCAGGCTAGCCCGGGGAACTTAGATTGAATGCTAGTGGCGGACACGTGAGCTACGCTGTGTTACTCGCGGAAGCCGCCGCGTGCAGAGAGCACGGGGCGTGAGTAGATAGGGAACGGGGCTGGCGTAGGCCGTGGTTCAGACGCGAAAGGGTTAAGCGTGGAGACCGCGGAGCGCGCGAAGCCGAGCCGTGCAAAGCCGGGAAGCTGCGCAGATGAGAGAGGCGCGCGGGCTGAAGCGGCGCAGAGCCGGGAACCCGCCGGCGGGGTGAGGTGCCGGGAAGCTGCGGGGATAAGAGAAACAGAAGTTTGGAAGTGGAGTGAGAGAAATGGGAATGTTGGCAGATAGAAGTGAAATGGGAGAGGTAGGAATGCCCGGAGATAGAGAAATAGAGAAAAATAAGGCCTCCCCTCAACATGCCAATTAGAAGGCTTGGATTCGGTCTGCCCGATTAGTGAGGCGATGAGCACCTGGGCGGCTAGCCGCAGGTCACCGAAGACAGGCACGAATTAACATCAGTAAAGCTTCCCCACAATGCAACAATTAGGAGGCTTGGATTCGGTCTGCCTGATTTAAGGCGGTAAGCGCCAGCAAAGCTCGACCAGAGTATGAGCTGCAGGTCACCGAAGATAGGCACGAACCAACACTAATAAGTCTCCCCCACAATAAGGCAATGAGAAGGCTTGGATTCGGTTTGCCTGATAGGTTTTGTAAACACCTGCAGGCAGTTCTAGCAGAGCAGAGTATGCGCTGCAGGGCACCGAACACAGGCACGCATCAGCGCCTAAAAACCTCCTCACAACATGGCGAAGAGAGGACCCGGATTCGGTTTGCCTGATGGATAGGACTTGTAAGAGCCTGTGGCAACTCTAGCAAGTAGAGCAGAGTGTGTGCTGCGGGACACCGAAGACAGGCGCGTATCAACGCCAAAAAAATAAAAAGAAAGGGGGATCTGTGGGGAGCAGCTCGGACTAGACTGTTACTGGAATTAAGACTTATTCTATGCATCTGCTCTCCCACAATATGGCGCTGGGAGAGAAGTAAACAGCTTCCGCACAGCTGCCTCCAGTTCAACTAATAAACTGTAGGACTTGCTCCTGATTGGAGAGCAGCGTACTCGGCGTGTGGGCAGCCGAGTTAGGATTGGCGGAGGAGGACTATAAAGGAGGAGAGAGACGGCATGCACCAGGAACATCTATGGGGAACATCTAAGGGAACCCGTGCAGCCCCCGACAGAGCCGGCCGGCGGTGTACCGCTCCCCTGCGGAAGTGGGGAATGTGGCCAGGGGGAACTGCCCTTCCACGGAGGTGGAAGGGATAGTAGCCAACCCGGGAAGAACCAGCAGCAAACCCGGGGAGGGCCGAGCAGCAGAAAGAACAGCGCAGGGTCCTGTGTCGTTCCTCCACGAAGAGGGGGAGCGACATACACCTCAAAGACGCACAACAAATCCATGGCAGAATAAACCTCAAAGACATCCAAATTGAGATATTTTATACTCAAATTGTAAAAACAAAAAAATTGGGGAACCATATCTGCCCATCTCCATAAGATGCCAATGAGCACACCCCCATCCCACATCAGAGTATGTCTTCAGCTCTAACACTTAGTCTTTGACCTTGATGCTTCTAGGTAGATTCCTGGAATTCACAAATGTGAACTCTCCCAATTGAAAACGTCAACATGAAATAGGGGAGAGATAGTAATTCCCTTACCTGCTTTGTTTTATCCAGGACTAAACAACCAGAGTCAAACACTAGGAAGTACTCCAGATGACACCCTGAGGCAATCTGCCTTCTAGTGGGGACCTTAGATCAGCACTCAGAAGGATGCCCTACTGCTGTCCCTGAAGGGTGCCCCATTTAGCATGAAGCCATCAGTATGGCAGCAGTCCCCATATCCCTAACTGCAGTTAGGATCCATTCTTCTGGATGGGGAGGGGGTGGTAATGTGAGGAGGTATTCGAAAGAACAGTTAGGTCAGTTCCCCACTGAAATGGGGAAAGAGGATGTCCCTTTAAGCATGGACAAGACCGTTAGCAAAACTGATGAAATCTTTACTTAACATATACTAAATTGATCTTCTGTATATAATTAAAAATGAATCTTGATGTGAATGGAATGGAAGAGGGAGTGGGAGATGGGACGGTTGCGGGAGGCAGGGAAGTTATAGTGGGGAAAAAGCCACTGTAATCCATAAACTGTAATTTGGAAATTTATATTTACTAAATAAAAGTTAAAAAAAGAAAAAGACCATTAGCAAGAAATAAGTGCCAATTCCATGATTCTGGGTCTCTAGTTGTTTTTTGTTTTTTTTGTTTTGTTTTGTTTTTTGTTTTTTTTTTTTTTGACAGAGAGACAGAGAGAATGGTCTTCCTTCTATTGGTTCACCCCTCAAATGGCCGCCACAGCTGGAGCTACACCAATCAGAAGCCAGGAGCCAGGTGCTTCTGGTCTCCCATGTGGGTGCAGGGGCCCAAGCACTTGGGCCATCCTCCACTGCCTTCCCGGGCCACAGCAGAGAGCTGGACTGGAAGAGGAACAACTAGGACTAGAACCTGGCTCCCATATGGATGCCAGCGCTGCAGGCGGAGAATTAACCAAGTGAGCCATGGCACCAGCCCCTGGGTCTGTAGTTTTATCATGAGAATATAAGTTTACTATTGCATACTTCTGACGGCTTTTGTATTTTATCATGAGCAGTCTATAGGGGACTGCATTTCCAGGCTTGAGTTGGGCCCTTACCATCTGTTACCTGAAATCCTGTACCTCAACTCAATTGTACTAAAGGACCCATCTGTCATTTCCAGAATTTTCTCCTCTCTTGGAGGCCCCTCCTGATCTCTGTGGAAAGAGCATCCTGACTTAAATACATCTTGCTTGCCACAGGTATGGAAGTGCACACACACACATACACACAGTAGGTTAACAAAGATGTCAAAAAGAGATTGCAAAACACTTAGAATTTTAATTGCAATGAAAACAAAATACAATCACCTAATGGATGAAGTGAAATCAGGGCCTAGAAGAAAATTTATACCTACAAGCAACTACAATAAAAAACAAATATCTGAAATCAATCAATTCTTTGAACATATTTAAGAACAAGCAAAAAAGAACCTAAATCCATCAAAAACTAGCAGAAGAAACAAAAGTAGAGACACAAAGTGCCACACAGTAAAACAACTTTAAGAAATCATTGCCAAGACAGAAACTGAATCAGTAATAAAGACCCTTCCAGCAAAGAGTAGCCCACGACTGGATGGCTTTACTGAATTCTAACAGGAATTTGAAGAAGGTCCAATCCTTCTCAAGCTATTCAGAAACTATTGAAAGGGGGGGGATCCTCCCGAATTCATTCTATGAAGCCAGCATCACCTTAATTCATAAACCTGAAAAAGATGCAACAGAAAAAGAGAACTACAGACCAATTTCCCTGATGAACATAGACACAAAAATCCTCAAAAAAATGTTAGCCAATTGAATCCAACAACACATCAGAAAGACCATTCAGCTGGACCAAGTGGGATTTATTCCTGGTATGCAGGAATAGGTCAACATTCACAAAGCAAACAATGTCAAACATCACATTACCAACCTGAAGAACAAAAACCATGTGATCCAATGGCTGCAGAGAAGCCATTGGATAAAATACAACACCCTTTCATGATGAATACTCTAAGAAAATTGGGTAAAGAATCAACATTCCTCAATACATTCAAGGCATTTTATGACAAACCCACAGCCAGCATCCTATTGAATGAGGAAAAGTTGGAACCATTCCCACTGAGATATGGAACCAGACAAGGATGCCCACTCTCAACATTTCTATTTAAAACATTCCTGGAAGTTTTAGCCAGAGCCATTAGGCAAGAAAAATAACGTAAAGGGATACAAAATGGGAAGGAGGAAGTCAAATTATTCCTATTTGCACATGACATGATTCTATATAGAGAATCCAAAAGACTCCACTAAAAGACTATTGGACCTCATAGAAAAGTTAGGTAAAGTAGCAGGATATAAGGTCAATTCAGAAAAATCAACAGCCTTTGAATACACAAAGCCACGGCTGAGAAAGAACTTTTAAGATCAATTCCATTCATAATAGCTGCAAAAAAATCATACCTTGGAATAAATTTAACCAAGGATGTCAAGGATCTCTATGATGAGAATTATAAATCATTAAAGAAATAGAAGATACCAAAAAATATGGAAAAATCTGCCATGTTCATGGATTAGAAGCATCAACATCAAAATGTCCATTCTTCCAAAGGTAATTTACAAATTCAATGCAATTTCAATCAAATACCAAGGATAAAAAGTGATGCTGAAATTCATATGGAAACACTGGAGACCTCAAATAGCTAAAACAATCTTATACAACAAAAACCAAGCTGAAGGCATCACAATACCAGATTTCAAGACATACTACAAGGCAGTTGTAAGCAAAATAGCCTGGTTCTGGTACAAAAACAGATGGATAGACCAATGGAACAGAGTAGAATTGCCAGAATTCATTCCAAGCATCTACAACCAACTTATATTTGACCTAGGATCTAAAACCAATCCCTGGAGCAAGGACAGTCTCTTCAACAAATGGTGTTAGGAAAATTGGATTTCCACATTCAGAAGTAGGAAGCAGGATCCCTACCTTACATCTTAACCATCCACTCAACATAGATTAAGGACTTAAATCTGTGACCCGATACGATCAAATTATTAGAGAACATTGGGGAAACCCTGTAAGACTTTGGAACATGCAAACCATTCTTGGAAAAGACCCCAGAGGCACAAGCAATCAAAGCCAAATTAACAAATGGGGTTATATCCAATTGGGAAGTTATGCAGTGCAAAAGAAACATTCAACTATTTGAAGAGGCAAATGACTGCGTGGGAGAAATTATTTGCAAACTATAAAACTTATAAAGGTTTAATAACCAGAATATATTAAAAGATCAAGAAACTCCACAACAACAAAGCAAGCAACCCAGTGAAGAAATGGGCAAAGGACTTAGACATTTTTCAAAAGAGGAAATCCAAATGGCCAACAGACACAGAAAAAAAGGCTCGGGATCACTAGCCACCAGAGAAATGCAAATCAAAACCACAATGAGATTTCACCTCACCCCAGTAAGAATGGCTTCCATACAGAAATCAACAAATGCTGGGGAGGATGTGAGGATAAAGGTACCCTAACCCACTGTCGGTGAGAATGTAAACTGATAAAACCACTGTGGAGGACAGTATGGAGATAGCTCAGAAATCTGAATATAGATGTACCATATGTCCCAGCCATCCCATTCCTGGGGATTTTCCCAAGGGAAATGAAATCAGCATATGAAAGAGTTATCTGCACCCCCCCATGTTTATTGCAGCTCAGTTTACACTAGCTAAGTCATGGAAGCAACTCAAATGCCCATAAACTGAAGACTGGATAAAGAAATTATGGGATATGCACACCATGGAATACTATACAGTGGTTATAAAAATGAAATCTGATCATTTACAACAAAATGAATGAATGTGGAAAACATTATACTTACTGAAATAAGCCAGTTCCAAAGGGATAACTCCATTTGTTCTCCCTGATCTGTGATAACTAATAGAACACCTAAAAGGAAATCTGAAGAGAGGCAATGACTCTAACAGCCCTTGTCTTTATTGTTGAGGAACGTTTTTTTTTTATATACTATTTGTCAAACTCTTAACAGAGTTCAACATATGTGTATATAGTCAATTGAAAATAGCTCTCAGTAAGAAGTAAGAGTAGGAATAAGAGGAGGAAGAGGGGTGGGAGTATGGGCATGAGGGTGGGCACAGTGGGAAGAATGACCATGTTTCTAAAGTTGTAATTATGAAGCATGTGAAGTTTCTAACTCTAAAGCTGTATAGTTCTGCATACTTTCCTACGGACTTACAGTTTAAATACTTGCCATGAGACCTCAAATACCATTAATTGGTGGTAAATATATCATCTTAAGTGTTAAATTGATTACATGGATAGGATTAAAGGTCTGATAATAGAATTAAAAAAAGAATGGATGTATCAACATGTTTAGCAGTCCACACAGCAGACTCAGAATCTGAGTAGATTCTTATAGACAATCCCTTTAAGTAGCACTCTGACCTCAGAATCGGCCCTTTAAGTCTTCCTGGTCTGAAAAGTCCACAAGAGCATTTCAGGCATCAAAAGCCAGACACTGTGCAAAAAATGTTTAACAAGGACCTTCGTGGGCGAGAGCTCAGTGGAAAGAAGTGGTCAAAGAAGGAGGTACTTTTCTCTGAATGCAAGAGAGGACTTCCACTTTACTTATGGCTTTGTCTAAATGCTGATGGAGTTTATGGATTCAAAAGGCTTCCATAGCCTAGGGAGCTCACGTCAAGAGCCTCGGGTGGTCATTGACATTACACATAAGAGTTTCAACTGTTAAATGAACACAGGAGTCACTGTGCACTAACTTCTCATGCAGTACCTCTAGGAGTTATTATGTCTAGGTGCTCACAAAAAAATGTATCATTCTTCAGAGCATCTTTAAAGTTAATTTTCTAAAAAAATGAAGTGAAATTAACTTCAAGATGAAAAGACTTTGAACAGTCCTTGTCTCAACTGTTGAAGAACAGTTTTGGTGCAAACTATGGAACTCTTTGCTTAGTAAATAGCTGGTCTTCTGTGTATAAAGTTAATTGAAAATGGACCTTAGTAGAAAATGGGACTGGCAATGGGTCAGGGAGCAGGAGGTGGGATGAGAGAGTGGGTGGGAGGGTGGGTATGGTGGGAACAATCACTATATTCCTAAAGCTGTACTTATGAAACGCATGAAGTTTGTATTCCTTAAATGAAAGTCTTCTTTGGGAAAAAAAGAAATTATGGATGGGACTGGTGCTGTAGCATAGAGGTAATGTTGCCATTTGGACAGTTCAAGTTCCAGCTGCTCCACTTCCAATCCAGCTCCACAATGCACCTGGGCAAGTCAGAGAATCTCAAGTATTTAGGTCCTTGCACCCTTGTGGGAGACACACAAGAATCTCCTGTCATCAGATTGGCCTAGCTCCAATCACTTCAGTCACTCAGGGAGGGCACCAACAGGTGGAAGATCTTCTTTGTCTCTGAATCAATCTCTTTCAAATAAAACTTTACAAAAAAATCAGAGTGGGTGTTGTGGCACAGCAAGTTAGGCTTCTGCTGCTCAGCTGACATCAGAATGGCAGACCAAGTCCCAGATGCTCTGTTTCCAAGCATCTCCATGTTAACATCCCTAGGAGGCAGCAGACCATGGTTCAAGGACTTGAGTCCCTGGCTCCCACCTGGGAGATCCCCATGGAGTTCCTGAATTCTGTCCAGCTCTGGTTGAACCTGTGGGTTGAAGACTTCCCTCATTCCCTCCTTTATTCCCTCTGCCTCTACCTCTTTAGCTCTCTCTCTCCCTCCCTCCCTCCCTAACCCTTTACACCACCCCCCCTTGTGTGTGTGTGTGTATGTGTGTTCCTTTGTCTGTCATGGTCCATGGTCCCTTTTAAATTAATAAATCTTTAAAAAATAATCAGTGGAAGCAGACAATGTGGGATGTTGTTCTTGGTATCATGATGTGATACCATAGATCCATTTGTGTCAAAATATTTCAATTCATTTTCTTCACCCCCTCTCCTTTTGCAGTGCATAGCTAGTTCATGAAGAGGGTCATCTGCTAAGAGCAAAGTGAGTTGTTTTTTTCCTGTCCATCCCAGAGCCATGAGGAGGCTGAAGCAAGAGAGAGATGAGGTGCCTGGGGGCCCAGAATCTTGGAGGATGCCTCTCCACAATTCAGAACAGCTTAAACATGTCATGCAATATTCTACACCTTCTACTTCTCTCCCCAACCTCTACTTCCCTCTGCTCAAGACAACCAGAGACAGCATGAGGCCCCTACTCAAAGGTCTCCATCCGCAGATCTCCTTGGTACTATCCCAAACCAAGCAAACAGAAGCTTCTCAGGCCCACCCCCCATGAGTAGACTCTCTGGGAGACAGATCTGCATTGCTGCCTTGGCATGCCCTCCACAGCTCATCCTGAGATTTTAAAATGAGGTGACTTCAAGCTGGACAGACCTCGAGAGTATAAGAAAGACAAGTTTGCCAATTTCCCTGCACATGAGAAGGGGGTGCAATATTGAGTCAGTGATAATGGCTTGCTGGGCACAACTGCTCTCATGATCCCCACCGTTGGCCTCTTCCTCAGGTGAGGAGAGACTGGAGGGCAATCTGAGAATGTGGGCTACCTGCTACACCATTTAAATGAACACATATACATGAATCAACATGCAAAAGTAACAAGTGTAGTTTATATACATTTTGTGAGGATGTCTTTAGCAGATGCCTTGTTTTTCTTTTCGGTTTGAGAAAGTTTCACATTGCTCACTTGATTAGACCATGCTCAAGTTCAAATCTGCCTCCTAGTCAGGAAGCACTTCTGTCATCTGCATTGAGCTTCTCAGGAGACTGGAGAGGGAAGATAGTAAACAAAATATAGGCCTCAGAGTACGAAGGTGTGAAGAACAAGCTATAATTTTATTTATTTATTTGACAGGTAGAGTGGACAGTGAGAGAGAGAGACAGAGAGAGAGAGACAGAGAGAGAGAGAGAGACAGAGAGAGAGAGAAAGAAAGGTCTTCCTTTGCCGTTGGTTCACCCTCCAATGACTGCTGCGACGGCTGCACTGCGCTGATCTGAAGGCAGGAGCCAGGTGCTTCTCCTGGTCTCCCATGGGGTGCAGGGCCCAAGCACTTGGGCCATCCTCCACTGCACTCCCGGGCTACAGCAGAGAGCTTGCCTGGAAGAGGGGTAACCGGGACAGAATCCAGCATCCCAACCAGGACTAGAACCCGGTGTGCCGGCGCTGCAGGCAGAGGATTAGCCTATTGAGCCATGGTGCCAGCCAACTAGCTATAATTTTATTTCCTCATGCGTACTCCAGTTCATATCACCCCTTCCAGAAAGAGGCCCAGAAATAGTAGGCACAATATAGACTCTGTACACTCAATACACGGACTTGAGAATCTGACGGGATTATCAGATGGCGCGTACTAAGGACAGCCTGACAAGGCAGACCACAAATGCGGGCTGGGAGGCTGAATGCATCCCATCAGGTATGTGTATGACACAGTCCTTATCGCTCACCACATTTTCTGCAATCTGGGACAGACAATGGCCCAGGTTTACAAACAACGTGTCTCAGGACCAGTGCTGTGGCATGGTGAGTAAAGGCAACCCCTGCAGTGCCAGTATCCCATAGGGGCACTAGTTTGAGCCCCAGCTGCTCCTCTTCCAGTCCAGCTCTCTGCTGTGGCCCCAGAAGGCAATGGAGGATGGCCCAAGTCCTTGGGCCCTGCACCCACATGGGAGACCTGGAAGAAGCTCCTGGCTTCAGATTGGCATGGCTCCAGCCACTGCAGCCAACTAGAGAGTGAACCAGCAGATGGAAGACCTCTCTCTCTCTCTGCCTCTCCCTCTCTCTGTGTAACTCTTTCAAGTAAATAAATAAATCTTTAGAAGAAGAATGTCTCTCATTTGTACCCATTTTTGAAAGGACAGAGATGTCCCTGGCACTACAGATGCTGTGGTTAATAAAACAGGGCTCCTCTTTTGTATGAGCTTAGGCTAGTGGTGAGTAACTTTAGAGATGTACATTTTTGTTAGCATTTGAAAAGCAAAGTAACAGGGAAAGAAGACAGGGAGAGAGCTTGAGAGACAGACAGACATCTTCTATCCTCTGGTTCATTGTCCAAATGGCCACCACAGCAGTGGTTGGGCCGGGCCACAGCCAGGACATGGAGCTCCATCTGGGTCTCCTACATGGGAGGCATGCACCCAAGGAATGGGACAATTTTCTGCTTTCCTGCCAGGCATTATCCAAGGGAGCCTAGATAGGAAGTGGGGTTACAGGTACTAACATTCATGACCTTATGGGTGCTGACTTTGCAAGCAGCTGCCCAGCCTGCTGCTCCACAACACAGCACCCTAGTTATGATTGTGTTAAATGCTTGATAGAGCAAGTGAATTCTAATCCATTAAGTCTGAAGTCCAGAGACATGTCTACATAGTCAGAGGTGGAATGAGGTAAAGGGGACCAGGGCATTGTTTTAGGGGAACAAAAATGAGAACTCAAGGGCAGGAAGGTAAGGGATCAAAGCCAGAACAAGGCAAGCAGGGAGAAGGAAATACTCATGTTTGGGAACACTGGATGACAGGATGTTTGTCTAATGACAAGTGTGCTCACAGGAGGTTAGGCGCATGCATCTCACTGAGGCACACTTCAGGGTCCTGCATCTACTTGCATAAGAAGCTAGACCACAGCTTCTCTCTCCTGTAAAGGCAGGAATAGAGTTTGCAACTGGCAGACAAGAAAGCAAAAGTGGGCAGGGTCAGACAGCTAAGCTCCAGTCAGATCACAGACTAGAAAGGATGGCTTCAGGTGCCTGGGACCAGCCCTGCCCTGTCTTCCTTAGACCCACCTGCTTTGGTCCAGGGACCAATGGGAGAGTATGAATGGAAGCAGCTCTGCTTTGCTGAGCTTGATGCCCAGAGATGACCCACCAGGCTTATGCCGGATGTCTGATCTGTATCTTGGGAAGCCTTGGAGTGGCATACAAGAGCCCCTGCAGCCGTGGGAAGATCTCCATTGCCATTGGCCCCAGGAATTGTGCCCATGGCACATCAGAGTACAGGACCTTGGGAATATTTCTTGGTAATACGTGCACAAATCCTGTCACTGTGCCTTGGGCCAACTCTTACTAAGGTGTTGTGTAGCCCTTTAACCCTGTGGGGAATGCCAAGGATCCCTCAGCACCTCAGGGGTTCCAGCATGGAGGCAGCACTGAGGAGAGCAGGGAGTGAAATGTGCACTGAGTTTGCAGCAGGTCCATGTTGGCACCATCAAGAGGAGGACGGAGCAGCTGCCACCAAGCCAAGGATGGTGGCAGGGATGCAGCAGAGGAGTTTAGCACAGCTTCCTGCCACTCAGCTGCCAAAGGCTGCTGGCCAGAAAGCAGCGGCAGCTGTGCTGGAAGTGGTGCGGTGGAATCACTGTTCTCCACCCTGCACTGGGGATCAGCCATGGCGATGTCCTCTGCTGCCTTGAGCAGCATGGAGGAGGAAAAGGAGAGGCTGGAGCACTAGCACTTCTGGAAGATCACGAATGCTCTCAGCCACTATGGCCCCAGAATGTAAGAGTTAGCACACTGAATAGAAAGAGAATTTTGATCACTTCCAGTTAATCAGCAGAAACTGCTTCCTCAATATCCTAACTTCGACAAGATCTCAAACTGCATTGATCCTAATCAAGACATGCTACTGACCATTGTGAACTGACTTTATAAATATGTTTGGAAATAAAGGATATGGAGAATACAGAAAGAATGGAAAGGTTTCGCCAGCATCTACACTTCACATGAAAGTTAAAATCCATACTGAGAGACTTTGTGAGACTACAGTGAAACTGGCGAAGCAGGATGGGATTCCTGATACCAGCCAATCATTATAAAAATATTTTTTAAATTTTCCAAGATATGGGATCCTTCAAAAACAAATATTCTGGTACATGGTGCTAGACTAGAAAGATTGGTCTGGAAAATATCTCTGCTAGGTTGTGAGTGTCAAGGAAAGGAATGGACACTTTTGTGCTTTTCTTTGAGGTTTCTACGAGAAAGATGCTCTGAAATTAACAAACTTCATCCCTTGCCCTTAGTTCCCTCAAATGTTCTATGAAGAGAGTATGTAATCTGCATGCATCTAGACTGTTAATTTTTCCAGATGAAAGTTTCAGAAAAAGTCTGCAATGTCACAGCTGGTGTGCATGTGGGAGGGACAGAGGCTGACATTGAAAACCCCTGAAACTGGCACCTGAGCCACCTCCCAAAGGCATTTAAACAAGTGTGGTATGTGGAAGACACCCAGGACTAGAGCATATTCAAATAGAGGTGGAGGCAGAGGTCCTATGAAGGAAAGATCAAACATTGCTGCAGAAACCTTCATGTGTGCCCATTTCCCAATCTGGATACCCAGGAGAGTCATTCATCAAATTCTAGAACACTATCCAGAATATTCTGATGTCAATTATCTAAGACAGTAAAGGAAGGAGTGTGACCTCTTGATTACAGACTGCTCTGTCCTTTTGTTCTATTCAAGCCTCACCAGGAAGGGCCATTTTCTTTGCACATTCTAGCTCTTCAGATGTTAAACCAAGCCAGAAATACCCACATATACACATCAAGAATGAGGCTAGGCCAAATGTATGGATACTCGGTGGCCCAATCCAGTCATTGTGTAAAATTAACTATCATACTATGACCACACAGAAAATAAAAAATAAAAACAAGATTAAGGCAGAGTTTTTGCATTCATAGTCATAATCCTTGATATGCATAGTCAGGCAGGAAGAAGGGGGCTGGAAAGAGAGAAGAGGTAAAAAAGGAGCCAAGAGAAGGGGATACTAGAGGGCAGGAAAATGATGAGACTGAAAAGGCAAATGACCAAAGAGAAAACAGTTCCTGAAGGGTGAGCGGAAGGAGTAAAACTCTGGAGTGAGAGCTGTATCTGAAGCCTGAGCCCCCAAGTTTACCTCAATCCCTCCTCCCTCACCCCAAGATGACCAAAAATATCACTGGGCCAACCAGGGCCAAATACAGGAAGAAGGTATCAGAGTAGACATGGGCAGCCATCTCCAAACAACTCTCACTCTCACAAAAGGTTCATCCAAAGGCAGCTCCTCAGGACCCACAGCAGTGAAATGGGGGCTCCTGCCTGTCCTCATTTCTGGGCGTCTTTGGAATTCAGTTTAGTACAGGAAACCACAGCCAAGTAATGAAGGCCAACACATGTGTGTGTGTGTGTCTCTCTAGGGACACATACTCACCGTGGATGGCCCTGCATTTGTTGACTGATGCTTCATAGACTCATCTGTGTGATGAACAACCTCACTCATCCAGTCAAGTGATGGGTTCAGGAAGTGCATGCACCAACATCGAAACTTGGTTAACAATCTTGCAAGATTTCCAGCGTGGTAGTTCAGCATACCTGGGGTGGTTAGAGCTGACTATTGATTTCCTAGCATGGAGATCCCTCCCCTGCTTCCTCACAGGCTGAAACACTGGGGTTACAAGCTGTCCTGCATTCTCTTCACTGGTTCTTGCCACTATACTCCTGTTTATCTTGTTTGCCTAAAAGCTTTCAGGTGCTTGTAACCTAGCAGTCTTACTTTAAAACATAAATCAAGGTTTATTTCAGAATCAGGCTAAAGCCAGGAGCTCAAAACTCCTTCTGTGTCCTACAAATTGTAGCAAATACCAAGTATTTGCACCATCATCTGCTGCATCCTGGTTGCACAGCACTGAGCTGAATTGAGAGCAGAGCAAATGGAGTGTTCACATCTGAAATATTCAAGAGAGTCAGGTCCCGGCCAGGCCATAGTTTGGAACCAGGTGGACATCTCCCACCTTTGTGGCAGGGACCCAGGTTCTTCAGCCTTCACATACTGCTGTCTGTCAGCTACATCATTGTGAAAAGCCATCTGTAGCCATAGCTGTGACTAGAACCCAATGCCCTCAGCTGCAGGGAGGTGCTTGGTGTCATGACATTGGCTTTGAGCCCCTCCCAGAAGAACAGACCCAGGTGGGAATTTCTGCTAAGGGAAAAGACCTATCACTTCAACCCAATTCACCTGGCTTCTGCTCAGAAGAAATACAGTGAGAAGGGATTGCGAGCCCTTCTTGCATGTCCGCCTGACCTTCCAAGCAAAGCAATGCAGAGCCTTCTTGCCAAAACTGTTAGCATAAGCTACACAGTGGAGACGAAGCCAAACATGGACAGGAGTGCACCTTAAATGAATCATGAGTATCTGACTATGCAGTCAATAACCCCAAACCTAAACCAATATTGCTCCCTCATGAATCTCTCCTATCAACAGGGCTTTGCTGTAGAGAACTCTTTGAGAGGATATTATTCTTCCTTAGGTCACTAGGCCCCCAACATGCACACCTGTATGATAAAACTGCCCGAGTGGGAATATGCTGTTCTCCTAGGATAAGCATGGATGGGAAGCTACAAACTCTGGGAAATATGTTGGTGCTTTTGACAATTAATGACTAGCCTGCCTGGATCATGCACATCTGATCAAAGCAATGTTTGCTAATGTGACTTTGGTATCTCCTAGGCTTTCCAGACCTCACATTGCATGCAGCCAGATGCATTTTGTTAATCTTTTGTCATCTATCAGGCTGCAAGGGTCAACTAAGTTACAGAAGTGACATTCTCATCGGCCTATGTCCATGTTCTCCAATTTATTTACACACGGAATGCACATGTTGTTTCTCTGAATGCTAAGTGTCTGCCTCAGACCTTCATATTAACTTCAGAGTAGAAGCAATGTGAGCAGAGTCAGCATTCACGTGAAATTCCCCTCTCCCTTGATTCAGAGGTGTCACAAAAGTCAACCATGAAGCTTCTCTACAAAAATCTTATAATGGTTAAGTAACGGTATGGGTTCAAAGTGTCTGCTAAAAGTACACAGGTTAGAACCTTGATTACTCAATGGGAAGGATTTAGGGAGTGGTAGATAGTGGGAATTGAGTCAGCCATTTGAGTAGACCCTGGATAAATGAATTCATGTTTTTCTCCCAGGAGTGTTTTCTCTTCCAAATCAGATTTGTTATCACAAAAGTGAGTAGGAATAAAGCAAGGACTACCCCTCTGTGTTGTTCCCTTCACTGCCCTCCACTGACTCTGCCACAAGACGAGACAGCCTCAGAGTCTCACCAGCTCTAACTACCAGACCTTGGAAATGCTGGCTCCCAGAACCATAAACCAGAATAAACCGTTGTGTAGATTATCCAGTCTGGTATCTGGCTTACAACAAATCAAAAGGCTGGAGAAACAAAGAATTCACATTTATCAGCTGACTTCAGATAATGATAGTCCCTAAATGAGCCCTGAAACCATGCCCAATGGCCCAGGAGTCCTCCTACATGAGGCCTGGAACCTCATTCTGATGAAAATTACTGGGGGAGCAATCAGACCCTCCATCCCAGAGGGCTAATGAACACAGCCCTGCATGCAGAATAAGTAACTTTCCAGGCATGGGTCTCAAATTTCAAAATCTTAAACAAGAGCAACAATGGCTTCTCCACCAAGGAAACGCAAAGAAGGGGGAATCCAATACTCCTACTTACTCATGAATGCACACACACTCAGCACAGATGGCCCTGCCTTTGTCAACTGTTGATTTTTAAGGCACCTCTGTGTGAGAGAAACAGCCTCACCCATCCAGTCAAGCGATGGAATCTGGAAGTGCACCAAAATTGAGACTGGATTATCTGCCTTCAAGACATCATGCTTGGTAGGCCAGCACATGAGGGGAAGTTTAGTGCGACCTATTTATTACCTAGCATGCAGATCCCTCCCCTGGTTCCTCATTGGCTGAGTTACAGTCTTTGAGTTAGAATCCTCATTGCCTGAGTTACAACTGGCTGAGGTCACAATCTTCCTGGCATTTGTTTCATCTGTTTGCCTAAAAGCTTTCAGGTGCACATAACCCAGCAGTCTTACTTTAAAAAAGTCAATCACGTTTTATTTCAGTGATTTTTTTAAAAAAGATGAATGTATTTGAAAGGCAAAGCCACACAATTTGGGGAAAGAATGTGTCTTTGGCCTGCTGATTTACTCCCTAGATCAGCACTGTAGCCTGGGCAGAATCAGGGTAATGCCAGGAGCCCAGAACTCCATCTGGTCCTGCAAATGGTGGCAAATACTCAGTGTTTGAGCCATCATCTGCTGCATCCTGGTTGCATAGTGGCAAGCTGAATCAGGAGCAGAGCAATCTGAATGTTCTAATCTCAAATGCTCGAAAGAGTCAGCTCCAGGCCAATCCACAGCCCGAAGTTGAGAACTATGTGGTATCTCCCACGTAGTTCTTCAGCCATCACATACTGCTGTCTGTCAGCTACATCATTGTGAAAAGCCATCTGTAGCCATAGCTGTGACTAGAACCCAATGCCCTCAGCTGCAGGGAGGTGCTTGGTGTCATGACATTGGCTTTGAGCCCCTCCCAGTAGAATAGATCCAGGTGGGAATTTCTGCTAAGGGAAAAGACCTATCACTTCAACCCAATTCACCTGGCTTCTGCTCAGAAGAAATACAGTGAAAAGGGATTGCGAGCCCTTCTTGCATGTCCGCCTGACCTTCCAAGCAAAGCAATGCAGAGCCTTCTTGCCAAAACTGTTAGCATAAGCTACACAATGTAGACAAAGCGAAACATGGACGTGAGTGCACCTTAAATGAATCATGAGTATCTGACTATGCAGTCAATACAAACCAAACTGAAAACAATGTTGCTCCCTCATGTATCTCTCCTATTAATCTGGGTTTGTGGTAAAGAACTCTCAGAGAAGCATCTTATTCCTTTGGTCAAGAGGTCCCCAACATACACAGCTGTATGGTAAAATCGCCAGTGTGAGAATATGCTTTCTCATAGGATTAATAAGGATGGGAAGCTAGAAATCCCAGGAGATATGTTGGTGCTTTTTACAACTATGACTAGCCCCTGCCTGGATCATGCAAGTCAGATCAAGGTTGTGTTGTTTATGTGACTTTGATATCCCAAGGTTTTCCAGACCTCACACATTTCATGTAACCAGATGCATTGTTAACTGTTTGTCACCATCTATCAGGCAGCGAGGGTCAACTAACTTACTTAAGTGACATTCTCATGGGCCTCCGTCAACAGTCCCCAGTTAATCACCCCATGAATCCACTTGATGTTTGAGACTGACATCAGCCCTTTATATTATCTCCAGTGTACAATCAATGTGTGGGAAAGTATTAATTGTATACACGTATCCTATCCCTTGGTTGAGAGGTATCACAAAAGTCACCCAGGAAACTATTCTACCAAAAAAAAAAAAAAACCTGATAAGGTTTAAATAGCACTGTGGTTTCAAAGTGTCCATTAAAAGTTCATGGTTTGGGCCGGCGCTGCGGCTTAATATCCTAATCCTCCGCCTGCGGCACCGGCACACCAGGTTCTAGTCCCAGTCGGGGCACCGGATTCTGTCCCAGTTGCTCCTCTTCCAGTCCAGCTCTCTGCTGTGGCCAGGGAGTGCAGTGGAGGATGGCCCAGGTCCTTGAGCCCTGCACCCCATGGGAGACCAGGAGGAATCACCTGGCTCCTGGCTTCGGATCAGCATGGTGTGCCAGCTGCAGCGGCCATTGGAGGGTGAACCAATGGCAAAGGAAGACCTTTCTCTCTGTCTCTCTCTCACTGTCCACTCTGCCTGTCAAAAAAAAAAAAAAAAGAGTTGCAACTTACACTTTCATGAAAACAGCTGAAATGGTGGACTTGCATTCTGGGAAAAAGAAAAAAAGTTCATGGTTTGGAACTTTAATTATTCAACGGGACAGTTTTTGGACATGGCACCTAGTAGGAAGTGTGTCAGTTATAGAAGTGGAGCCTCAATAAATGAATTAAGGTCTTTTCCCCAAGAGGGAGCTCTTGTTCTTACAGAACTAAATTTGCAAGTGTGAGCCAGGCGTGACGAGCCTGCTTCACACCAGCAGAAGCCAATTCATCCGGAAGTCGTTAAAGATATTTGAGAAGCATCACCAGCAACAGCAGACACACAACTGTTGTGTTGGTTATTTGCTCGAGTGGTACTGTATTTATTTCCTGTGTGCTCCATTCAAAATCTCTCTTTTTTTGAAGATTTATTTATTTATTTGAAATTCAGAGTTACATAGAGAGAGGAGAGGGGGAGAGAGAGAGAGAGAGAGAGGTCTTCCAACCACTGGTTCACTCCCTAATTGGCTGCAATGGCCGGAACTGCACTGATCCAAAGCCAGGAGCCAGGAGCTTCTTCCTGGTCTCCCACATGGGTGCAGGGGCCCAAGGACTTGGGCCATCTTCTACTGCTTTCCCAGGCCATAGCAGAGAGCTGGATCGGAAGTGGAGCAACCAGATCTTGAATTGGTGCCCTTAAGGGATGCCGGTGCTTCAGGCCAGGACATTAGCCCACTGTGTCACAGTGCCAGCCCCTCCAAAATCTCTTTACACTCTGTTGATTGAACCAGTTGTAGAAGTGTCTCATTTTAATTAAATTTGAGCTTAGAAAACTAATTTGATGACAATGCAATTTCTGTCTGCCGAGTATATTTTCATAAATCTCTTAGAAAGATAAGCTTAAATCCTCTCCTCTGTTTCAAACATAATATTCTTATTTGACTTTAATGTCAACTACTGCTATAGCAGCAGTGCCCAAATCATTTTCATAAACAAGGAAAACAGAAAGATGCTGAAATGATGGGCTTGTTGTGATGTGATCTGGTTTAAAAAGTATTCTTGGCCGGCGCTGTGGCTCAACAGGCTAATCCTCCCCCTGCGGTGCCGGCACACCAGGTTCTAGTCCTGGTCAGAATGCTGGATTCTGTCCCAGTTGCTCCTCTTCCAGGCCATCTCTCTGCTGTGGTCCTGGAGTGCAGAGGAGGATAGCCCAAGTCCTTGGGCCCTGCACCCACATGGGAGACCAGGAGAAGCACCTGGCTCCTGGCTTTGGATCAGCGCAGCAGCCATTGGAGGGTGAACCAATGGAAAAAGGAAGACCTTTCTCTCTGTCTCTCTCACTGTACACTCTGCCTGTCCAAAAAAAAAGCATTCTTAAAATCAAGCCTATTCCTTTGTACTTTGACAAGATTATGTTAAGAATTACTACATCTATATTCTCTTCTGGATTCAAGATGGTATTCAGAGTGCATTAAAATTTATAAATCTCAGGCAGAATTTTAGAGTTTGAAAGAACCTCAGGGTTTTCTATTACAAGTTCATCAGCATCTTAGGGACAAATTACAAAGCTTCAGAGAAATGGCTGTGACTTGCTCAGGGTTCCCCAGCAGTAATGGAAGCATGGCAGGGACAAGGCTAGAACAAGGTCTTGTGGGTGTTTTTGGGTTTTTTAATGTATTTTTTGAGAGGCAGAGAAAACAAGCTCCTGTCTGCTAATCCAACTTCGCAAATGCCAGAAATTACCAGGTCTGGCCCAGGCTGAAACTGAGAGCCAAGAACTCCATCCAGGTCTTGCCTGTGGGTAGCAGGAACCTAACTACTTGACCCATGACCTGCTGCCTCCAAGGGTGCACATTAGCAGGAAGCTAGAATCTGAAGCTGTGCCTAGACTTGAACCCAGATGTTCCAATATGGAATATGGGCATCCCAACCACTGTGTTAACCAGTAGGCCTGTCCTGGACCAAGGCTTGCTAGTTCCACACTCTGTTTGCTCCATCTCCAGTGTCTGGATTGCAGTCACAGCCTTCTATGCCATTGCTCTATGCTCCAGTTTCTTCCTACCTCTGTAAATCCTTTATAAATGCTACCAGCCAGCTCTCCCATGTGTTTTCATCAAGGTATTCTCTGGTTGAGAAACCCACAAGGATGGTGTAGATTTGCAGCATTACAAATTTTCTATATCAAGTCCAAGTTGGCTATTTTTTCCCCTGGTTTTGAGTCCTTCTTTGCTAAAACAAGTTCCTTTACCTCTGTGAGCCTCATTCTTCTCACCCACAAAGTGAAGATAATGATGCCTGCACCTTGGGGATGATCTGAGAATGGAGTGAGGGGCTGTGTGGATGATGATGGAAAACACTTACCTCATGCCTGCTTCCAATAGCCCACACTGACTCTGCTTGTTTCTCTCTTGGGTTCCAGATAAATACGAATTGGAATTATTCATCTGAAACAAAACAAAAACAAAATGTCAAATGTCGCTCCCCGTCTTCGTGGAGGAACGACACAGGACCCTGCATTGTTCTTTCGTCTGCTTGGCCCTCCCCGGGTTTGCTGCTGGTTCTTCCCGGGTTGGCTGCTGGTCCTTCCCGGGTTGGCTGCTGGTCCTTCCCGGGTTGGCTACCGTCCCTTCCACCTCCGTGGAAGGGTGGTTCCCCCTGCCACATTCCCCACTTCCTCGGGGGAGCAGCACACCGCCGGCCGGCTCTCTCGGGGGCTGCACAGGTGTTCCTTCAGATAGATGTTCCCCCTAGATGTTCCTGGTGCATGCCGTCTCTCTCCTACTTTATAGTCCTGCTCCGCCAATCCTAACTCGGCTGCCCACACGCCGAGTACGCTGCTCTCCTCCAATCAGGAGCAAGTCCTACAGTTTATTGATTGAACTGGAGGCAGCTGTGCGGAAGCTGTTTACTTCTCTCCCAGCGCCATATTGTGGGAGAGCAGATGCATAGAACAAGTCTTAATTCCAGTAACTCAGTCCAGTCCGGGCTGCTCCCCACAGTCAAACATGCACCTGCAATGGCTTCTCCACCAAGGAAACACCCAGCAGGGTGAATCCAATGCTCCTACTTCCTCAGGAGCATCTGGGACATTTCCCCTCCTTTCTCCATATTCAGAGATCCCTAGTATCTCTTTCAGAAGCATTCATGGTTCAGGGCATCATATGGCTCATGTGCAAATGTGAAACAGTGCTTCTTGGAATCATTTGCCATCCCTAAGTTATATGCCAAGCAGCCCTGTTACAATGAACCTTTGCTGAAGAAGGCAAGCAGATAATGGTTCCTATGCTCAAATTTTGTGACATACCCAGAATGGTGAGAGGGATTATCACCAGGAAAATGCAATGGCTGTCAGCTGTGTCAACTGGGGTGAGGTCTTTCACTTCCCTGCCCCTAAGTTCTCGCACATGTTCTATGAAGGGAAGGGGTGCCCTCTTGATCAGACTGTTCAGTCCTGTTGCTCTATTCAAGGCTCACCAGGAAGGGCAATTTCCTTTACAAATTCTAGCTGTTCAGATGTTACACCTACCCAGAAATTCCCACATAGACACATCGAGAATGAGGCTGGGCCAAATGTATGGGCAGTTGGTGGTTCAGGCCAGTTATTATATAAAATTAATGTTCATACTATGAGCACACAGAAAATAAAACTACAAGATTAAGGCAGGATTTTGGCATTCATAGCCATAACCCTAGATAAGCAAAGACAGGCAGGAGGAGGAAGAAGGGTTAGGAAGGGGAGAACAGGTTCACAAGGGAGCTGAGGGAAGGATTTTACTAGGGAGCAGGAAAATGATGAGGCTGGAAAGGTGAATAGCCAAAGACAAACAGTCCCATAGGGTCAAGCAGAAAGTGTAAAACTCTAGAGTGAGAGAGCAGTATCCTAAAACCTGAGCCCTTGTGGTTCAGGCTATCCAGCAGCTCATGTGCAAATGTGACACACACCATTTCTTAGGATCATTTTTCCTCCCAGTGTATATGCCAACTGACTCTGGTGTGATGAACTTTTGGTGAAGGAGGAAAGAAGACAATGGTTCACATTTTATAAGATGAGAAACAAAATGTTGTGAGGATCTGACCATCTAGAGAACACCATGCCTGCCAGCTGTGTCACTTGTGGCCATGGCTTTCACCACCTGACCTGTAGTTCCCTCAAATGTTGCATGAAGCAGGTACATGATCTGGATTCACCTTGACTGTTCATTGTTCCAGAGAAAAAGTTTCAGAAGAAGCTTGTAATGACACATTGTTCTGCATGAGGAAGGGATTCGGGCTGGCCATTGGGAACCCCTGAAATTGGCACTCTGGCTACCTCCCAAAGCATTTTTAAAAAGTGTGATGTATGAAGAACCCCAGGACCAGTGCACATTCAAGCATAGTGGCCATGTGTTCATTGTTAGAAGTAAAGTTGGAGAATCCAGATGACTGAGAACAAAGACAAAAGATCAAAAAGATCAAGATAACTCTGGGAAATACCTGTTGCTCTGAAGGTGTTTCCTGAGTGTAGAGAGGGAACAAAGTTTAATGCCACCATGAAAACCAACTACACCACGACCCTCTTCAGCTCCCGCTCTATTTGAGAGGATGGTGAATCAAGGATGGTTTTATAGTTGTCCATCCTTTCCTTTTATTTCTTATTACAATTAAAAGAGAAATACATAAACATAATTAGAAATAAGTATGTTAGTGCACAGAAGTTATAATAATGGTATCTTTGACCAAGAAAAAAAAGGGTTGGACTGAGGTGTATAGGAACATTGTCTTTGTGTGCTATTGCAGGTGGCATCAACTCAGGCTAAGTGGCTATGTATTCAGAATGTTATATATAATATACATTTGAGATTTTTTTACACATTTGGGGCATGCATCCTTACTGGTGCATTAACTAACAGGCCCAATTCCAACCCCATATTGTCTTCTTGACCCAGTAATTTTCCTCAAAATAATGTTCTTCTTTGTCTCCTATATTAATCTTGCCAAGGTAAGTATTGGTAATAAGAACAAAAGTATCCTAAACATGTACAAATAGGGAATCAAAGAAGGGAATCAAAAGTGTTCACTACAAAATTCAAGGAAATGAAGAAAATGCTGTGTGGGTTGAAATGAGATAAAAATAGTCTAAGAGAGAACAAAAAGCGAATGCAAAATTTCAGAAGTAATGTCATAATTATTCCAATATAAATAGTGTCAACACTCTAATGAAAAAGCAGATATCAGAATGCTTTAAAACTAAACCCAACCATACACTGTCTACATAAAATCACTGTAGATTCAATAGAAAGGAGGTTCAAAGTGATGGACAGAAAAGGAAATGTAGACTTGTATCATAGGTAAAAATCCAACTGGTGTGGTTATACTACCATCAGACAATTATATGAGAGACAAAAATCATTGTAGGAGACAAAAAGGACATTACATATTGATACAAATTACTGTGTTAAGAACATATAGGTTCTGGGGGAAGATGGTGGAATAGGGAGGCAGCACATCGAAGGTCCAGTAAGGGAAGGTTCAAAGAGGGGTGAGAATTTGTAGTTTTTAAGGAACGAGAAGCCCTTCTTGAAACTGGGGAGATAGGGTGGACACGCGAAGAGGACGTGGACGCCTGAGGCGCAGGACATCAGCAGGAGTGTGTACACACCAGCGCTGGAAGCCGAGGTGAGACGGGGCGCTCGCCCAGCACTGTGGCACAGCCACCGCCACCCCTCCCCCAACCCACCCTGGGATGGACACTGAGACACACACGACTGAGTGGGGGAGGAAATAGAAAACAGAACAGAGTGGCGCCTGCAGAAAGAGTGTGCAATCCAGGGGTACTAATTGAGAGACTGAGTAAGCCAGTATCTCTTGGCGCCTCCTCGGAGCTACAGTGGGTGGGAAGTAGCCATTTTGTCTGTTTACATTCGGGCTTAAAGGAGAACTGTCTTTGCCTCCACACTAACCTTCAGAGGCGGAGCCCAAAGGTGGAGCGGAGCAACAGGACACTTCTTGCTCGAGGGAGGGCAGCTCAAGGCCCTGACGCCCACCTATTCAAGTTACAATAAAAAAAAAAAACTGAGAAGTGCCTGAAGGGGGAAAAAGGGCAGCATCCAGAGCTGCAGTGGGCAGAGAGCAGTCATCCTGTCTGTTTACATTCGGGCTGTGTAGAGCAGCCTGCTTACACTGGATATTGGTAGAGACCCACAGCAGCCTATAGAAGAGGGAAATCAACCTGAAAAACCACCCAGACCGAATGCCAAAAACAAATCAAAAACCCACAATAAGAATATAGAAGAACATATAAACTTGCCAATGGAGCAGGCTAAACCAACCATAACAGAGGCAGAAGAAGAAGAAGTTGAAAACATGCCAGAAAAAGAATTCAGAAAATAAATAATCAGAATACTTAGAAATAATGAGAAACAGTGTCAAGAGCTGAATGAAAAACAAGCCCAAGGATTAGAGATCCTAAAGAGAAGCCATAATGAGATTCTAGAACTGAAAAACTCAATTGACCATATAAGAAACACTGGAATCCCTCGGAAATCAAACAGATGAAATAGAAGACTGAATATCAGAATTCGAAGACAAACTTCCAGAAATAATACAGTCAGTTCAAATGCAGGAAGAAGAAATTAAAAAATTAAAAAATACGGTCAGAGACCTACAAGATTCAATCAAATAGTGTAATGTTCCGATAATAGGAGTCCCTGAGGGGGTGGAAAGAGAGAATGGATTGGAAGGTGTCTTCAACAAAATAATATCAGAAAACTTCAAACAAAGGCAGCTGGATAACAACACACAAATACAACAGATAGCCAGGACTCCGAACAGAGTAGACCAGAAGAGAAATTCACCACAACACATTGTGGCAACACTCAGTTCAGTGACACACAAAGAACAAATCCTAAAATGTGCCAGAGAAAAGCGACAAATCACATTCAGGGGTAAGTCAATCAGACTCACCTCAGACTTCTCATCGCAAACACTACAGGCAAGGAGACAATGGCATGATATATTTCAAGTTTTAAAAGACAAACAATGCCAACCTAGAATACTATATCCTGCAAAGCTATCATTTATGAATGAAGGGGAAATAAAGATCTTCCACGACAAACAGAAACTGAAAGAATTTGTATCCATGCATCCAACCCTACAACACTTGCTCAAAACGTGCTGCACACAGAAATACAAAAACAAGAACTTCACTACAAAAAAAAGTGAATGTAGAGTAACCCACAAACAAAGTTCAAAATACATAAACAGCTCGTTTCAGGAAACATGAAGGGGAAAAGACAGTACTTAACAGTAATCACGTTGAATGTGAATGGTCTTAATTCCACGACAAAGAGACATACATAGACTAGCTGATTGGATAAAGAAAGAGAATCCATCTATATGCTGCCTTCAGGAGACACACCTTATCAGCAAAGATGCATGAAGACTGAAAGTGAAAGGATGGAAAAAGATATTCCAAGCTAACGGAAATCAAAAAAGAGCTGGTGTGGCCATCCTAATATCAGACAAAATAGACTTTAACATAAAAACTATTAAAAGAGACAGAGAAGGGCACTATATAATGATTAAAGGATCTATCCAACAGGAAGACATTACTATTATAAATATATACGCACCTAATTACAGGGTGCCTGGCTACCTGAAAGAATTACTAAAGGATTTAAAGGGAGATATAGACTCAAATACAATAGTAACAGGGGACTTCAACACCCCACTCTCACCAATGGACAGATCAACCAGACAGAAATTCAACAAGGAAACAACTGAGCTAATTGACGCCATAGACCAAATAGACCTAATAGATATCTTCAGAACCTTCCACCCCACAGACACAGAGTTCACGTATTTCTCCCCAGTACATGGAACATTCTCTAGGATTGACCATATACTAGGCCATAAAGGGAGCCTCAACAAATTCAAAAAAACTATACCATGTAGCTTCTCAGACCATAGCACAGTGAAACTTCAAATCAACAACCCAAGAATCTCTACACCATATGCAAATATATGGAGAATGGACAACATGATCCTAAATGAACAGTGGGTCATTGAAGAAATTAAAAGAGAAATCAAAAGATTTCCAGAAACAAATGAAAATGATAACACAACCTATCAATACCTGTGGGACACAGCAAAAGCAGTGCTAAGAGGAAAGTTTATAGCAATTAGTGCCTACATCAAGAAGCTGGAAAGGAACCAAACAAATGAACTCTCCATGCACCTCAAGGATTTAGAAAAACAGCAGCAAATCAAGCCCAAATCCAAGAGGAGGAAAGAAATACTAAAGATCAGAGAAGAAATAAACAGAATTGAAACAAACAAAAAAAAAAACCAATACAAAAGATCAACAAAACCAGGAGCTGGTTCTTTGAAAAAAATAAACAAAATCGACACACCATTGGCCCAACTAACCAAAAAGAAGGAGAGAGAAGACCCAAATCTGTAAAATCAAAGATAGTAATGGAAATGTAACAACAGACACAACAAAAATTAAAAGATTCATCAAAACTACTACAAAGAGATGTATGCTAACAAATTGGGGAACCTGGAAGAAATGGATAGATTCCTGGACAAATACAACCTTCCTAAACTGAGCTGTGAAGATATAGAAAATCTAAACAGACCCACAACCATGGAAGAAATTGAATCAGTAATAAACGCACTACCGAAAAAGAAGAGCCCAGGACCGGATGGCTTCACTGCCGAATTTTACCAGACATTTAGAGAACAACTAAGCCCAGTTCTTCTCAAATTATTCAAAACGATCGAAAGAGAGGGAATCCTTCCAAATTCTTTCTACGAAGCCAATATCACCTTAATTCCTAAGCCCAGAAAAGCCACAACAGAGAAAGAAAACTACAGACCTATCTCCCTGATGAACATAGATGCAAAAATACTCAACAAAATTCTGGCAAACCAAATCCAACTACACATCAGAAAGATCATTCATCCAGTCCAAGTGGGATTTATCCCTGGTATGCAGGGATGGTTCAATATTCAAAAGTCAATCAATGTAATACATCACATTAATAAATTGAGAAACAAAAACCATATGGTTATCTCAATAGATGCAGGGAAAGCATTTGACAAAATACAACACCCTTTCATGATGAAAACCCTAAGCAAATTGGGGTTAGAAGGAACATTCCTGAACACAATTAAGGCAGTCTATGATAAACCAAAGGCCAGCATCATATTGAATGGGGAAAAGTTGGAGGCATTTCCATTGAAAACTGGCACCAGACAGGGATGCCCACTCTCACCATTGCTTTTCAATATAGTCCTAGAAGTGTTAGCCAGAGCCATCAGGCAAGAAAAAGAAATTAAAGGGATACAAATGGGAAAGGAGGAAGTTAAAATATCCCTATTTGCAGATGACATGATACTATATATAGGGGACCCGATAAACTCCTGTAAGAGACTACTGGAACTCATAGAAGAGTTTGGTAAAGTAGCAGGATACAAAGTCAACGCTCAGAAATCAACAGCCTTTGTATACACAGACAATGCCAGGGCCAAGGAAGAACTACTAAGATCAATCCCATTCACGATAACCACAAAAACAATAAAGTACCTTGGAATAAATTTAACCAAGGAGGTCAAAGACCTCTATGATGAAAATTACAAAACACTAAAGAAAGAAATAGAAGATGACACAAAAAATGGAAAAACCTGCCATACTTATGGATTGGAAGTATCAATATCATCAAAATGTCCATTCTCCCAAAAGCAATTTACAAGTTCAATGCAATACCAATCAAAATACCAAAGTCATTCTTCAAAGACCTAGAAAAAATGATGCTGAAATTCATATGGAGAAACATGAGACCCAGAATAGCTAAAGCAATCCTTTACAATAAAAACAGGCTGGAGGCATCACAATTCCAGACTTCAAGGCATACTACAGGGCAGTTGCAATCAAAACAGCCTGGTACTGGTACAAAAAAACAGATGGATAGACCAATGGAACAGAATAGAAACACCAGA
The DNA here is from genome assembly GCF_051225735.1 of Oryctolagus cuniculus. Lineage (NCBI taxonomy): Eukaryota > Metazoa > Chordata > Mammalia > Lagomorpha > Leporidae > Oryctolagus > Oryctolagus cuniculus. The sequence continues at coordinate 1,337,528 of NC_142885.1, read as the reverse complement.
GATCAATCCAAACATCTATAACCAACTCATATTCAACAAAGGACCTAAAACCAACCCCTGGAACAAGGACAACCTCTTCAACAAATGGTGCTGGGAAAACTGGATGTCCACATGTCACAGTATGAAGCAAGACTTCTACCTTACACCTTATACAAAAATCCACTCAACATGGATCAAAGAACTAGAGATGCGCCACAGCACCATGAAACTAATTGAGAGCATAGGAGAAACCCTTCAAGATATTGGAATAGGTGAAGAATTCCTGGAGAAGACCCCACAGGCATGGGTAATCAAAGATAAAATAAACAAATGGGATTACCTCAAATTGAAGAGTTTCTTAACAGCAAAGGAAACAGGAAAGCAAAGAGGCAACCAACAGAATGGGAGACGTTATTCACAAACCACACAACAGATAAAGGATTAACAACTAGAATCTACACAATGATCAAAAAACACCACAGAATTAAAACAAACAACCCAATAAAAAATGGGCCAAGGACCTTAACAGACATTTTTTCAAAAGAGGAAATCCAAATGGCCAACAGACACATGAAAAAATGCTCCTGATCCCTAGCCATCAGGGAAATGCAGATCAAAACCACAATGAGCTTCCACTTCACTCAGGTTAGATTGGCTTACATACAGAAATCAACCAACAACAGATGCTGGCGAGTATGTGGGGAAAAAGCGACACTAATCCACTGTTGGTGGGAATGCAAACTGGTAAAGCCACTATGGAAGACAGTTTGGAGAGTCCTCAGAAACCTGAATATAGCGCTACCACAGGACCCAGCCAACCCACTCCTTGGAATTTACCCAAATGGAATTAAAGGGGTGAAAAAAGCCATTTGCACCTCAGTATTTGTTGCAGCTCAATTCACAATAGCTAAGACATGGAATCAACCTAAATGTCCATCAACGGATGACTGGATAAAGAAACTATGGGATATGTACTCTATGGAACACTATACAGCAATAAAAAAAACAATGAAATCCGGGCATTTACAACAAAATGGAGGAAGCTGGAAAACATCATGCTGAGTGAAATAAGCCAGTCCAAAAGGGACAAATATCACATGTTCTCCCTGATCGATGGCAACTAAATGAGCACCTAAATGATACCCATTGAAGTGAAATGGACACTATGAGAGACAATGACATGATCAGCCCTTGTCTAGACTATTGAGGAACAACTTACTATTTTGTTTCCTTTAGTATTTTTGTTGTTGTTGTTGCTCGGTTTGCTCTACACAAGACCACTGGTTGAACTCTGCAATCGATGCACAACCATTCTTAAGCATTTAAAAATTAACAGAAAATTGATCTCTGTGGAACATGGGAGTGGGAATAAGAGAGGGAGGAGATATATAGGATGGCACATACTCACTCAGACCTACCTCCAATGGTGGAACTAGAAATGTGCCAGGGGATTTCAACTCAACCTTACCAAGGAGGCAGGTACCAATGCCAGCACACTTGGTAAAGTGATAAATATAAATACACAACTGATCAAAAAGATAGGGTAAGTGTCGAAGAGATTACACAAATAAGACTAGTGTAAGCAAATAATGAAGGACAGAATTAAAAGGGAGAGAATGATCCTGTCGGGGAAGCAGGACACACAGCAGACTCATAGAATGGCAAATGCCCAAAACAGCACTCCTGCCTCAGAATCAACCCTTGGGACATTCGGATCTGGCTAAAAGGTCCATGAGAGTCTCACAGGCATGGAAAGCCATGACATGGTGGCAAAAAACAATCTAAATGAAAGATCCTGGTGAACAAGACCCCAGCAGAAGGATCAGGCCATAAAGGAGAGAGGTGCCTTTCTCTGAAGGGAGGAAGGAACCTCCACTGTGATATGGCCTTGACTAAACAAATTCAGAGTTGCTGAACTCAAGGGGCTTCCATAGCCTAGACAGCTCATAGCAAGAGTCTCGGGTGATTGCTGACATCATAAATAAGAGTGCCAATTGTTAAATCAACAACGGGAGTCACTGGGCTCATGCTCCCCACGTAGGATCTCTGTCCTTAATGTGTTTAACTATGAAACTCAAAAACAACACTACTAGTCGAACAATACCCTATACCTGGTTCGGTTGTGTGAGTGCAACCTGTTGAAATCCCTGCTGAGGATATACTAAGTTGATCTTCAGTATATGAAGGTAATTGAAAATGAAACATGATGAAGGGCAGGATGGGAGAGGGAGTGGGTGAGGGGAGGGCCACAGGAGGGAGGGAGGGTGTGGGGGGAAGCCACAACAATACAAAAGTTGCATTTTATATTCTACTTAAAACTATTGGTTGAACTCTGTAATTAACACACAATTACTCTTAGGTGTTTAATGCTATAACTAGTACTCAAATAGTATTTTACACTTTGTGTTTCTGTATGGGAGCAAAATGTGGAAATCTTTACTTAATATACGCTAAATTGATCTTCTGTATATAAAGATAATTGAAAATTAATTTTGATGTGAAGGGGAGGGGAGAGGGAGTGGGAGAGGGGAGCGTTGTGGGTGGGAGGGAAGTTACGGGGTGGAGGAAGCTACTGTAATCCATAAGCTGTACTTTGGAAATTTAAGCTCATTAAATAAAAAAATAAAAAAAATTTAAAAAAAGAACATATAATATGGAGGGGCCATTGCCGTGGCGTAGTGGGTTAATCTTTCCACCTGCAGCACTGGCATCCCATCTGGTTGCCGGTTCTGGTCCTGGCTGCTCCACCGCCAATCCAGCTCTTTGCTCAGGCCTGGGAAAGCACTGGAAGATGGCCCAAGTCCTTGGGCCCCTGCACCCATGTGGGAGACCTGGAGGAAGCTCCTGGCTCCTGGCTTCGGATTGGCGCAGCTCTGGCCATTGCAGCCATTTGGGGAGTGAACCAATGGAGGGAAGACCTTTCTTTCCCGATTCTCCTTCTCACTGTCTGTAACTCTACCTCTCAAATAAAATAAATAAAATGTTTTAAAAAAGAACATACAATATGGAATAGGCATTTGGCCTATTGGTTAAGATACCAACCAGTTAGGATGCCTAAGCACCATATGCATATACTTGGTTTCTAGTCACAGTTATGGCTACTGGTACCTGTTCTGCTAATGTAGATCACAGAGAGCAGCATGTGATGGCACAGGAACCTGGGTCCTGGCCAACAATGTGGGATAAAGCTGTAGAGTTCCAAGCTTCTGGCTTTTGGCAAGCCTGGACCTGACTGTATTGAGTATGTGGGAAGTAAACAATCACATTGCTTTACTCCCCATACAGCTCACTGCTGTGCAAATAGGAGGCAGAAGATATTTGTTCAAATACCTGGGGTTTTGCCACCATTTTGAAGACCCTGATTGAGTTCTGTACTCTTGGCTTTGGCCTGATTGTGCCCAGGCTACTGTGCTGATCTGGTGATTAAATCAGAAAGTCAAAGATATCTCTCTCTTTCCCTCCCTACCCCCTCCATCTTTGCCTTTAAATAAGTACATCTTTTTAAAAATCACCAGAATCAAACTTGATTCTTTGACAAATGAACACATATTACAAACACTTAGATTACAAAGGAGAGACTCAGAATCTTAACTCAGAAATGAAATATAGACTGTTACTAACGAATGCACAGAAACAGAATTATAAGAGAAGTCTATGGAGAAGGAACTCCAAAAAACCAGATAATTAATATAGGGAGAAATTCCCTGCAAACATGAACACCATCAAAATTCTTTACAGAATAATTATTAATCATCATAGACATAGTACAAAAATGATAGTTGAGCACAATGCCAGGGCATTCATGTTTTATGTGTAGTATACCAGAGTTAAAACACAAATTTAACTGGTTGTGATCTCTGAGTTTTATGTTGTAGAAGCAATTGAGGATAGAACAGAAAAAGAGGTGTTGGTAGGAGAGGGGCTGCATCGTGGCCTCCCAGTGCAACCTGTAGTTCTCAGCAGAGAAGCTATTGTAGAATTGGTCAGCTGCAGCCACCACACTCAATCAGCAACTGAAAAAAGAATCTTATGAATGAGAAAGATATGCCCATTTCTCATTTACTATTATGAAGTTAAATACTTCTCTAACTCCAGTTTCAATAACTGAAGATAAACCTCAGTTGCCAAAAGTGGGCAATTCTGTAGTCAGATGTTCCTATGTGTTTCTTTGTGCTTATTGTTGCTGGTGCTGCAGTTGGTTATCTATGGCCTTCTCATCTCACATCAGTCAGCAGATCCACTATAGCATTGTAAGGGTAGCAGGGGGGTGCTCCTTGAGTAGCTATCTTGTGAGAATGCAGTAAGTGAAATACCAGCAGAAAGATAGGAAAATAATGGGTTCTGGGATATAGAAGTGTCCTTTTTTCTTAAATAACTACAAGATACCAGGTTCTGGTGTCAGAGCAGACCACCACATTCTCTCTCTCTCTCTCTCTCTCTCTCTCTCTTTCTTTCTTTTTTTGACAGAGTGGACAGTGAGAGAGAGAGAGAGAGAGAGACAGAGAGAAAGGTCTTCCTTTGCCATTGGTTCACCCTCCAATGGCCTCTGCGGCCAGCGCACTGTGCTGATCCAAAGGCAGGAGACAGGTGCTTCTCCTGGTCTCCCATGGGGTGCAGAGCCCAAGGACTTGGGCCATCCTCCACTGCACTCCTGGGCCACAGCAGAGATCTGGCCTGGAAGAGGGGCAACCGGGACAGAATCCGGCACCCCAACCGGGACTAGAACCTGGTGTGCCAGTGCCGCAAGGTGGAGGATTAGCCTAGTGAGCCACAGCACCGGCCAGACCACCACATTTTCAACCTGTCAGCAACAGTTTCCAACTATGGCATTTCTATAGTGATCAGTGAGGTAACATCTTTCAACTCTTTCTACTCAGAAAGATGGCATTCTCAGCTCATCAGAGACCAGGACCACTTCCTTGATGTATAGAATGTTCCAGGTATTGGAAGCCAGATCAGACCTCAATAGAGAGATAACCTGGTCAGAGACAATGACCACTTCCTGAAATGTATGTAAGGAAGCCATTGCTCAATTCACCAGAAACCAGACTCCTGAAGAAAACATGCAAACATGAAACAAAACAACGAAGCAGGCCCTGACATAGGCGATTGATCAATCAACAGGCAATCGCTAAATAAGCTGTGTTGTCCACAACCTTACTGGAACACTCCCTTGGATCCCCTCCTCAGTGAAACTTTACTTCTCCTTTTTCTCACACTCATTATCCAACCTGAAATAAAAAACTGACTGAAACTCCTGCAACAATTTGATTCTGTAATTCTTAATTGTGATTTCAAATAAATTATTTTCCTAGGACATGCTGAGAAGTATGGAAACAATTATGGTTGAAATAATTTGTCAAAATTGTCGAGGGCTGTTCAGAGCAGAAACAGCCAAGTAATGTTTAAGACAGGGTTCTAGGCTGGCACTGTGGCTCATTTGGCTAATCCTCCACCTGCAGCGCTGGCACCCTGGGGTTCTAGTACCTGAGGGGGCATTGGATTCTGTCCCAGTTGCTCCTCTTCCAGACCAGCTCTCTGCTGTGCCCCGGGAAGGCAGTGGAAGATGACCCAAGTGCTTGGGCCCTGCACCCCCATGGGAGACCAGGAGGAAGCACCTGGCTCCTGGCTTCAGATAGGTGTAGTGGCCATTTGGGGAGTGAACCAATGGAAGGAAGACCTTTTTATCTGTCTCTTTGTCTCTCACTGTCTAACTCTGCCTGTCAAAAAAAAAAAAAAGAAATAATCAAAAAACAAAAAAACATAGGGTTCTGTTGTAAGAGTGACCATATCACTTACCAAGAACCCCAGTATCAAAGACCATCACAACAGGCTAAATATACCAACAGATATGTTTGAGGAAGCCATGAACATTCACTCTATAGTGCAGTCATGGAGCAGCATTTGATAGCAGACTAACACATTTGTGAATCTGTAATTTCTAGAGGAATAAGGACCCTCACGTGATATCTTTTTTTTGACAGGCAGAGTGGACAGTGAGAGAGAGAGACAGAGAGAAAGGTCTTCCTTTTGCCATTGGTTCACCCTCCAATGGCCGCCACGGCCGGCGTGCTGCAGCCAGCACACTGCGCTGATCCGATGGCAGGAGCCAGGTACTTATCCTGGTCTCTCATGGGGTGCAGGGCCCAAGTACTTGGGCCATCCTCCACTGCACTCCTGGGCCACAGCAGAGAGCTGTCCTGGAAGAGGGGCAACCAGGACAGAATCCGGTGCCCCGACCAGGACTAGAACCCGGTGTGCCGGCACCACAAGGCGGAGGATTAGCCTAGTGAGCCACAGAGCCGGCTTATCTTTTTCATATTCATTAAGATACTCCAAGATATTTTGCTTCTCCTTATTATACAGAAGCAAGATGTCAAATGGAATACATAAACTTATGTTCAGTAATTACTGTTTCAGTACTTTATCTGGCTTAGAAAGGATCTAGACTCTACTCTAGAGGGAAATAATATTAAATAAAGCTAGCCTTTGTTTTCAGTAATTTCCTAGTAACTTTTTATAACATGTACGTATGGGGAGACAGAGCTACTATTATTAAGCCTATGATACTACTATTTTACTTACCAAAGATTTAAATACTCACAAGCATTTGAAAGCAATTTGTTTTCTTAATTTATTTCTTGGAGGTTTAAAAATATATATTTATATATTTTTTTCATACATTAAACACAACCGTTCATGTGCTAACCAAGACTAGGAATACAGGGTTACCACATGCTCACAGCACCTTCAATAATGGTCAGCTTGTAGCATACAAAAACACTCTACAAGCTCTAGTTTTTCAGAACTAAAGGAAGAACCAAGTGACTTTTACCAGGTATCACGGGATAACCATTTATGCATGCCTTGCCAGTGAGGTAGCCTGCTGTCCATGACTCAGAAACAAACAAATCATGTTTCTGATCTTTGAAACAGGATTTCAGTCACTTATGGAATAAAGCAGGAAGGCCACACAGCCATCTCAACACAGCAAGTGCCAGAAAAACACCATCTCTGTGCTGGGCCATGACATTAAGACAGAAGAGTTTCTAGAAACTGAGGCCAAAGAACTAATACTTAAAACCACTGGGGAAGTGACATTTCTAGGCTCATGCTCTATAAATGGAAATGCCACCCAAAGGTCTCTGACACACGACAGAGCAGAGCCACCATGCAGCAGAAGGCAGTGATGTTAGACACAGAAGCTGTACGGGTTGGCCAGGATCATTCAAGCACCAAAGAAATATACTCAAGCTGCTCCACATTGTTGACTCCTCCACGGTTTCCACCACCCAAACTTGTAGCTTTGCTGTCACAGGAGCCATGGTCACTAAGAAAGAAGGGCTGACTGTATGAAGGAGGCAGCCCCAGCAGATGGCCCTGCTGGCGAGGCTAAGCACTGCCAATGCAGAAGCCAATGCAGCATGGCCTAGCTCCCGGCAACAGTAAATTTCCATGGCATTGTTTGCTGTGCCTCTGTCCTGCTACCTTGTTGCCTGCACGCAGTGGGCGAGGCTGCTTCCAGGGACACTAAGGGAAGTTCACACTGTCAAGTAAACCCATCGGCTCTACTCCAGGCTGCTTAGTGAGACAACAGTAATACATACATTCATCTCCACTGCTGCCATTCCTAACCAAAAATAGGCCTGAATTATAACAGGCATTCAAAGGAACCTGCAAAACAATAACCTGGAGGAACAAATAGCTAGAATAATATACAGTTGGACTCCTAGAAGGCAAAGCAGACCAGAGAGAAGCATGAATTTATCACTGACCCAGGTCCAAATCACCAAGAAGCCAGACAGAGATGGAACATCCCCCAGAAACTCTCCCTCCACACCCTATTTTCTACAACACATGGTTTAACGTCTATCCACAGCAGTGGACTGAGATATGTTAATTCAAGTTGTGATGTTTATAAAAAGCAAAGGAAAAAGGAGTCTGAAAATCAGAAACCAACACAGTGCTCTGATGTGCTTATGCTTTATACTGCAGAACTATTACTAGGCGTCAGCTGACTACATCTGAGCGGCTTCTCATGGCCACTCTGGAAACACAACTAATGGAAACTTGTGCTATTAAAACCATGCCTACACCAGAGAGGTGGGGAAATAAATAAAATCAAGCAAATGAAGGGAAAAAGGAAACTACCTCAAGATTATCTGTCTCGGCCGGTGCCGCAGCTCACTAGGCTAATCCTCCGCCTAGCAGCGCCGGCACACCGGGTTCTAGTCCCAGTTGGGGCACCGGATTCTGTCCTGGTTGCCCCTCTTCCAGGCCAGCTCTCTGCTGTGGCCAGGGAGTGCAGTGGAGGATGGCCCAGGTGCTTGGGCCCTGCACCCCATGGGAGACCAGGAGAAGCACCTGGCTCCTGGCTCCTGCCATCGGATCAGCGCAGTGTGCCGGCCGCAGTGTGCCGGCCACGGCGGCCATTGGAGGGTGAACCAACGGCAATGGAAGACCTTTTTCTCTGTCTCTCTCTCACTGTCCACTCTGCCTGTAAAAAAAAAAAAAGAAAAGATTATCTGTCTCTAATGTTAAAACGATCTCCTTAGGTTCACATTAAAATGAGTTTATGCTTTCATCCCTTCATGAATGACAGAGGGAACCTCATATAATGTTTGCAGTCAACAATGCAGAAGGGTTGGTATCCCAAAGAGCAAATGCAAATTCACAGAGAATAAAGAAATGACTGGAAAAATCAAGGATGAATAGATTTATTAATTCATTAACAAAGGCAATGTTCAAAAATAAAAATATTTTGGGCTGACATTGTGGTATAGCAGGTTAAGCTGCTGTCTGTGATGCTGGCATCCAGTATGGGCACAAGTCCAGGACCTGACAGTTTCATCTCCAGTCCAGCTCTGGGCTAATTTGCCTGGAAAAACAGTGGCAGACGACTCAAGGGCTTGGTCCCCTGCACACATGCAGGAGACTTGGGAAAGATCTCTGGGCTGCTGACTTTGGCCTGGACCAGTCTGGGCCATTGTAGCCTTTTGGGGACTGGGCCAGTAGATCTAAGACCTCTCTGCCTTTCTCTGTAACTCTCATATAAATTTTAAAATCTTTAAGACAACTAAAAAAAGAAAAAGTCACCTCTAAATCTTGAAATTTACAGTTAATATGCAGTGGAATTTGATCCTTCAACTCTCACAATAAGCAAGCTTCCTGGGTTTTTCAGTGACCACTTTTACATTCAGTGTTGCAAAGCTGACATAGAAACAGGAGCTCACCCCACATGACCTTTCCTAAGGTTCTCCATGGAGATGGGAACTGTTTTGCTGAGACATAAATGTGCACGACTGCACTGCTCTGCAGGATGCACCACAAAGGGGAGGACTCTCCACACCTGTCCCGTGGCTGTAGGAACCCAGGGAGTCTCCACTGTAGAGGAAGGCAGTGGAGGGCAGAGCTGGGGATCGCCTCTGGGGACCTCAGATTCAGGGAGTCCCCTTCCAGGCTTCTCTCACTTCCTACTTATCTCCCAGAGCAGATGTGCACTGTGTCCCCTGCAATCCATGGTCTCAGGGAAAAGATTGCACGCTGGGAAATGAGTGAAGATGAAAGTGGAAGGGAGGCATTTAGGGTCTGTGCCACTTCACACAGGCTCCAGGATATGCATAGACTGGAGAGGCAGGACATGTGCTTCTGATGGTGTCAGAGTACCAGGGAGAGACTTACCCGGTGCCCATATGGGATGCTGGTACTACAGGTTGTGGTTTAACCCACTACACCACAGCACTGGCCCCAACTTTTATGTATTTTTACTAGAAAATCGCTCATGGCTTCTAGGTCTCCAGCTCTATGCCATGAGTTTCTCTTTTCTGACTTTCCTCACAATGGGCCTGCGGTTATGGGTTTTCAGGAAGTAGATCTCAACAGTAATATATTGCCTGTGGCCCTGGACAGCAGACAAAGATTGAAGCTCTGGATATTTCTGGTGCAGACCTGCTCTTCACTGATGGGTCTGCAGCTGTGGCCTTGAATGGCGGGACGGTGAAACGGGCTCCCTCAGACTCCTTTTCTCTTTTTCTTTTTAAATTTTTTTTTCGCTTCCTTCCTTCCCTCCCTCCCTCCCTCTCTCTTTCTTTCTTGAGCTACAGTGACAGAGGGAGAGACAGATCTTCCATTCCCCAAATGGCAACAATGGTGGGGTGGGCCAAGGTGAAGCCAGGAGCCTGGAACTCCCCCAGTGTCGTTCATGGGCGTGGCACGGGTGCAAGACTCTGGACGCCACCCAAGGCTTTCCCAGGCACATCAGCGGGGAACTGGATTGGGAGTGCAGTAGCCTTGATCTAAGCAGCGCCCACAGGGAATGCCGGCATTGCAGGCAGCCACTTAAGCCGCTGTGCCGCAACGCCTGACGCCCGAAGCCTCTGTTGGCCCTGTAAGAAGGACGGTGCACTGCTCGTGTGCATTCCACTTTCATTCCGGCCTGTGGATTCCACACAAGCGCCGTCTCCCACCACGCGTCGTGAGTGTCCACGCATCTGTGACAGATGCCCTGTCGTGCTCTGCACTCCACACTCTAGGGCTTCAAAGTTCTGAGTATAACGGGGGAGGGGGTGCCCGCGGGGAGCGCTGGGAGATGGGGTCTGAGGATGGACGCCCCGCTGCCTTCATGGAATCGCGGTCTTCTGACGCGCGGTGCCGGCGGAGATCACTGGGAGATGGAGTCTAAGGCGGGCGCCCACGGGGCTCTGGGAGATGCAGTCTGAGGCGGGCGCCCACGGGACCCTGGGAGATGGAGTCTGAGTCCAGAGCCCGTGAGGTGTTCTGGGAGACGCGGTCCTCTGACGCAGGATGCCCGTGGGGACCACTGGGAGGTGTAGTCTGTGGCGAACGGCCGCGAGTCCTGTGCCGAGTCCTAGAAGCCACCAGAGGGCGCGCGAGCCTGCCTTTTCTGGCTGTAGCCATCAAGGGTGTGAGAAGTGCGCCAGAGGGCGCGCGAGCCTGCCTTTTCTGACTGTAGCCATCAAGGGTGTGAGAAGTGCGCCGGGTTCCCAGCAAGGATGAAATCTCAGATCTGCACTCTGTAAAATGCTTCCAATCTCTGGCTGACGGGTCTTCAGAGTGCTGGACACAGAAAGGTCTGGGGGGACAGGGGGAGAAATTCCACCTAAAGCACAAGATATCTACCAATAAGATATCCATGGCTGGCGCCGTGGCTCACTAGGCTAATCCTCCACCTGTGGCACTGGCACCCCGGGTTCTAGTCCTAATTGGGGCACTGGATACTAGTCCCAGTTGCTCCTCTTCCAGTCCAGCTCTCTGCTGTGGCCCGGGAAGGCAGTGGAGGATGGCCCAAGTGCTTGGGCCCTGCACCTGCATGGGAGACCAGGAGGAGGTGCCTGGCTCCTGGCTTCGGATCGGCGCAGTGTTGGCCATAGCGGCCATTTGTGGGGTGAACCAACAGAAGGAAGACCTTTCTCTCTGTCTCTCTCACTGTCTAACTCTGTCAAAAAAAAAAAGATGGCCACTGAAACTAGTATGAGGCCTGGACAGTGACCTGTAATACTGATTTTTAGGTCCACATGATGACCTGTAATATGGTGTGATATCTGATCTCTGAAACTAACTTGATGTTCCCTGTGTGGCTTCCTGTATTACTCTATCATGTCTGCATAGTGACATCCTACAAGGTTGATTGGTTTGGCAGGTGGCTGCACTGGACTTGGTGGGCTTACTGTGTTAAATAAAGTTGGATGGTCTCTGTTTCTCCTGCATGGTGTTGACATGATTATTTTCAAAAGCAATTTCCTTCTCAAATCTACAGGGAGGGTGGGACAGTGATGAATGCAAGTTCTTATTGCAATTGCTACTGTTTCTTTTAAAAGATTTTAGCAATGGGCCAGGTGCAGTGGCATAGTGGGTAAAACCACTGCCTGTAGTGCCAGAATCCCATATAGGCGCTGGTTTGAGACCTGGCTGCTCCACTTCAATCCAGCTCTCTGCTACAGCCTAGGAAAGCAGTAGAAGATGCAGATGGAAGACCTCTCTGTCTCTGCCTCCTTCCCTCTCTGTGTAACTCTTTCAAATAAATAATCTTAAAAGATTTTAGCTGTTTATAGATACACATTCTGATATTCCTGTTTTTAAAAGATTTATTTATTTATTTATTTGAAAGGCAGAGAGAGAGAGAGAGAGAGAGTTTTCAATCTGCTGGTTCACTCTCCAGATGGCTACAATGGCTGGAGCTGAGTCTATCTGAAGCCAGGAGCCAGGAGCTTCCTCCAGGTCTCCCACATGAGTGTGAGGGCCCAAGGACTTGGGTTATCTTCTACTGCTTCCCCAGGCCATAACTGAGAACTGGATCAAAAGTGGAGCATCCAAGACTCGAACGGGTGCCCGTATGGGATGCCAGCACTGCAGGCGGTGGCTTTACCTGCTACGCCACAGTGCTGCCCCCCTATTTTTTTTAAAGAGACTTATTTATTTGTTTGTTTGAAAGGCAAATTACACACACACACACACACACACACACAGAGAGAGAGAGAGAGAGAGAGAGAGGGGTCTTCCATCCACTGGTTCACTCCCCAGTTGGCTGCAAGGGCTGGAGCTGTGCTGATCTGAAGCCAGGAGCCAGAAGCTTATTCTGGATCTCCCATGTGGGTACAGGGGCCCAAGGACTTGGGCCATCCTTCAGTGCTTTCCAAGGCCACAGCAGAGAGCTGGACCGGAAGTGGAGCAGCTGGAACTTGAACCGGAGCCCATATGGGAGTCTGGCACTGCAGGCAGCAGCTTTACCTGCTACGCCACAGCACTGGCCCCCTTTCCCTCATGACAACTGTTGTCATAATTTCTTTTTTTAAGATTTATGTATTTGTCTTGTTTTCACATTTGAGTATTTCTTAAGCAGCTAAGTTAGATAATTAACTAAAATTTATAGATATTCTAGTTTTTTGTGGTTACCCTAAGGACTTATAACCACATAAGTATAGGGTAGAGAATTATTATTGTGTTTATCTTCAGAGTATAAAACTGTATACAAGAACTTGATTTAGACATCAGTGAACTTGAACTGAGTTCTGAAAAGCCATATTTCAGATAGGTGAGATTTCACTGCCAGATTAACTATAGGGTAAAAAGTAGCATAAGAAGGGACTGGGATCAAGGATGGATTAGTCTCACAGTGGGGGAAGTGTTCACTGACATAGCTTGAATGGGGATGGGAAGAATGGAGAGAATAACCACGGATCAGGAAGCACAAATCAAGTTGTGGGGAAGGTGTCCTCCTGATCAATTCACATTTCCAACTCTTGATTTTGCTTCTTTTTTTTTTATATTGTTTTGCAGATTTTTTTTGAGAGGCAGCAAGACTGACAGACAGAACTCTCATGCACTGGTTCATGCACCAAGTGCCTGCAACAGACAGGCTTGGGCCAGGCCAAAGCCAGGAGCTGGAAGTTCAATCCAGGTCTCCCACACCCAAGTATTGGATCCCTTCTGAGAGTCTGCATTAGCTGGAAGCTGGAATTAGGAGCAGAGACAAGACTTCAACCCAGGCGCTCTGGTATGCAATGCAGGTGTCCCAAGAGGCAGCGTAGCCACTGAACCAAATGCCTATGCTGATGCTGATTTGATACTGTCAACTGATAAACATAATCTTCCAAAGCAATAGCTTGTGTTTTTATTGAATGTAATTACAAAATAGCTTAAATGTCTATCCATCTTCGGAGTGATAGAATTTGAAAACCTTTGGAATTTTTTGAAGATTTGGTTATTTGAGCAATGTCTTCTCACCCAAATCTTGTTTCTTGTGATGTCAACAAGTACTGAACATTATGTAGGATAAAAAGTGTTGATAGAAATATTTATAGAGTCTGTATACAAGGGGGATTCAAAAATTGTGGAAAAATAAAATTAAGATATGTTTCTTTTGATGCAAAACTGTTTCAACCCCATGCATATTTTTTTCAAAATATGCACTTTCTATGAATTTTTGAAGACCCCCTCATATTTTTAAGTCAGTAGCTTTAGAGTTCTTTTGAAGCATAAAGTTCTCCATTTTGAATAATGTAGAATTAATACTTTCTGATTCTTATGCAGGAAATCAGCTACATTTGTTGCTGTGGATTCATTCTGAGAGGAGGAGGAGGAGCATGGTGGGGGCAAGAGGTGTGGAGTCACCACACAGACCCCGGGAGTCAGGTGAAAGCAGGCCAGAGGCGAGCAGCCCACAGACTCATCTATTTCAGTTGCAACAGCAGCTTAAATAGCCAAGAAAGCCTATCTGGTTAAGGGGTGGTTTATGCCCTAACCAATCACAGCCTGTTGCCAGGAAGTATCCAAAGCCATCCAATCACAGCCTGTTGCCAGTCATGCTCTGTTGCCAAGGGGTCTCCCAGGGGGTTTCCTAAGCCACTCCTGAGTAACTGACACTCACTTGCCAGTGGCCATTTTGGGATGGCCTTCTCATTCCACCATACATGAATATCTTTCAACTATAATTTGTCTGAGAAACTGTTTTTAAAACATTTCCTTCATAAAATTTAAATGAAAATTAGTAGGAGTTTATGGGTAATGTACTATATAACTTAGTGTGCAGGCTATAGCCAATGCCACTACTGTAAAGGCCAAGTGATTTGACTTGGCCCCTTGTTTGATCTTGGGATACTCTGGCTGCAAAGTCATTGCTCTTTCAGAATGCTATGAAGTTAGAAAACGCTAGGTGGGGGTGCTGTCATCGTGGTGTAGCAGGTAAAGCTGCTGCCAGCAGTGCCGGCATCCCATTTGGGTGACGGTTTGAGTCCAGGCTGCTCCACTTCCAATCCAGCTCTTTGCTATGGCCTTGGAAAGCAGTAGAAGATGGCCCAAGTCTTTGGAGCCCTGCACCTATGTGGGAGACTCAGAAGAAGCTCCTGGCTCCTGGCTTCAGATTGATGCAGCTCCAGCCATGGCAGCCAATTGGGGAATGAACCAGTGGATGGAAGACCTCTGCCTCTCTGCCTCTCCTTCTCTCTCTGTGTTATTTTCAAAAAATAAATAAATAAAAAGAAAATGCTAGGTGGGAAAACATGAAAAATGACTACATATCAGACACTAAGATCAGAGAACACCATTTCAAGACAAACCTCAAAAGCAAGTAATCAACTCTTTCTAAGAAAACAGAGCTTGTGAAGGTTCCTCTGGCATTTTTGCAAAGGAATACAGAGTTTAAAATGAAGGCGGGCATAAATAAGCTTTAGGTAGATAAGCTGACAAGTTTTCCTTCAAAAGAATCTGCTGAAGCCAAGAAAATGGTCATATTAGAAACAGATTATTTGAGAGGATAGTTGACACCTGTATTTTCCTAAGAAAGTCAACCATTAGAGATGAAATGGTCAAATATCAGAGAAAGTAAGACTGTGTGGTGATAGAAATAAATACTAAAGTGCTCTTTAGACTCAGAGCTTCTACACAGAACAAACAAATAGTTAACGGTGGGTCTGGGGGCTTACGATGACCCCCACACAATCCAGTGAATGTAACTGTTGTGCAGGACAGAGAAACACAGAGTAGTGGTCTCAACATGGGAGTCAAAGGGTTTCCTCTGATCTCTCCAGAGAGTGCAGACAGCACACTGCCAGAGTGAGGTGTTCAATTGGGAAGAAAGTTCTGCGGACAGTTTGTGGGACCGGTGCTGTGGCACAGCACTGTGGCCTGAAGCACTGGCATCCCATATGGATATTGGTTCAAGACCTGGCTGCTCCACTTCCAATCCAGCTCTCTGCTATGGCCTGGGAAAGCAGTGGAATATGGCCCAAATCCTTGGGTCCCTGCACCCACATGGGAGTCATGGAGGAAGCTCCTGGTTCCTGGCTTCAGATCGGCACAGCTCTGGCTGTTGTGGCCAATTGGGGAATGAGCCATCAGATGGAAGACCTCTCTCCCCCCTCTCTGCCTCTCCTCTCCCTGTGTAACTCTGACTTTCAAATAAATGAATAAATCTTTTAAAAAGAGGGCAGTTGGTTTAGTTCCTTGTCATTACACACACATATAAATGCTATTTGAAATCTCCCTGCCCATCCAATAAAATCCCACAAACATGAACACAGGCACACATATGTCACATACCCTAGCCCACACTTGAATAGGCCTGAGCCACACAAATGGACACACCACAGTGCACATCTAACACACACACACACACATACATGTGCATAGTATTTGATGTGAGTGGGTATACACAAACATATATTTCATAAAGGTACACACACACTCATACACTTAACCCTCACACACTTACATAGTACACACAGATGAAGGTACACATCAAGATATACAATAGCAACACTAACAGAGATGTATACATATGTTAGACAAGCACACACATCACAATGCATGTATGAACATTAACATATACTCATGCACATGTGCACACAGATACAGACACAGATGTACACTCAGAAGGTTCCAGGGAAAGTAAATTTATCTCTACAAGATGTTTGAGAATTTTAAAATGAAGAAAAGGAGACATTAACACAAGAAAGGTGGAATAAACATATTCCCAAGCCCCTGAGAAACAGGGGTGCAGATATTAAAGCCTACGTCTTATTGCTCTCTTGTGGTGGTTCTAAAGAACACCTTTCTGATCACTGAACAGTCTCTCCTTCCTTCCCAAATGTCTAAAAAATAATAAGCCTCTCCAAATGTTTTGGAATCCACTATGAGAAACTGATGATATTTGACAATTATTACAAAACCAATAATGCAGTATCATTTGGTCAGAACTAATTACCTCCTGATTGCCATGTTCTGAATTCAAGGACAATCATATACCAAATGCTTGGGTTGGTTTAAATTATTTTCCCCTAAGAATTCCCTCACCATATTTGTTAGCCATTTGCATTTCTTCTTTAGAGAACTGTCTTCTGAGGTCCTTTCCCCATTTCTTAACTCGATTGATTGTTTGTTGTTGAGTTTTTTATGTTGCTGATATATTCTGGATGTTAACCCCTTATCAGATAAGTAGCTCACAAGTATTTTTGCACTTTCTGTTGGATGTCTCTTCACTCTGTCTTCCTTTGACGTGCAAAAACTTCTGAGTTTTGATATAATACCATTTGTCTAGTTTTGCTTTCGTTGTCTATGCTTGGGAGACCTTAACGAAGAAGTCACCATCTACACCAATGTCTTGAAGTGTTTCCCCTATATTTTCTCCTAGCAAATTTAGTCATAGGCCTTAAATTCAGGTCTTTAATGCATCCCCAGTAAGCTTAGGAGCCCCCAAATTATTCAGCTATCTGATGGTAATAAGGTATATAACATGCAATATCTTTTAAGATGATTTATTTACTTTATTTGCAAGATAGAGGTAGAGGAAGAGAGAGAGAGAGGAGAGAGAGAGAGAGAGAGAGAGAGAGAGAGAGAGAGAGAGAGAGAGGTATCTTCTATCTACTTCACTCCCCAGATGGCTGCCATGGCCAAAGCTGGGCCAGACCAAAGCCAGGAGCTGGGAGCTTCTTCCAGATCTCCCACATGGGTGCAGGGGCCCAAGTACTTCTGCTACTACCCCAGGTACGTTAGCAGGGAGCTGAATTGGAAGTGGAGCGGCCAGGACTCAAACTGGCACCTGTATGTGATGCAAGCACCTCAAGCAGTGGTTTAACCCACTGCACCACAGTACCAGCCCCAAAATGCAATCTTATTGTAAATACATCCTTAAGATGAACATTTTCAGAGAAAGAAAACAACTAGGAAAAATATTTTAATTTGGTGCAATTGCAGCATACCACACAATGAAAAATGGCTCTCAGATGAAAGGCAATCTTCCCTCATCAAAGCACAGACAAACCAAAGAGAAATTGTTTGTTGATATTTCTCATTTCTAAAGTAAGTGCACTCCAAAGTCCCTTGTATGTTGATTTTCTACCAGTGTCTCACATCAATCTCTTTGCATGGTCTGAGCATCGTATGCAATGTTCATCTGTGAGACAAAACCTCCACATCACATGTCTTTGTAAACACTTGACTCTCTTTTCAGCAGGAAGCGTGGACTCGTGTGTATACTCTTGTCCATGCTTCTGCCATTCTTTCTTGGGCTCACCCTAATTGGGCATTTACCACCGTTCTAGGGGCACTTCCTGTATGGTCACTAACAACCATGAGTCCCGTAGCACCATCTCAGCTCCTGTCATGTCCAACCTGCTGCAGCCCTGGAGCTGATGCTAAACTCTTGGTTGCCTAATAGTAACTATTGTAAAGGACTCAGCCTAGGTATTATCCATTGTGATCCAATATTGTAGTTTC